>NC_138798.1:6000000-6529532 GCF_965178545.1 Coloeus monedula | reverse complement strand
TTAGCAAGGGCTTGTAGAAAATATCCCAAGAATAGTAACAGTGCTTCCAAGGACCTCAAAGAAACCGGTTATTCCATGAGTTACAGTTCCCACTGCACCACCTGCCCTGGTGGGCAGAGGGCAAGCCTGCTGAATCAGATTGGACAGGGACTAGAATAAATCAGAGTTTATTTTGCCATGTGAGAGGCCAACAGCGAGGCATCTCTCAGGACCTGGAGATCTGGGATCCTGAAATCCCCCATATTTTGTAAGTTATTTCAAATATGAAACAGCTTTTTGAGGGAAAAATTCTTATTTTATGAGAGCTGTATCTTCAAGACCCACTTCTGTGACATCTATTAAATATAAGGCAATTACTGATAATTTTAGTGTATTGACCAGAATTTGGAGGTCTGCTGATAAATATTTATTTTTCAAAGAAAGTGTGGTTTGAAGTGATTTTAAGTTGTGATCTATACCAATAATTACCACCTTACCTGCATGATGTCCCTTGACATGCATTTCATAGTGGCTCTTTACCCTTTATTGTGTTTATGATAATCTGAACCTCTTTGCTCTAACAGGATTTTGTGAGGGATTTGGTAAGTTTTAGACACTGTAGGGCTGTGCAGGGTCTCTGTTATGCAACAACACCCTAGAGCTGCTGCTGTAGAAGTAAATAGGAGCAGTAATGATGCAGAATTACTCTTGCGAATTACCCACATAGATATTGTCAGGCTCTGCGTGCAAACCAAATATCGAAGGACAAGAAACATTAGAGACTTTCATACTGCTCTGAGAAAAACTCATCTTGAATTTGAGCCAAGCATTTATGAGGTAAAGAATAAAACCACCATGAGTGTGTGCCTTTGATAGGCAGCAAGATCTCTTTATTTTGTCTGTATTCCTCGGCTGCATTTGTTCATTTGGAAATTTGTATCTAAGGAGCTGAAAAACACCAGTGGTGGCCCAGGCTCTGTTTAATGTGAAATGGTTCAAATACTAAAACTGTTTTCAGTTTGCTCCCCGAGAGTGCTGTGCTGCTCTCAAGTCCTTTCAGTTCCTCACTCCTACCTAAGCTGACAGAAGTCAGTTTGTCAGTCTCTTTTCATGCATTTGCTTTTGACCAGAGCACTGCAGGACATCATCCAAGTCACTCTCCTCAGTGACTTGTGAACCTCTATGTTCTCACTATTACATTTTTATCAAATACTGTAGATGCTGATTGTTGTGTTTTGCAGCGCTGGGCTATTTATGTGTTTTGCTAGCAACAAATTCCTGGATGCACCTGGAGAAGGAGCACATCCAAGCAAAGTTTTGCCTGATCTAGGTTATAAATTAAAAATAGGCTTATTAAATTGTTTAATCTTTCTGCCCTTGGCACATGCTATACACATGAATAATTAAGAATAAGTTCAAGTTCATGGTATATAAAACCCTCTAGAAGCTGTGGTGTTTCATGACTGTCTTTTATCACAATGTGAAAGAAAAGACTTTATATTTTTTTTTTTTTTAAGTCCCAAGTTGAAAGGAAAACCAGAATCTTACACATACAAGTGATCTCTGAGGTGCAAATGCTGTGGATGCTGGGACAAGAGGTTTTGATCTGATATTTAAATTCATAGTTATAAAAATGTTTTAGCTTGGTTTTTAAGATCATTGCTAGTTTGGTTTCAAACTTTAAAATTCAGAATTCATCCACGTATGAAGATGGTTATGTAAGAATGCACATGTGCCTGTGTGTCTGTGGAGGTCACATGAGAATGTCCATCGTGTTTCTGGAGCTGTTCACTGGAGCATCCTGACAACTACAGTACTACCTAACATAGTGACAACTTGCTTTGGTTTTCTTTCCAGTGTCTGCAGAAGGTACTCTGTGTATTTGTATTTTAATGGTGCATCTCCTACTTTGCTGCCCCTTTTCCAAGCATTTAACCTCTCTCAGATTCTTTTCCTGTAAGACTTTATTCCTGGCTGATCTACTGTTGCTCAACGGCACCTCTGCTCTGAGAAAAACCTCCCAATAAAGTGAGAAGAGGATGAGTTAGATTTAGGTATTACAGAGAGCAAAAGGTGCTTCAGAGCAATAAAAGTCTGGGATTTTTTTGTGGCTCTTGTGTTTTCTAATTGACATTTACCAAATGTCCTTGCACTCAATCCAGACTTTTTAAATCACCTTTGCCTAATCTGTAGTTTATGATTACAGGCTTGTGGGCTTTTTAAGGACTTTTCAATAATTATTGGTGGAACTCGGGGGGAAACTGAGACAAAAAAATGGAGCAGAATCAGAGGGTTGAATGAAAGGTGTTGGTAATGGTATTGGGGATGTATGACTGAGAATCATGGCTCAAGGTCTGCAAGAATGAATGAAATCTGTCTTGCCTCTTCAAGAATTAAAGGGGTCCATGTTTGAAGATGCAGCTGTAGTGATACTTTGTGAGCTTTTTCAGCTGTGTGGGTGTGTGGTGATGCTTCCCTCAGGACAGGATTTGTGAGAAGCATATGGGGTCACTATAGTATAGATGTGTGGTATAACAGCTGCTGGCTCCTGTTTAGCCTTACCTAATTCAGTGTAAAATGCACTTTCTCCTGCTGATCAGTCCTGTTTAACCTTTCCTGTACAGCACACGTTGCCTCAAATTAGGAACAGTGTAATAGACTAGCGAGAAGTTCTCTAGGCTAAGGATGAGCAAAGATCCCTTTGGGGACTCATCTCTACAATTGCTTTTTGCCTTTTGCTGTGAAGTACAAGTACTGCTGCTTTCTAAGATCTCATGGAAATGGGACCCAGGAAATTTTAGGGAGAGGCTGTTTGTGCTTATGGGTTACAGGAAATTCCACCTCTCTAAGTGTTGCCACATTCCTGTGTCCAGGCCTTGAGCATCTCCCTTGTATGGGTCTGTTGTGCCAGTAAGGAACAAAACCTGCACCTTAATTTTTTTTAATGTACCCCAAAACACAGGTGACTCCTCTGTAAAAAGCATATAAAACTGCAAATGATTGAACAACAGAACTAAGCAGTAGGCTAAGTCCAAAGCATTCTTGATAAAAGCACAGGAGGGCTGATCTACAAATACATTATTTCTGGGTTTCTCCTTAAACAGCAGAATATACCATTGGAGTTCCTGTTTTAGAGCTTTCTTCCATTTTCTGTTCTTTTTCCAGGTGTCATCTGCAGCATGCAGCAGTGCACTTTGCCTCCCAGTGAGTTGTCCTTAGGCAAGACAACTTTAATTGTCTTATTTTTGAGCCACATACACTATAGCCTTGCTCCCTGCTGTAAAATGGCTCCCAGCTTAGCTTTGCACGTCAACCTTTCCTTGCTGTTCTGATGTCCTTGGCATCTGCTGCTGATTCCTCAAGACAATGCAAAAAGGAAAACCATGCCTTGCTTGTGGAGTCTCTTTTGTTCGTTTTGTTTGTGCTGCTGAGCTCCTATTCCTGAGCACTGCCTGGATCTTGTGTGGGCACTTGATAAGTGTGTGTGAAATGTGCCTGTTGTGATCCGATCAGACCTGCTCAGGTTTCGTTCCACTCCAGTGACTGAATCCTCACCCAGGGAGCTGCATGTGTCACTGTGACACACCACTTTGATCCTGATATAAAACCATGTGAATTACGCCAGAATAAACCCAGTTAGCGCCTTAGTGAATCTGACCTTTGTGGTTTGGTGGCCTGAGGAGACAGCAGCTGCACTTGTACAGGTGTCTCAGTAGTCACCACAATTTTCCATTCCCTTTTTCTTTGGGAGAGAGGGAAGGGGAGTCTGAGGCTATTTGAAAAATGAAGCCTATAGAAGAAACAAACAAACTGCCTGCTTTGGTATTAGAGTCATCAATCTTGGTCAGGCATTATTGCCAAAGGAGAACTAGGCTGGAGAAATATGCCTGTCAGTATTCAATCATTACGTCCATTAGATACTGGTTGGCATTGATACATATTAAATAAAGGAGTGTGAGTTGTAGCTGCTCCAGTATTCTCTGTGTGGAACACCCAATACAGTGATAACAGGCTGAAAATGCTCTCAGCAGCTCGTTTATTTATGTGTACATGGAAAGCGGAGTTGGCAGCTGGGCAGGCTCTAACACTGAAAAGAAGAAATTTGGTTGTGTGCCAGGAGGTCTGTAGTCACAATCAACAACTTCTCAAGGATTCAGCTCAGGAAGAGTGAAGGCGTGGAGCTGGGGCCAGCTGAAGCATTTGCAAAGTGACAGGAGCAATATTTTTTTTTTATATATATTAAGGAGAGAAATAGTGATGAATCCTGTTGCCTTAGCAGTCAATGGAAGGCTTAGAAACTCATAGGAGGAAGTTGATAGCTGTTGATAAAGCTCCATAGGAATTACACCTGCAGATTTGAGCTCGAGGGGAATGATGCCACAGGTGTAGTGGGAGGGAGGATCAGACTGGTCTGGGTGAGAGAAGAATTAAGTTAATGGGCTCTCTTCTGCTCTGAAGCCCCTGCAGCAATAGGAACAAACTGTGCCAGCAGCCGCTGCTGTGTGGTGATACAGAACAGCATGGAGGGGCCAGCACAGACAGGAGAAAAGTCTTCAAGCTCAATTGCAGGCTCCTAGGATGGACTTGGTTTCCTACTAACAAAGCAAATTTTATGACATGGTGACTGCTGCAGAGAAGTGTCTTTCTGGCATCTGCATTGTAGCTGTTTTAGAAATAGACACAGACATAGCAGCCTGTGCCCACAGAATTGCCTCCCTTGCAGGGAACATAGCTTACACCTGTGATAGATGTAACAAAGGTGACCTGCTTCCTTCTCAGCATGATGCTTCAGGGCTTTAAAAGTGAAGTATTATCTTTCAAAAGCCTTCCATGGCTTCCTTGATGCTGCAGCTCTGGGTGATAGCAATCCTTGGCTAGAGAAAGCCAAAGGTCTGAGCACAGCTGTTCCTCTCCACAGGGCAGGCTGAAAACACTGTAGTTAAAAAGCAGAACTTTCCTTTTGAAAAATGGAAGAAAACATTTCTGAAGTCCTGATCACCCTGAACAGAAATACCTCATTCCTGCAGAGCTGGGTGGGAGCTGTGCTTTGAGGCTTTGTGCTTCTGTCCCTCTTGCAGACCACAGGTTTCTCATCACGTTGTGTCTTAGCCCAGCCGAGGGCTGAAGAAATCAAAGCAGGGATGGGATCCTGCCCAGCAAACCCAGCAGATCCCCAAGCAGAGCCAGGGAGTGCATACCTTAAAGTGAGGTATTCTATTGACAGCAGCAATGCACTTGGCTCTCAGCATGACAGAATGGGGGACCACGAGGCAACTGTCTCATTGCCTGGGTGTCTCTTTCACTGTGTGGAGCTCTTCAGTGCTCAGGATCCCAATTTGATTTCATCAGACCCTCCATCTAGATGGCAATGCAGTGGATGTCAGCTGTGCCAATGAATTTACTGAGCATCAGCTGTGCTAACCATGCTTTGTTACTCTAAGCTTCATTTTTTTCTCTCTAGCCCAGCAATGTTTGTGCTTCTTCCACGCTCACTTTGTTGCTGGACCTTGATGTAGGTCTTCCTTCATTTGTTTTCATATCCTATGGGACATTAAACTTCGTTTGTCAGGACCTAAAATATACATATCTCAGGTAATAACATTGTTTACCAATGACATTGTGGACCCTCAGCTGTTCCCACTGACCAGCAGGAGCACTAGTTCCTCCCTTACTTGTGCATCCTATGTAAGATTAACGTACCTCTTCACCTCAAACCATTTTCTAACATAAAAAACCCATCTGTTTCACAAAGCACAATTTCCCCTCTTTAACAGGGTTCATATTTTGGCTTTTATTTTTCTTCTTCGCTCTACTTTCCATTCCATAGTGCTGAAGCTTTGCAAAACATACAGAACCGGTTTGCTCTGACAAAGGGGAACTTTGGAAATGCCTCTGAAGACTGAGCTGTGGGCAATTTCATTCCACACAAGTGTGTCTTGACTGTGCTTCCTGACAGCTGGGTGCCTAACCCCAAACTAGATGTTAGAGCTGTGTTTCCCTACTGCAAGTCTGTCAAGGAGATACCAGTTGTGTTAACTTTCAGTGTTCACGGTCCTCGTGTGTATTAGCAGCAACAGAGCCTCATAGGTTGTAAACATGACTGGGTGGGCCCAGGATGCTGTTATTTTGTTCTTATTTCTGCCCCTGTGGACCCTGTAAAGGCAGGTATAATGTGCTTTCTGATCTCTGTAAAGCATCTTGACATCTCAAGATGGAATTTTCTCCTGTGCACTCTGCCACTGTCTCCCTTATTTTCCCCAGTTTTAGAAAGCCTTCATCTAAATCCCTTTATCTGAAATACATGAGACTAAGCAGTGGATTTTGATATATTCCAGTGGTGGGTTGACCCTTGGCTGGTTGCCAGGCTGTTCTCTCACTCCCCCTCAGCAGGATGATGGTAGGGAGAAAATAACACAGAAAATCTTGTGATCGAGACAAATGGTATTTACCATCATGGGCAAAACAGACTGGCCTTGGAGAAAACTGATTTAAATTTATTGCTAATTGCCATAGGTTTGGATAGTGGTAAACAAATAAATTAAAACAATACATGTGGGGAGTGAGGCACTCCTCTGTTCTCAGCTCTGCCTCTCCATCCTCCTCACAGCCTGCATCAGGCTCCCTAACAGCAATCAAGGAGTCTTTGGATACTGAAGAAAGAACTTTTATCTGCACTCGGCACCAGGCACTGCTTAAGTGACAGCTGGGAAGAAGTGCTAAGACCGAGTGCATAAACTACTCAGGCCCCTGGGAGCCCATTTCATATTTACTTCCAGCTCCATTTCAGAACGTACAGCTCAAATTTCTGGTGTTGTCCTCGGGATGGGAGAGAGGGAGTCAGTCCAGTCTAATTTGAGGCAGCCCAGGCTGATTTGGCAGGCTCCCTCCCTGGTTGTTATTCTCCAGCTGTCAGACACGGCCGGCGCCTGAGCCGAGCGTCGGGAATGCCAACCGCAGGGGCTCCGGCTGTCAGCAGCACTCAGTGTCCTGTGGCAGTTCTCTGACGGGCTTCACTTGTGTTGTACCTGAGCTAAATCCCCTTCTGCCCACGGTGGGGACTATAATCCATCAAACTTGTGCGTCCTGCGTTGTCAGGGAGGTGAACGGTCTTGACTGAGTGAGAAAAAATTTGGGTAAATGCTGGGTTTGCACGTGGGCTTTGGCCTGTCTTGTGAGCAGTGAAATTCTCACCACAAAGTGAGTGAGAAGATGTACAGGGTGTGTTGGGTGTTATGCCCCCACAGAGTTAGCCAGTACAGTGCCAATTTCTTCCCATCCAAACTGAGGTTGGACCAAGTATGGACCAGCAAAGAGATTCTGGCGATCTCTTCAATATTGGGAAAGATTTTTGTGCCAAGATGCTGCTGGATGAGCACAACTCCACAGCACTGGCTTGGTTAGATGGAGAAATGTTCCTCTTAGAGTTATTGCAGTTGTGGAAACCAGCCCACGGAGCTGAGGCTACCAAACTCCCCTGGTAGGGTTTATTAGTTTCTCCAAATTTTAATGATTTTCAGTGAATGATTCCTCAGGCTGAC
This sequence comes from Coloeus monedula, assembly GCF_965178545.1. NCBI lineage: Eukaryota > Metazoa > Chordata > Aves > Passeriformes > Corvidae > Coloeus > Coloeus monedula. The sequence goes on along the minus strand of NC_138798.1, from coordinate 6,522,015 downwards.
TTGGTTAAAAAGATTCAGGCCAAGTAGTAATTTCAAAGTTGCGATCTATAGGATAATCTGCTGAGGGCAGGGGCAACAGGAGGTTTTCCCTCAAATAAATGAATGCATCCATCTTTGGTGAGTGGCAGCTGAAGGCAGCCTTGTACATGGCCTCCTCCTTCCTTTTTTTTGAAATACGAGCACGTTTTGACTCATGGGAAATCTGAGTCAAGTTTGGACTTATGGGTTTAGTCTGGTAAATTTTACATCCTCCTGGTTTCTGAACTGGAGCAGCTGTGCAGGGGAGAACAGCAGCTCTGCACCCAGGTTTTTCCTGGAGTTACAGTCCTGGGGGATGCAGAGCTGTGGTCCTGCAGGTGCACGCTGGTTGTCCAAGCATGGCTGTCAGTCTTAAGGGATTACTCTGCTATTTGGCCACCTCTTTGTAGACCTTGTGTACTTTAGAAGCAGAGAATTGTGAGAGAGATTTATAGTTAATTAAGAACTTCATAATCTAATCTTACCTTTTATTATAACTCAGGCTAATGAGCTCTACTCAGTCATTCACGTACTGAGGCCAGGCCTTTGACAGAGGGTTCCAGCTCTGACTGAAAGATGCAGCTGAATTCACCACATCCCTCTCAATTATGCTCATGAATAATTTGCTTATGATATTTGAGGATGCTTGCAGGGTATAAGAAATTCATCTTTGTGTCTGGTTTCCCTGAAGAATATTCCCCATTTCCTGAAAATACAGCAGCCTGTGCTGGATGTGCACTGCCTCTCTCCTTGTCATTCATTATAGCCCTGCTGAAACATTTCCGGTGGCGAAGCAGAAGCAGAAAAGTGCTGCAAAAGTGCCTGTCTTGAATTGCATCTGCTGAAATGGACATTTTAGTGAACTGCCCAAAGTCTGGAAATTATTCATGCTGACTATTTGGGAAATGCTTTCAAATAATGAATAAATTTGCAGGAATCAGAGATTGCTCACGAAAGAGTAATGAGGGTAGAGAAGACCTTTTCCTTTAACCCCCCCCCATTTAAGTTTCAGCATTAGGTCTCTGGTTTGTACATCTGCTTTTGAAGTTACTGCATCAATGCTGATTCATTCCAGAGGAGAATTAGGTTTGGAGTAATTTTAGGGAGTATATTATATTCAAGGGTATGGAAAGGAAGAGGGGGCAAACCCACCTATTATCTCCAGGAAAATATCACTTAATTTCTGATTTCCAGTTTTTACTTTTGTCTTATTTTACTGCTGCTTTTTTTTTTTTTTTTTTTTGTGGGGGTTAATTAAGGCTATGCTATTACTGAAAGTTATTTCCTTCTCATAATTAGAATGTGATGTTCATTTTCTTAGCCTGTTTTATTCTGGTCAGTATTCATTTCAGTGCTTAATCATTTCTGTTCCTGACTGCTTGTAATTTTGCCACTTGCAAGAAACATTGCCCTGGCACTGGTGTTGGTTTGTTCTTCCAGTGTGCAATTGCCTTTGCTCTGGGTTACACTGGGCCTGTCAGTGGAGAAATCTGATTTTTGGGATAACAAGTACTCAACCCTTGAACCAGAGGTTATCTCCTTAACCTGGCATCTGTGGGAAATATGTGGCATACATGGAGCTGTGTATCATATGAAGCTCTTGATGTCTTGATGAAACTCTTGGTTTAAGATAGGCTGGGGTCAAACAGTATCTAGTGAGAGCTGCCTGGCAAAGTATTTCTAAAGGAATCTGAGCCAGAAGGGCCCAATGGTCCCTGGAGAGAAAGGAAGTCCTAAATAAATTGTGGGAAGGCTGGAACTGTGGCTGAGAGCTGAGCTGTGGTGACAGGATTTGGGAATCCAGCAGAAGAATCTAAATCACGAAGCCTCAGCTGAAGGTATCCTGGTGGAGTCATGGCCATGGCAGGGGCTCAGTGTCCAGGGGAAAGTGTTGGGTGAATCTGAAGGTTAATGAAGCTGATGATGGGGCTGCACTTGTGTGTGTGTGGAACCTGGGCTGCCTGTGACTGTAAAGGGCCTTGTTGATGAAATTGTGGGATTTCTGAATCAGAGTTAAGTGCTGCTTGGCACAGTTTGTTTCATTGTCCATAATGATAGGCTGGACTGCCATGCATTTCAGCTGTTCTTTTTTTTACCCTGAGCCTTGTTTGAAAGGATTGGTGTATCTTGGCTGATAACTGTGGAGCAGAAAGAAAATGGTTTCTTAAAAATAGCTGAGCCTACACTAGGGAGCTCATTATTTCCACTGTACTGAAAGACACTCCATTCACCAAGACAGGCTTCCATCAAAGAAACCATCAATGCAGTCTGCCATCATCTCTCAGAATACCTTGTTCTCTTCTCCATAATTAAAACACAGGAAGGCCTATTTATTACCCCTCTGGCAGTGTGTTCCCACCTGCTTGGTTTATGCAGACTGCTGAACACAGGTTCAAATGCTGCCAGGGAACTCTCAATGAGAGGCCCTGAGATGGGTATGTGAGGGGATTATAATTCCTCAGGAAAGGTAAAAGTGTCTTTGGGTTGTTACAGGGGAGCTGCAAATACATCATTTCGATTCTTGCATCATAAGCCACTCATTCCCATTTTACACTGTATTGCAGAGGGTGGACTTAAATGGATGTAACTTAGCATTACATGTGTTTCTGCACTGTTTGAAGCCACACAATCTAGTCACTGTTCGATTTCCTTGGCTTTACCAGTCACCAAGGGATGCAGCATTCTGTGAGACCAGATGGAGTGTGTGTGAGCTGCTGGACTAACCTCCCAAGCAGATTTAATGGATGACAAATATTGAGCAGAAGTGAAAAATGCTGCTCCATTGTGGTAGACAAAACCTAAGCAGATCTGAAAACTCCACTGTGATCTCCCAGCTTCTGCTGGCTTACTATGCAATTTAGCTTTTAACTTCCTAGAGATGAAATTGTCTGCAGTACAAACTAGAAAGGTGCCCATGAAAATATTCATCATGGCATGGATCAATTCTTCAACACTTATTTCTCTAGCAATCAGAAAGTCGGTGCTAAAACAAATATCTCTCCCCCCCCCTTTTTTTTTTGTTTTGTTTTGTTTTCTAAGTAGAATTCATTGGTTTGACCTCTTTTATAAGCAGATATTGGAGCTAATGAAGATAGAAACCACGTTTTTCTTGACACAGCTGACTGGGTTGACTGATTTATTTGCAGTATGGCAGCAGTCCATTTTCTTTGCATACATGTACTTTGCATACTGTTATTGCTGCAAAGTTCTCTCAATTAAATTTTGAAAATGAGACGTACATATTTAATAACAAGTGCCTGCAGAAAGGACTGGCTGGATGTGCACTGAGAATAAGCTCAAAGCATCAGTAGGCTCTTGTCCTACTAAGTTTGCTAAGGTACTAATGGAGAAGGGAAACAATGGACTGAAAAGGATGAAGCATACAGTTTCTGGAAGCATACAGCTTCTGGAAACAAGAAGTTCACAGAAGTCACCTCTAAGTACAGTAGAACTGGAAGGTGACACTGCCAAAACTAAGTTCTGTTATCCAAAGTGACAAAATTGCCACTGCTAAGGGATGCAGTAATGCCAGTGGTGAAATTTACCTTGTGTTGATTAATTATTCTCTCCAAATACCATCTCAATCCAATTAACTGTCCTTTTTTTTCTTCTCAGTGTCCCTTTTCATCCCTACATGCCCTGCAGCAATATGTACATTTCTAAAGTACCACATCGTTCTTGCAAGAGTGGTACATCGTGCTAACCTGCACAGCTCCCTTTTCTGACACTCTGGAGTGGCAAGAACTCGATATGAAAGAAGAGCATATGGTTCTTCCACTAAAATGTTCCCCAGAGAGCCTTTTCCGAAATGGGAATCCACCATCCGGCTTTCATTTCTCAGCTACCCGTGTAGCTGCACTTATCTTCTGTAAGCTGCAGTTCTCCACCCGGAGAGCACTCCCTGTTTTCGTGCTGGGTAAATGGCCCAGATGTCTGTCCCAGAGCTCAGTGCTGCCACAGCGAGATCAGGATCTGGCTGACAATGAAACCGGTCCCGAGGGCCAATGATTCCAAATCTCTACCAGAGAATCTACAAGACCCTCTTGGCAGATCAGGCTGTACCTGGCCAGGTCTGCTTTGCAGAAAGGCTGCTCCTGGGGGCATGTGTTTGGTGAGGAAGGAAATGCCAAGGACATCATTGCATTGTGAGCCTTGGGAGAAAACTGTTCACATCTGTTTCGGAAATGAGCTTCCAAATGGCTCCCTTCTTCCAACAGCAATCTGTGCCGGGTGCTCCATGGGCTCTCTGCAGAGTGCTGATTACCCCAGGCATGTGTGGACCCCAGGCTAATGAGATGTGATCCCAGAAACACGGGGCAGGTGTGTCTGGCAGTGATAGCAAATGACAGAATTGGACAGAAAGAGCTAGCTATAATTTTTTTTTTCCTCCCCTTCATGCCTCTGAGATTGTTCTCCATACTCTCAGGGGGTATGGAGCTTAAAATGAGACCTTTGTCTCCCAAAGCTCCCATTTTAGATGTGAGTAGAAAAAAACACAGGTTTTTTTTGTAGCATGGAAGAGGACAATACATTATTTTTCTTTGCAGATAGGCCAGGCTGCCTTGCTTACACCTTCCCCTCACTGAGTTATTACAGAAAGTGGTATCTGTGGTGTGAATAATGCTGTGTTCCTGCCAAAAGGCACACAACACATTGGCTATAGATCTCATAAATGTCAGAGGCATATAAGGAAGGTAATCGGCGATAGTTCAAATCCAAAAAACAAAGGGGCTGAAGTGCAAAATTTGGCTTCGTTGATGTTCAACTTGAACTTTTATAGACTTCTGAGAAATGGGTGTTCTTGAAAAGCAAATTGCAATTACAGTTTAGCACTGATTTATCACAGAGCAGCTTAACGAGGAGGTTTCACTGCGTGCTCTGTGGGCTGGTACTGAAATGCAGCATTAAATCTCCCAGGGACTGTTAGCACCCCACACTGAGCCTTATCTGCAGTCACTCTCTTACCCAAGAGGAACTGCAGGCAGAAAGCTTTAGGAGATTCTGAGGCAATTTTAGAACAGTACTGAGCAGACACTGGGTGCTCCCGGTGCTTTCCATGACAGAAGTTCGCTCGGTTAAACTTGACCAAATATTTTATTTTTTTCCATGTTTATACACTAATGATTGTATCCTGACACTCAAAGTCTGTGAAGGGCCACTGGAAAATTCTTGGGCAGTTCATGTTGCTCTTCTTTAATGTGAAGTAATTGTGTTCACCCAAACCCTTCTCAATGTGTAGGTGCTTCAGTGCATTTCTTATCCTTCTTTGTAAGAAAGTCCAGAGAAACCTCTGGACTGTCTCAGTCCTTTAGTGAAAAGAAAATGTCAGGAAAGACACACACAGCCTTTGATTTTTTTCTGAATAAATGCAATGTAGAAATCTCATGGAATGTAATGGGTTCAGTTATTTTGGGAGGAATCCCTAATGTTTCATTTCATGTCCTTGTGTTCTACCAGGCAATGCACCCCACCAAAGGAAACTGCTGAAAATGCAGTTGGGACTGCTCATTGCTTGGTAGAAGAAACACTGCAGGTTTTAAAAGTTTGGGTGAACCAAAAAAGGAAAATGCAAATCAAAATTTTCCTGCAGGTGTTGTATTTTCAGGGTTAATTCCCCTACTGCCCTCAGCAGCCTGCTCACTCTGGCTTGCTGAGATCTAATGAGCAGGAGGAGGGTGGACTTGAAAGCAGCTCCTACAACTGGGGCACTGTCTTTACTCTGTGTACACCTTGGAAACAAGGATGAAAAGAGAAAAATCATTTAATGACTTAACATAATTACTGTATTTTCTTCATTTGTAAAATCATCACATGATAATAAAAAGTAGCTTAGCAGCATGGATTACTTTACTGCAAATGTTTTTCATGGAGCTTCTAGCTGCTCTAAACCTTTCTAGCAGAAGTTCTGATCCAGATTTGAATGCTAAGGTTGGTTAAAATTTAGCATTGCGTGTCTACTTTCAGTTTTTACAAGTTATGAGTTAGATGTGGAATTAGGAGCTCAACTTAAGTGCTTTGGTAATTCAGAAGAGTCAAAGTAATTCAGAGATTTGCATCAGACTCGTTTCTCGAGGTTAGAGGCATTTCTAATCTAGAGACACTGCTGTTTCTCCTACTGTGAGGACTAACAGGCAGAATGTGATGACAGCTGGCAGCATGTCACTGCAGTGTGTTTCCCCTGGGTTAACGAAGATGAGGAGGAAAAAGCTCTGTCTCCTTCATATTCTCTTAACTTGGTAGGTTGAAGAAGTCTGACAAAGTCTTTTAGAAGTTTCTGTGAACTGCTTTGTTTGTCACCCATTAATGGTGACACTGCAGTAACTACTCCAGGACACTCCTGGGGCTTTGCTCAGGGCAGTTATTTTAGGGATGAATAAATCTTTAGAGCACTCTACAGATGACATCTAGGATGTAAAGATGCTGATCTTTGCTGTCTTTAGATTGATCTCTCTTGTGAATTTGCAGTGGTATTGTACTGCCACGAGATAGATGAGGAAGCTGATAGACATGCTCACAGAGTGAAATGCTTGACCCCATCTCTCTAGGTCAAGATAGAAGTGAATTGGTAAAACTGTTGAAAGGAACTTGTTCTGTCCCAGCCTGTAAGGCACCTGCACTGTGCAGTAGTGCTGAAAGTCCTTTGAGTGAAATATTTATTGAAGTGGGCAACAGATTTTTTTACTGTTCTGTTAGCTGGGCAAGAAGCAGCTGCAGTCTGAGCAGTGTGGGTAAATGAGGAAGCAGAATGAATCCCCTACAGATCAGCTGCTCCCATTTTGCCCCTGCTGCAGGATTGATACTTCAGGGTCTACTCAGGCTGCAAAGAGGTGTCTGTCTGTCCTCACAGAGAGGAAATGGGGCTGCCACGAGCATTCTTCTGTTCTTTCTGATCTCTTTCTGCTTGTCAGAAAAGAGGCTTTTACCTTTAGCAGTTTGTTCTTATTACAGAAAGCATATTGGAGAATTAGAAAAGGTGCAGGAGAGAGTAACTAGTAGGATAAAAGGTCTCGATGGTTTAGAGCCATGTGGAGAGGTTAAGAAAATTAGGCTTGAATTCATTAGAAGACAGGAAATTAAGAGAGGACATGATTCAAATGTAAAATTCTAGGGAAGGTGGATGGAGCCGAAGCTGTGTGGGAGCAAGATAGAAATAGCATGTGAGCTGAAACTAAGAAACTGAGATGGAAGAAGATAGAAAAACCACTTTGAAAAAGTGGATTTTTCAAAGGAAGTACAAGCAATAATTTTTAGACAAAAGAAGAATGAACTGGAAAACCTGAGAAAGGGGATAGCCCAAGAGGAAGCATTGGTAGGATGCCACTTAGAGCCTCAATGCCAGCCTGATCTCATCTGCCCAGCTGTTACCAGTGTGTCTGTTTTAAGTGGAAGCCAGTGCTCAATATAAAAGTTATGTCCCATACCTGATTCTACCTCTGACAGCAGGGGAAGTGCTGGGTTAATGACAGTTGGCATAAATTGGCACCACCCTGATTAAAACAAGCCAAAGTCCTCTGTAATAACAGTGACTTCTTCCTTCTAGAGATTGGGCCCGTCCTTGTGGTCTTAAAAGGTCTGTGGCAGTTGGGTTCAGGACTGTGAGTCCTTTGGGACTGTGTCTCATGTAAATGCATAGACATGCCCATGTCTGGTGGTGAGGCCAGTTCCCTGCCCTGCTCTGCTGTGTTTGACTGTTGGGTAGCAGTAAACCCAGCAGTTGTGCTCGCGGTGGTTTTGGGTTTGTTCCATATGTGCTCAGCAAACCTTTCTCGTTAATCAAAATGAAATCGCTGCCTTTCGCAGATGCTCCCCAACTCTCCAGGAGAAAGTGCCAGAAAATAAATGAGCCTTTTTCTCACCTGTCCACAAGTAATTTTAGAGCCCCCAGGTGATCTTGCAGCTCATGAGATTTAAATTGCAGCCAGGCCTAAAAAACAAGCACTCAGATTTCTGTGTGTCACGTCAAATTTTGCCCCAGTTGTAGCAGAGTTCAAAGAAGTGTATTTCCAGGAGCTGGCATTTCCTGGTGCCAGGAGCTGGCACTGGAAAGAAGGTGGGGACACAGCTGCTGAGGATGTGCTGCCTGCAGATGCAGGAAGGAAGGAAAATGTAACGCCTGGAAGGATGCTCCAGACTATCATTTGCAGAAGCACTTCAGAGGGAGCCTACAAAGAATCGAGTTTGTCAGATTTCCCATCCTCTCTGCTATTTGGAACAGGGGTTGGAAACTCAACTCCCGTGGGCCCAACAGTATTTACACAGCTGACAACTTTCATTTGGAAGCTGCAAATGGACAGTTAACACACAAGCAGTACATCCCAGTGAGGTGAAAGGGCTGCTGCAGAGACACATTAATTGGCAGGCCTGCTCCTTGCCGAAGTCTCCTTGTCCTGATGTGTGCTAATGATTTGGGGAATGGCCATGCAACAGGGGAGAGCTCACTGTGGGCAGTTCTGCAGTTGATGTCGGGGAAGAGGCCAGAGCCTTGCCTGATCTTTAAAAGGCAACCTCTCATGCCTGTCCCCTTCTCAACCTCCCAAGGGCCCTGCTGCAACTCCACCAGTTGCTCCAGAAAGAAAGCACAGGAAATATCCTCCTTAAGCACAGTTTTTTCTGCAGAGCTGCCATAAAACCAGCCTGTGGGATTATACAAGTCCACTACGAGGTGAATCCAACAACCTGCAGCTCCTAATGCTTGCCCATGCTGATTCCCTTCCATATTACTCACTCCTGGATTGAAGAGTGGCCCCTTGAAGACAGTGGCAATGAGTGTGAATTGAAGTGGTCCCTGGCACAAATCTTAGCATCCCATGCAGTGTCTGAATGCTGTAGGTCAGGTACCTGTGCAGCTGTACCTAACAGATACCTTTGTACACCCAGTTGTCTCTGCTGGTTTCCATCTGGATTGAAAGCTCTGAGGAGATTCCCCACAAAGCAAATGCAAAACCCCATCCATTAGACACCCCTTTAGGTCACATTTGCTCTCTCACTCTGTGCTTGCTCCAAGATGGGGAGATTAAAATCCTGCTGGCTCAGGGCTTCTTTCTGACAGCCTTATCAAGCCATTAAATGTAATTCTGGATTGCTGCTGGTTCTCAGTTGAATGTGAAAGAGAAGAGTTTGGAAAAGGCTGGGAATCATGGTGCTACCCTGTATTCCCACAGCATCCTTCCTTGGCTTGTTCTGGCTCCCTGCAGGGCTGAATTGTCGTTCTGCGGGGCGAGGCTCCATTCCCTGCCTGGGAGGGAGCTGTTCACACACGTAATTGCCCATGTGTGTGAGCCTGGGGGAAAGGCTCTTCTTAGCCCCTGCCTGGTGCACAAGCTGGGTAAATAAATAAGCCTGCAGCCTCTCATAATAAAATATGCTCGTTGCTCCAGCTCTTCTGCTGAGTTATAACTTTGGGAGTCAGAGTAGCCTCTGCATCTTCTGTATGAAACCCGTGCAGCTGAGGCTGGTGACAAAGAGCTGTATTTTACATAGGTGAAGCTCCTACTGTAAATTGTAGCACATTAACTGCTGAGCTCTTTGCTTCTAGGGTCTGTTTAACATTTGGCAGCATTGAAAGAAATAGCAGCTGAAGATGAGAGTGGGAACACTGTACTGTCAGGTCAGCTAAAAGAACTGTGCTGCCTTTTCCACTGCCTCAATTCTTAACACCAGTGCAGTTGCAACTACAACCTCAAGTCTATCTGAGTAAGATGATGGGATCAAACACCTTTAATTAATTAGTAGTAGTGCCATTACTACTCTCGCAATGTTGTCTTTTATTGGACACCAATCAGGCTATAATTTTATATGATCTTGTACTGCTTTTATTCTGTTAATTTCATGCCCATTATGGTCCAACTTTTTTATATCTAATGAAACACTCATTTTGTAAAATTGATGAGCTTTTCTAGATTCTGTCATTAGTTCTGCAAATCTGAGTGACTCCAGTTACCCCTAGGTTTCCTGGCAGTACTGACTCTGTTTTTATTGTGTGTTTCCATCCAGGAATGCACTTGGAGCTTACCAGTGTTGGAGATAAAGGGGACTTTAACAGATGCTCAGCATCCTTTGGCTGTCAGTGCCACCTTGGTCACATCACTTAATCTGTCCGTGCCTCACTAACAAATGCTTCCTCTGTCACCATGGTGTATTTGTGTGCTGTGCTTTTGGAGGCAGACTCTTGTGTGTGCTGCAATTGGATTCCATCCCTGTTTCACTGTAGGGGTGCCTCTTGTCACAAATATCGACAGTAAATCCTGCTGGGATGGCAGGAGAGTTACACCTGCTGTGTAGAGTGAGTGGGGCAGTGTTGTCCCCTGTTCCTCGTTAGAACTGCTCCATTGTTTCTTGGCACTCACCTTCCCTAGCTCTGTCCCTGTTCATTTTGTTCCCAGAGTTAAATGGGAGCTGCTAATTACCCTGCACATATGCTGGGATTTCACTGGAATGGGGGCACTTCTTGGCTCAGCACAGCTCTGCCCCGATGAGGAGCAGGGCTCGTTTCCTCTGGCAGTGTGTCAGCAATGCACTTTTCCAGCTGACCTGTGTGGTCACAGTGTCCTGGTTGACATCTCTGGGTCTTGCAGGACTGCATCCTGCTAGGGGCTGTCTCATCAGGGCAGCAAGGAACCGCTGAAGTCCTCTCCAGGAATGCAAATGCAGCACACAGCTGTGTTTCTACCACACCAGAAAAGCTCATCCCATGCTAGCAAAAGCTTTCACAGGCCAGCAGGCAGGAAAAACATTCATATCTTCTCAGGCAGAAAGTCATCACTCGTGTGCTGGTGCTAATTAGCAAAATTCTGATTAAGTCATCGGAGCAGTGCCAGCTTGTACCAGACGAGGAGCTGGTCCATGTGGAGTTGGTGGATATGGCACAATGGATACAGTGGGGGCTGAGAGCACCCAGGGGAGGTGGTGTGCCAAAAGCAGAGCCCAGAGCAGCAGCCACGCAGTCCCAGTACCAATTTAGTCTGGGTTTCTTTGCTTGTACTTTATTTATTTGCTTATTGTGTTTCTCTGTCTACCTACCTCAATTTAAGATGAGAAATCTTTCTATGTGTACACAATACATGTGTGTCCCTACCTTCCCTGTGTATGCTGGGGGTTGTTAAAGCCTGCAAGAGCCAGCAGTGTGTGGTTTAGCTGTCAGCTGCACACAGGCGTGCTGGCTGCCTTGGGGATCCCCTCGGGGAGGAGGAGTATGGGCACTGTGCTCTAGTCCTAAGGGACCTGGATAGGAAACAGGTTTGTTCCCCCCTTCAGCTCACCAAACTGGTGATTTATAGGAAATCCTGTTGATTTATAGGAAAATCAATCAAATACAGCCAAAACATCATCATTAAATTTCTGGGAAAAGTTGCAACTCTTTTCAGCTCTGGTCATAAGTGTATGTTCTTAATATAGCATCTTAACATTTCCAACTATCCATGACAGGAGTTTTCTGGTTACCCCATACCCACACACACTCGTTATTCTGCTTCAGTGTCTGGAAATGTTTCTAGATTTAATGAGTGAATCATCATCTGCAGAAAGGCTTGAGTTTACAGTGTGTTAAGTTTCTTGCATGAAACTTATATCTAACTCCATTTTTCCTTCTTGATCATTACTGGTATCTGCAGGTACGGGAAGCTTAGAGAGCAAAGTTCATGAGGTGTTACTTTTTGTCCTTGCAAGTTTATTACAGAGATGTGTAGTCCAGCAATATTAATTAAACAAAAGTAATTATTATGATACCCTTAAAGGACAAAAGTTTGACCTATTTCTCTTCTTCCTCATCTAGCTAAAGCCCACACAATTATACCCTTGATAATCATTCAGTGGAAACACTCAGCACATTGTAAGTTTGAGCTTATTAAAAAATGGAGACTAATGTATGGCCCTCTGTTGTTCTCTGTACTGGAGAAACCTGTCTTCAAAGAAGATGAGGACAAACATGGGTGATCTAATAATTTTTCAGTTGTTGGTAAAAAATCATCTTCCTCATGTACTGTACAATGTCAAAATACTGTTTTTATTAGGTACTCACATACCAGGACCTCTGATTTAAATGTCAAGCTAAACTGAGTTGGGGGGTAAGATTCTTTAGGCTGTGGACTGAAAAGCCTCTTGTGCAGCCAAAGTGTCAATGACCACATTTGCCTTTCCCAAATAACCTGTGTATGTTCCCTCTTTCTGGGGTGACAAAAAAGCACAAGCAATGAGATTTGCACAAGTGAGGCTGCCCCTGCTTTTGAGCAGCTGGTCTGTGAAGCTTCATGAACTCTGGTCATTATGAGATCCTCAGTCTCATGCTGGCTGGCTCTGCAGGGTACAGCTGCCTAATCTGCATGCACAGGATTCCCTTTCCTCATCATTTAGATGGTGAAGCCTCTGGGATGAAATGCAGAAGCTCTGTAGTAGTGCTGAGTAGTTACTTGGCTGCAAAAAAACAAAAAAGAACAAACCCAGAAGCTCCCAGGGCATTGAAAAGAGGGACTGTCAGAAGAGAACAAATGCCTGATCATGTGGTGTGAGGTAAGAACTCTGATAGTTTGTCACCACATCTCTGGAGATTGCTCTGGTTTTCCTTCTCAAGAAAATGAGCATTTCAAATGCTTCATTTGCAATTTTGTGCAATTTCTGTTTAAGACAAGAGGTGTCATTCAGTGTTGTGCTGTCATGCTGGAAGAATGTTGGTGGCTCTGAGTCCGCCATAGACTGAAATTATATTTGGGGGTTCTTTTCCCTTGTGTTTTGTATAATGGATCCCAACCAATTATTTGACACAGTGAAGGTTCAGCAGGTGAGTAAATGCTCCTGAGTGTTCATGAGCAGTTTGAGAGAGACTCTGCTGAAGTGAGGGGGGATGGGAATAATAAGATGTTCACAACTGTTGTAGATATTTTAGAGTACTAGCTGCCATCGCAGCTCTGGAAAAAGAAATCAGAGCCTGGAAGCACAATTTATCCAGGGCTGTGGGAGAATCAGCTTAGGGTTTCAAGGCTGAAGGCATGACTGGCTGGAGAGATGTAAGGGAAAGTGCTCTGGGAATGGATTCAGCAGCTGAAGAGCCCTTGGATGCAATGAAGCTAAAGGTGTAGAGAGACAAATCAGTGACCTTTTAAGGAATTGCCCTTCCAAATCATCTGTGAAATCATCCAAAATGACAGTTCCCATCTTATAGTCAGCTGGTGCTTGAGCATTGAGGAAAGCTTGAGATACAGATTCCTTGTTTGGCTTGTTCAGGTGGGAGGATGGCTCACAGAAGCCTGTGGTGTCTGTAACAGTCAAGGACTGGTCTATGTGTGTCACATAAAATGAGATCCACGCCCTGGGCTTTTAGGTAGGCACTTCAGTAGAGCAGAATTCCATTGTAGCCCATGGAATCATCTCACTGCTTGTGTTAATGAATGGTTCTCTTTGTCAGCCAGCACATGTTTGCTCAGAAATGGGTAGTTCAGCTTGTGAGCCTCAGAGCTGCATCTGTCCTCCAAGGTGTGTGGTGTAGGGAGGGCACAATCTGAGCAGTTCAGGGGACAGGAGGAAATGGAGCTTGCAGATGTAAGTGTGCAGCATCACAAGGAGCACACGTGGCTGGCACATCTGCAGCCAAAGGACATCCCTCACTTCCATGTCTTGGGAATCAACCACATTAGTTTAAGTTTTGCTGCACTGGTTTGATAATTTCTGAATTATCAAATTTCTGAATTTCTAGGTTGATGATATTTTTTTTTCCTCCCCTCTTTTTCCTCTGGCAATTATACAAAACAATTTTCCTCAATCCCCTATTTTTTTTCAAATAATGAGCTGGAGTTCTGCTCTATGGAGCTCTATTTCTTTTTTTTTTTTGTGCTGTTCTCTGTGATGAGTGTGGTGGGAGCATTTGTCTCCCCCAGCTGCCTTCGTTGTGGCCAGCTGCAGAACAATTGGTAAGACACCATCTGGCTGTCCCTTATTTCACCAGCTGTAGGTGTAATCAGCAGGATGATTGCAAAGCCCCTCTTCCTTCCATACAGAAATGCTGGAATGCAAATGCAGTGATGCATGAATGTGTAATGGGAGATTGAAAACATGCCTTGGTTTTCAGAGGGCTACAAGACCTGCATTATGTTATTTTTGTACAAGTAAGAGCATCTGGGTTAGGGTGTACCTGGTGGAGGAACTGCTGGTGTTCAGCTGCTGCAGCTTCTCTGAGGCTGGCATTTCTCAGGGCAGGTGAGTTGGGGCACAAGCACAGGGAAGTTTGCTGTTTGTGCCTCCTACTGCTCACACAGAGGCACAGAGAGCTCCCCTTCTACAAGCTGCTGCCTGTTCAGATGGGTTTAGATTTTAGTCTCTTAAGTCACTGAAAGTTTTCAGAAGTGCACAGCCAGGACGTGCCATGTTACCCCATAGAAGCCAGCAAGATAATGGTTAACTTATGCTTATTTTGATTTGTTAAAAGTGTCAGGATTAAGCCCTGCCTGTGGTACTCTCTCCACCCCACATTAGGTGTGATATTTCAGCACTTGTAGCAGCTGCTCAACCATTCAGTGACCCAGACCTTCCAGAACAGCCAGAGCTGGAGGTTTTCTTTCACTGGCTTTTACCTGGGAGCATGCCTGGATTTTAGCTGGTCTGTCTGTGTTTTTCAAAACACTGATGTAATGACCTCCTGCTGTTCTAGAAAATCAGGCAGGGCATTCCCAGAAATTTGAGGTCCTGCTGCATGGGGACTGAGGGGTTGTCCTGGGCTGGTGAAACACTGTGTGACCAAGCTGTGCTGAAATTCCTTAAAGCCATGTTGGCTGTAAGCCTCTGTAGCAGAGGCTCGTGCAATGTTGCATTTGAATTATTTAAGTAGTGCAAAGTACAAATAGCTAATGAAGAACCTTAATCATAGATTGTAGGGCTAAGGATTATGATAAACCTGCATAGAGGTGTAGAGGAGTAACAGTATGGAAGGAGGATTATTTAAATAATGCAGGTAGCATTTATCATCTGTTATGCATGTCAGTGTAGTTCTTTTTTTTAATTAAAGCAATCAGTACTCATATTCTTTCACATCTTCCAAAAATCATTGCATTGGTAAAATTAAAAAAAAATTATGTTTCTCTCCCATAGGACTGAAATTAATATTGACCAGAAGGGAATTGCAGATATTTCAGTCTCTAAAATCTGTGGCAGGATGACTCCTTAGTTAAGCCCAGCCTGTTCATAGGCTAGAGATGGAAAGATGTATGGCAAGCAACAGTTAACATGTTGATTAATGTCATATGAAAAAACCACTGTGTTTTGAGAATAAAATAAAAGGCAAGGAAAGAGTATGTGTTTGAGCTTGGTAAGAACAATGTTAATTTAAAAAAACACATAAAGACAAAAAGCTGTTTAATAGGAAGTGATCAATTCTACTCATATCAAGACTATTACTCTTGCTACTAGTTCAAAGCAAAATAAACTGTCAAAACAGCCAAACCAAACAACAAAAAAAGTCCTCCATTGTGCTAAGCAGAAATAGCTGCACAAAAGCTCTTCAGTGGAATTCAAATTTCTGATTAATTAGACTGCAGTGTTAATTAGTGCCAGTGGTCCTGAGACAAATCTAGTAATTAGTGAGCTGCATATCCAGTGGGGAAGCCCAGCAGAACACCTGTTTCAGAGTTGCAAAATGGATGCAAATGGAACATTTGCAGTGTTGCTGCACCCCTGTTAATTTTCCTCGTTCTGTGGCTCGTACTGACCATTTGTGTGCAAGTTTGAGTTTGTGAGCAATATCTCTGAAATTATAAAAAACATGATCTTCTGTTAGGCTGGTAGTGCTGGGCCAGGTATTGCCTAGCTAATGTGAAAAGGGTGACTATGGATCTGGAACATGTTATTCCCAATTGTTTAGGCTGCAGTAATTAACAGTCGATCAGGCTTGTGTAAATGGATTAACAGCACCTCAGGCTCTCAAGACAAATGTGTGTAAACCTCAGACCCCAAACTGAGTCTGATCCGCAGAAGGTTTAAATCAAAAACTAAGCACATGAGTTCTCTTAAAAAATGTGTTGGATCAGGAAAGGTTCCTCCTGGTTCTCACCACTGTGACAGACTGGGTGTTGGCAGATCCTGCTCACCTCTGATGAGAACAGAGTAACCACAAGCCTGCCAAAGGCAGGTCCTCTCATTCCTGAGACTCTTGTCTACTAAGAACTCCTGGTGTGGTTTTACATGTTCATAGCAATACTGATAAATGAGGAGTTGTTTCTTAATTAAACCCCTTTGTGTTTTGGCTTTTTTTTTTTTTTTTTCCGAGAAGGGATTTATCTTTGACTCTGTTAAGTTACAGAAACAGATATTAGGCTTAGGAGAAGTTCAGTGTGAAGCAATTGCTGCTGTCTGCTGCATTAGGGGAAGATGTTTGAACACAGCTCTGAGCACTTACTAGTTGCTCTAGGAGCAGAGAAATGGTAATCTTCATTCCTACCAAAGGTTTTATGTTAAGCACAGAAACTTTTGTACTTTGATCAGATACACTGTCTGCTTGGAGATAATGGTCTTTTTTTTGAAAAACAGGTGCATCCAGGATTAAGATTTCACTTGACTTCAATTAAGGATGTCATTGGTTGAATAAAAAATACAGGGCTGGAAATGTCCAGGTGCCCTTTGGGGCACGGTTCATCCACATTAAATGCCACGGGTTCCTCTGGGTAATGATCTCCTGCAATAGGAAGCATTGTCAGCTTCAGGGCAGGCTGGAAGAAAGGCAAGATTCAGAGCAATTTACTCCATCTGAGTTTGACACTCAGTGTTGACACAGCTCAGATCTGATTAAGGTCAAGAGGCAGAAAGTTTGTGTCAGCATGGAATGGTACTGAAAACCACAGTTTCAGAAGTACCAGAGAAGAAGGAATTGTTGCTAAGGAAAATGGTCTTATTTAATAGTCTGTTTCTCTACCAGCCTGGTCCCCATCAACTTGAATATGGTCATTCTTAATGTGATACAAATAGAGAGGCAAAATGCAGCCCTTGGCCATGAGCCAAGCAGACTCAGCAGAATCTTGAAAGAAAAATAAAGCACCAATCAAGTTAGCAAATAAAAGTGGAGATTTGTGTCTTTCCTCTGAGGACAGATGATGGTTTTTAAAAAGCCTTGTGATCAGAAACCTTAAAAATTTCCTCTCAGCACAAGAGAAATGCTCCACGGCAATACTTTGGTCTCTGTGATTTGTATTTTTTTTCCCCCAGGAAAACTCAATCTAGTTTTGTAATATTTTTTACAAGCAAATAAAAATACCATGCAAAACACAAGTTAAAATATTGTGACGAGCAACCAGGATGTAGGCCAGTATCTCATCCTGTTAATGCCTTAACCTTTTTTGGGATGGACATTTATCTGAGTAACAATGGGAGAAAACGTGGGCAGTGTGTTAGGTGGGACTGGATACCTCTTGCTAGACCCATGGATCTCATTATAAGAGAGAAAAATGTAGTTTGAGACATTCAAGCCCATCCTTTGTCCTGAAATACAAGCCAGTTCAGTGTTCATGGGCCATCATGTGGAGGGGAAAGTGGACACTGAATGTCTGGCATTGCTTTATTTTAGCCTGGCTAACAGAGGTAGAAATGTTAAGGGCAGTCCTGGGCACCAACCTAGCTACAGTCTCTGGTCAGAATAGAGTTGTCAGGGCCTTTTTACTGTCTTGTTGCATGTCTTGGAGCCGTGTAGCCAAAGCTGGAGGTCTCCAGCATGAAGTCACCTCGTCTCTGTCCACATGGGCAAATGCTCTGTGTTCCTGCAGAGGCAAAGAGCTCACAGCAGACACTGCACCACGATTCCTCCCTGGGCTCTGCTTTCAGCTGGGCTGAACTGGGTGCCTGGCAGCAATTGGTAGCTAAATGCACCTACACAGAGCAGCTGTAATCACAAAATCTATAACCTTATGGAAATCAGAGCTGGAGTGCAGAGACCTTGTGGACTTGCAGTCTATAATAATGACCTCTTCAGGTCAATAAATGCTGTGAGCAGGAAGCCAATTCCATCCTCTCTAACCTGTCTCAGTTTTGAGAAAGGGCAAATGCTCAGGTTAGATGTGAACAATACCCTGATGATGGGCATGATCAAAGTGCCACCATGCAAGGGTTTGGAGTTAAAATGTGTCAGAGTCATTTAGCCTCCTTAACAGGCTTGCCCTGGAGCTATCCAGGTAGGCGACAAAACTGAGATTTTTCTGAAGGTTTCTAGCTTTGCTGGAGGTCTTCAGCCTTTTGGGTGTTACCTGAGCTCAGAAGGACGATCAAATAAATCTACCTTTGTGGAAATGGTGCCAAGGCTTTTGTTGGTGCTCCCTGCTCAACATCCAAATGTGAAAAATATGTCTCTTAATTTCTGGGGGGACTACAGAAAAAAAAAAATCCCAGTACTTGAAATCTTCTTTTGCTCTAAAGAAACTTGTAACACATTATTTAACAGAGGCATGGGAACAGGCATTCTCCTGTAATGTTAATTCCAAGGAGGGCTTCCACAGTAATGAAATATGCCACAGTCAGTGATAGCTCAGCTGAAAAAAATTGGCCTGTTAAGGAGAGGCTCAGCATATGTGCCCCTTTACACCGTCTTAAATCACTCTTACATTCTGAATTGTCTATTCCTGATAAATCTCTTCAACGTTGCTAGGTTTGAAGTGTGTGGAATTAATGCATCCTTATGGGATGTGTTCCAGCTGAATTCAGTCTTGTGTAATTCACTGCATTGGAATTGGCCCAAAGTGACACTTCTTCCTTTGTTAGTTTTGCTTATTTATTTTTTTTACAAAAGGGCAATTGCTATGCAAAATACCTCTGAGAGCTATCAACATTGGAAATATCTGTCACTGTAAATAAATTTGGAGTGTTTGTGGCTTATCTCAAACCATGCTGTAAACTGATCAGAGTAGGGGCTCTGAATTAAAATGAATGAAAAATGAAACTGAACTCTTTGTTTTCATTTACACAGGTGTGTAAATGCTGCTGATGTGTGAATAGTTGCAAGAAGACAATTAATGGAAAGACACCCTTACTTGGTTTTACAATGAATTCCCCAAACCATCTTGTCCTTGGTGCCTCTTCCCAGAATCATGTACAGCTTCCTGAGCCAATTCAGATGTGTGCCTGAGTAAAAGGAAAATAAGACAAACTGAAGGAAATGAAACTTCCACAGGCAGTTCCTGAATTCAGAACGGCCTCTGTGTGAAAGCAGTCAGAGAATGTACTCAGGAAAAGGGCTCATTTAAGTCTCTCAGGGGAAAAACAAGCATGTTGCTAACACATAAATTTAAAGGTTTTCTAATTAGCTACATACTCTATATGATGTAATATATATTATATATTGGTATGCGACCTTTGTATGGGCAGGGCAGGACCCAGGTGAGCCAGGCAGGTGCCCAGGGCAGGGTGGTGATGGCATTAGGTTCCTGCAGGCTGGGGTCAGCCCTGCTTTGAAGACCTCTCCCCAAGGCCTGGCAGGGTGCTGTAGATTTAAATTTCCCATCGTGCAGACTTCTGAGAGCTGGTGGCTGAAATACCTGCCTGGTGATAAATACTCCTAATAACAGATCACTTGAATGCCTGTGGTTTCTGGCTAGGTCATTTGGAAGCAAAACTCTGGGCTGGTGGGGCACCCTGGTGATGGAACAAACCTATTAGTGCTTTACTTGCAGTTTAATTAAGTGTAGAGGGCTGGATTTGCTTGACTGGAGGACTCTGGAAGAGATCCAGTTCTGTCAGCCCTGGGCTCGTCCACTAATTGCCCTAACACGGGGAGTAATTTGGAGAGGTTTTATGGAAGTTTCTCCACCAGAAAAAAATCTCTCCATTGGGAAAAGAGAGCTTGATTCAAGACCAGAGAGCGTTTACAGCTGTAGTTCTGCACTGTCCTGGAAGAAAGGGGTTCCTTCTGTGGGACACTCCAGCAGAGCTGAGCCATCCAGCCCAGGCTGGGCTGCAGATTGACCTTTGCTGGGCCCAGTGTGCTGCCCTGGGGCTGGGGCAGTGCTGCTGCTGAGGCACAACCTTCTGCTACCTGGGCAAGGAATCATGCTGTGCTAGAAAATTGTGGTGAGGTTTTTTTTTTTTTTTTTTTTTTTTTTTTTTTTTTGCTAGGAAAGGTGATTATTCCAGATCAGCATTTGTGCTTCTCTCAAGTTCCAGTCTAATGGTCCTTATTCAGACAGAGGCATGCTGTGCTTTTACTCTGGGAAATCTGCTTGTCACTTCATAAGACCACTTACAGATGAGTGACAGGGAATTTAATTTTCTTCCCTTCTTTGCTACTGTTGAAGAATTCTCCCCCATCTCTCGTGTCACCCTGTCATACTGGGGTGATGGTTGTGCTACAGAGATGCCGTAGCACAGCCTCTCAGCTCACAGCTAATCAGCTGTCTTTTATTCTGCCTTGGTGTCACCTGTCTTGATTTCTGTGTTACAAAATCCTTGACTCATCTGTTGCTTAAACAGCTTCATTATTTGACACCTTGCTTTCAAATCCTCCTGGTGGGGCCAAGAATATGGGCACAATGATAGAAATTTGCTCCGTATCCATTGGCTTCAGGGGAACAGCAAGCTCCAGGATCTGAAGTTTCAGGTCCAGTGCCAACTAGGTTGAACAAATAGCCCGTGGTGCCTCCTGGCCAGGCTTCTTCCTCCTCATCCTCACTTACCCCTGCACTGGAACAGAAAAATTTTATTTCCATTTCTTTCTTCTTCCATTCCCCTTTCTCCCCCGCCCCTGTGATCCATTCCTTTATTTATGAAATCAACAAACTCCAGTCAGAGACTCTTCTTATCTCTTGGCAGTTCCAGAAACTGCTCTTGAAATGCTAGAATGTGAGAAGAGTGTGTAGCAGAGCATCTGGAAAACTTATCTTCCACAACTTTGTATCGCTGCTGTATTGCAATTTTTCTGCCTCTGTACTCTAGCTGACCTATACGTATAATAGAAAACTTTCTCCTATATTTCTCATAGTCAAAAGTTGTCTTATCTTCAAGGAAGAAGGAAATAGGTTCATTACTCAGAGAAAGACAAGGAGATGTCATCCTGTGGTAGGGTTTTGTGAGTGCTTTGTTTGGGTTTTATAAGTGGCCACTTACTGAACTAAAAATTGCAGGGGGAAAAAAAAAGCACAGCAGCTTTTCCCATTACTATTTTGTTTTCTAATTAATCCTGCCCATTCAAGCTTTATCTGCTTTGCTCATGCAGAGTTTGCTTTTATAGCTTAAAAAAGGGTTGTGGGGACGTGTGAATACCCTCCTCTGCTAATGCATTTTGATTGCTATTTTTCCCCACTGTTGGAAGGCTTTTAGAAACACCACGACTCTTAATTTTTCATGTGACACTGGTTTCCCACCACTCTGGGTTATTCAGCTTGGTAAACATTTTGCCCGAAGGATTGCATTTCCTTTGATGCACGAGGTGGAGAGCTGAAAGTTCCAGCAACTGTGATTGCATTTGATGAAGAGATAATTAAGACAGGCTAATTTTTATGTGTGTATTTAATAACTTTTGAATCGGCCTTGTGGAAGTGAATGGTTCCCAATGCTAATCACTGCAAACCAATCATATGTCGGGCAAGTGCTTGGAGAAAAGGAATTCCCTGTGGTAGGGCTTGGCTTTAGCTTGGCTGGGTGACTCAAAGTCAACCTCTGTGGCAGCTCTGTGGACAATTATCATGCTGCTCTGCTGCCTTGTTCCCTACACAGCCAAACGTTTTATCATCCTCGTTTATTTGTGAAGCTGGTCTGGATTGTCAAATTTTGGTCGTGTGATAATATCTGAATAAAATCTGATTGTTTTGTATTTGGAAAATGAGGTGCTGTGTGAGTAACTGTGCATGGTCCTCCCTGTTGCAGCAGTTTCTATCTGACCAGCACGTTTCTCTTCTAGAAAAAGCAGCTTTATCAGAATTCAACTTTGCAGTATGTGTCAGTTGGGTGCAACTAGATTTTGAAAGAAAAATGGAGTTGGGAGTATCTGAAGAGGATCAGCTTTTAGAGCTGCAAAGTTGTGGAGCAGACCTGATACTGGCATCAATTATTTTCTTGATTTTTCAGCTAAAATGAAGCAAAGTATGCTTTAAAATGCCCATGAAATTAGGTTTTTAGAAGAATTATTATGGCTTGGAAGAGAAACTACACTCCAAGAGCATTTCTTCTGGAACAGAAATTCTAATTTTAGCTAATATTGGTGATACAGAAGAATAGTACCTCTCTCTTTGATGTCCTATGCACTCATAAATGAGTACCTATAACACCTCAGAGTTGAATAGGTCCATGTAAGTGCTATTATTGTTTATTGCTATTTAGCATTAGTGGATTTAGGTCTCTCAGGAATCCGATTAAAGCAGAAATAGTGATATTCAGGCCTTCATGTTCCTATTTGTCTTTCAATGGGTTTTATTTCATTACCTTTGAGACTACTTAGGGAATGATTTCTGACCCTCTCTGGGTAATTTTCTAATCTGTTAATGCTAAAATATCTTTGAGAGTCCAGATCTCAGGCTATTTTTCTTCCCCTAAGTGTTTCTTGGAGCCATTTAAAAAGCCCTTGGAAAGTATAACAACAAAAGCCAGGCAGTGTAAGTACGCATGACGTTAAATCATATATAGACCCTAATTCTGGACAGACAAATCCCTCTTTGTATGCAGTATCATCCCCCCCTCTGCAGCCTTCCCTGGCTAAAGCTGTCAGGGCAAAGTGCATTTCAAAGCTGAAATGTCTCAGTGTCAGAGCAGTGCTGGTCTGTCATTGCTCTTCAAAGTTTAATGTGGTATTTAGAGGTGAGATCGAAGAGATGCAGCATCCCTGCAGCCGCCTCTCTTCTAAACAGCTCAGGCCTTGAGGGCTCTCGTGATGGTGCCATCTCCAAGGTGCTGAGTAAAAAATATCTGTGGCTCCAGGTGGAATCCAGTGGTTTGTTTCAAGTGCCCTGTTGAAGCTTCCCAGCTCCTAGCCTGTGGCAGCCAGATGAAAGCTGTAACACGTGTCTGTGCATCCTAGAGCTGCATCTTCCAGCTGCACTGCAGTCATTCCCTCAGGAGCTGTGGTTTCATCAGTGTGCTGCTGGGGGAAAGCTAGGCTGAGGAAATTACTTTGCACAATCTGAAAGCAGTGTTCTCTCTGATCTGATGGGGAAGAAATTCATACAGTTGCGTGCCCAGCTTTGAAGTAATTGCATTTTCAGACTGTTCAAGCCTTCCTTCGGGTGTTGATCGTGTCATTGCTCCATTGCCATCCAAATGGTGTAGCTGTAGAGACAGCCCTTGAGATGATTTGGAAAAGACGCATGCAGAGCTGAAGTTTGGGAATGAGATTCATTAAATAATGCCCAACTCTAATTGTGCTTTCTGCAAGGAGGCTGGAGCTGGCAGATGTTGTCTCTGTGACAGTGAGGCCTCTGCTGGAAGGCTTATACCTGTCAGAGCCAGAGACACCCTGCTAACTGGACACAGATTCCCTTTGCTCTGGATGTAGTTGATAAGCAGCAAGGAGGTGAGAGCTGTGTTGCTCCAGCCTGGCTGGATGCCTCTCAACAGAGATGTCTTGTTCTGTGAGTCAAAAGGACTCGACTAATCACTGCTCTTTACAGAATAGCTCTGGTAGTATTTCATAGGCATTTCCCTGTAGTGAACTCATTTTTCTCATCTCTCTTGTGGCTGAAGCTCCTGAGCTGGGTGACTCTTTTAAGAATAACTTTGTCCTCTTGGTTGTGCATAAGGGGAAATTGAGGTGTCATTAATGTTTGTGTCCTCCTGGGTCCTGGAGCTCAGAAGGAAGAGAAAACAGAGAGCAGCCAAACTGTAATTTGCCTGGGCAAAGCAGCAATGCTTCCAAACCATAACTTTTCTACTTTCAGTGACAAAGGTCCAGCTTCTGAGCTGGAGTAGGAAGCAGAAATTTCCACTTGAAAATAAAGATGTATATAGTTATGCTTGTTTTTCTCCAAAACCTTGTATCACTACCTTTCTTCTATAAGATATGTTGTTTACTTCTCTGTTCTTTGAAATTCTCTTGTTTTCTATTCACTGCTGCTATTGCCCATCTCCTTCTCCATGTTAAGGGTTCTAAGACAAAAATTTTTTGGTCATCTTTGGTGGTGAACAAGGAAATGAAAATTGTCTAAATTAAAATCATATCCCTTCCTTCCCCTTTCCATAAGAAGCTGTATTTCCTCCCACATTAAATTCTACAGGCATGGTAGATTTGAATAAGTGGAAACCTATGGATAGTAGGAAGGGGGAGGAAGATGCCTAATTCAAATTGGAACCTTCCTCTCTTTCTGTGGATTACTGTTTTAAGCCTCTCTGAAATAAGTGTTTGTATTAAATAGTTTGATAGGTAGAACACCGAAAATCCACTGTTGAAACTCCCTGAGAGGTATCACCCTCCTGTGCAGAAGGAAAGCAGTGCTGATGCTTTACACAGGTTGAACTTTCCTGACTGCAAGCCACAGTCACAGGTGATAAATGACCCTGCAAAGCCTGAACTTTTGTGTGAGTGTATTATCTGCCACCAGCTTCAGGGTTCAAAGTTTCTCCAACACATACACTTCTTCCTTTACCTGCAAAATAGGTTGGGGTTTTTTTGGTGGAGCTACTTGCTCTTTCAAACAGTGTCTTCTCAATCCCTTTCCCTCTGGCTGAAGCAGCCACATGTCAAACCCAGACTGTGACCTTGCACAGTGCTGAAAGCAATAAGAAATGTCCAGCAGGAACTGTTACGTGTGGGACTGGCTTTGCACTGTGTTCTTCACCCTTCTCCACCTTTGGGATGCTGATGCAACAGCCTCACAGGATGTTTGATTCCAAGAGCTTGAATATTATAAAAATGAAGTAAATAGCATCAGAGCATGTGTAATTCTAAACTGCACAACAGTTCAGACTGTAAAGTATTAAAGGGTGACTGTAATGTGATAAACTGCTTTAGTAATAAACCAAAGACAAAGTGCTGATTGTGATCAGGGGGCATTTCATCAAAGCTAATGTGCCAGTTTGGACAAATTTGGAAATACATCCTCTGAGAGAAGACAGGTTACAACTATCCCTGCCCCACCAGGTTTGGGAAAAAATGAATTTTCCTCGAAGAAAAGTGAAAGAGATAAAAACTGTTTATTTAAAAACCACACAGGAAAAGGATAACAATGCTAAATAATAAAACCTCTCGCTCTGCTGAGAGAAACCTGGGAAAATTTCTGAGTCCTTCCATAGATCTCTCTTCCCCCGCCTCAGAGCTGGGACGGGGTGGGGCCCCCTCCTCCAGGGCCTCCACCTCGGTGGAAAAAGTCCTGATGTGTTCTGATGTTGAAACAATCCAAAAAAGAAGAAGGGAAAAAACCCAAAGTCCCAGGAAAGCAAAGTTCAACTCTCTGTCTCTCTCTCTCTCTGGAGAAAAAGTAGCCAAGAACTGGCTGAGAAAGCGAGCAGAGTGCTTCCCTCCGCTCTCGCTCTCTCGCCACAGCAGAACGCAGAGAACTGTCTCTGTCTCTGTGTCCTTGAAACAAACTGTAAACTGCTTTGAAGAGTTTGCCCGGGTTTCTTTTTTTCTCTCCCCCCTCTCAGGCTCAGTTTAAAGGCACAGAAAAGGCAAAAAATGAATTTCTGGGCATGCAACAACGATATGGGCTACACATAATAAAGTCACCCCAAGACAGCTAATCATGGCTAAGGATAACTCAGAGCCCCTTTTGATAAATGTGTGAGTGAAGTGAAGCAATGTGTTGAGTGGTGGTGACAGGAGGCTTGGATCCTGGCAGGTGTGGCTGTTAATGATATAGATGAAGCACAATGGAGCAGCTGGGTCTGGTTTTGAGTAGGGCAATCTGGTGACAGATTTATTACTCTCTGAACAGCTCAGAGGTGTGTGATGGAGGGATCCCCTTCTGAGGTTGATGTCCTAGTGTCATGTTCTGAGTAAACTTTGCTGGAATGGGTTTTTGCCAGATGCCTGTGCCTCCCTCCTTCTGCCTGACCTGGTGATACAATGCAAATCAGACACTCCTGTCCATAGGCATGATGAACTCTCCCTTTAACTTGACCAGCTGGACACGTGCTAAGTAAATCTTGCCAGTATTAACAAGGTCTTTAAGGGTGTGAGTCCTGGCTAACTCTTACAATCTGTCATTGCACCTTTAAATCTTCATCAGAACTAGAGCTCTGAGTCTTCCCAGGACTGTATTAATTGGATTTCATGCTACTGGGAGGGTGTGTGGTTTGTGTCTTGCATAGCAATTGCAGGCGCAGCCACTGAAGATTTTAGTGCTCCTTGTTTAATTCCTCCAAACCTGCCATTGCTCTTGAAACTTTTAATAACCACCAGCTTACCTTTTGTGAATCGGTGATCTGAAGGAGTAAACAGAGGTGGAATAGCATTTCAGCTAATGCAAGTCACCTATTTTCAGCTGACTCTGTCAAACTATGTTTCTTTCTTTAACCTTTGGATGATTTTCTTTGCCAAGGGACTGCCTGGCACCGTGGTGGCCTCAGGTCCATAAAACAAAGTAAGCATAACTTATGCATCTGAAAACTGTCATCTTTAATCTCGATTTCCAGAGTGCATTGCTGACCAGACTGCAATTTTAAAAGCTTTATTCCCCCTTTTTCTGTCGAAGAAGTCTAGTCAGAAAATAGTGGAGAACAAACCCATTTTTCAGCCCAGATGAAGTGCATAAAAATTATAAATTGATTTTTATAGTGCTTGTTGAACTTGCTTGCTCAATAATAAATTATTCCAGTTATAATGTAACCAATGCATTCCTTGTAACTACCTGCTCTCTGAGCAGTGACAGTCTACAACTTGTATTAATATAAACCATATTGAGCAACCAGCAGAGCATACGCAGTGTTTCAATGCAACATCAGCACTGAAATCATGATAAAATACTTCAGGGTGCCGGGCTAGTCTGTGACAGGGAGCTGGTAATTTGGTCTGGTCTTCAGGAATGCTCTTCAGGAGCTACAGTGGTGTTAATAGGAAAGAAAAAGGTCCACTGGCAATAAAGGGCTGAGTGGCACTTTATTTGTCTGTTCAAATCAAGTATCAAATGCCAATTAAAAGGGTCTCCTGCAGTCACTAATTAAGCAGCACGGAGGGATTGATTAGCCATTTACCAATGACTGTCAGTACAAATGCATTTGTTCTATTATCCCAGCATGTGCCTCAGGGAATCGACCACTTTCTATTAATGAATCCGAGCATGTTCACGTGATAAGCACAGGACTCTGGCATTTAATTTGTTTTAATATATAAACCATTAACTTTATTGACTGGTCTATGCTCTTCAGCCATGGATATGTTTTCTATTGCTTCAGAGGAGTTTCTCCAAAAGGAGAGGAGCCATCCCATAAAAAGGGTAAGGGTCAAATTATTGTGTTCCAGTAGTGTGCTCCAACACTCTGGACTTCCTGCTGCCTCTCTGGGCCAGAAAGGTGAAGATATAAATGAGGAAACTGGTAGTGAAAAGCATGGTTTTGAAAGGTCCAAGTTGAAGATCAGTGTGGAACATCTGTAGCATTGCTCCAGCCTAAATTTCTGTAGCAGGATTTTGGGCAGTTGGCCCTGCCCTGGCCTTGGCAGCACCCCCACTGTGAGGTGCTGGAAGTCCTGAGAGTGCCAAAGACTGTGTTTGGATTTTCAGTGCCTCCATTTCCTTCACAAATCTTTTGATGATGACCACGTTTTGAAGCAGAAAAATACTTTCCACACTGTTCATCTTGAAAATGACCCTTTTATTTTTGTTCAGTTTGAAGAAAACACCTCTTTGTGTCAGAATTTCCCACATCACAGTAATGTTTGGCCAATATT
This sequence comes from Coloeus monedula, assembly GCF_965178545.1. Lineage (NCBI taxonomy): Eukaryota > Metazoa > Chordata > Aves > Passeriformes > Corvidae > Coloeus > Coloeus monedula. The sequence goes on along the minus strand of NC_138798.1, from coordinate 6,494,234 downwards.
CCTGCCTCATCCTGTTACATTTTTCTAATGGAGCTCCAAATGCAGCTTCTGCAGGAGATGTTGGGGTTCTGGGAGAGTCACCTGGGAATCCTTCCATGGCTGTGCAAAGAGCTGGTGAGCAAGGAAATCTCGTGGGCAGTAGGTGTGAGACACCAGCTGCCTGCCAAGGTTTTTAAAGGCAGATTTAGTCTTGCTGTGACAGGGTCAGTGGTTTTGATTCTACACCTTCAGTGGCAGTTTTTTTTCCCTGACTTCAGTGGGAGATTTGCTGCAACATGGAAAGGGAAGGAGTTCAACACAGGTGGAATATACTGCCTTTATTTTCAGAATTCAAAGCCCGTTTGATATTAAAATGCAAATAAGCAAGAAAACAAAAATCTCCTCGGAAACCACGATGCCTTATTCAAGATGCTGCTATTTGATGCCTATTCCAGACTTCATCCCAGTTTTAGTCTTATATGAAAGTCTTCCCTAGTTCTGATTTAATGTTTGGGGAAATTAGATTCGGAATGAAATATAGTAGGAGGAAATATTTCTTAAATTTGATAGTTGAAAGAAATACCTTTAATCTCTCCTGTTATTAGTACTAAAGGAGTTTTCAAAGAATAATAAAACTATTGCACTAAGCCCCTTAATTCTTTCTTTTAATAATTTCTTCTCATGTTTTTAATTTGCTTTTTTATTATTCTTCTGTATTAATTTTTTTGTTCTGTTTTTCTCTGCAGTTTTCACCTTCTTTCCCTCAGTTCAACATTCTGTATTTAGTACTTTTTTCCCCCACTTCTCCCTATCCCTTTTTAAAATCTCTTTTTTTTTTTTTCTCTTCTCTCCCTCTTCTCCTTTTTAGCCTTTATTTTGCTTCATATTTTCCACAAGAACTCAGTCTTCTGCTGTCCTGTCTCTGTCAGCATGGTCACGGTGGATGATCCCTGGTGGGCTGTAGAATGGCCATGCCTGCTTTTCTGAGGGCTCCCTGCCTGCACTGCTGCTGTTCTTGCATGACAACAGCAGCTTGTCTGCTATTACCAGAGATGTTTTGCCTGCACACACTCTCTGATGTGGCAAGAAATGTGCCAGGTATTGGGTAGTTTGAGAGTGTGTAGGAATATTGCTGGTGAGTATTTTTGCTCCTTTAACTTGGTTTTGTATCATTCTCCTCCTTTTCCTTTGGCAGTAGCTCTGTGCAGTCACTTTTGTGTTGGGTTTGTATGTTAAAATCTGCCGTGAGGGCAGCTGTGGAGAAGGAGGTCACCCAGATGGCTCATTAGAACCAGAAAGTCGGGGAGGCAGGCAAATTGAGACTCGTCTGATATGATAATCCTGCTATTGTGACTAAAAGAATCACAGTAAGTATAATCCTTGTGTAATAAAACCAATAATCCTTGTGGTATTTGCAATGGAAATGGCTACATGTACGAATGAGCCTTTCAGAAACAAAGTTGTTGCTAATCGGTCATCAGGTGGTTACTTTCACGGTACAACTATGCCACCACCTCTGTGCCTTGTGGTCCCTTCCTCGTTATCAGTTTCAGTCATAGGTGTTTGGACATCATTAAGTGGACTTGACATGCAAATTGAGCTGAATATAATGGTCTACAAAGAAAAGATTTGGATTAAATATAAGACATGGTCCTAATACTAGGATTTGGTGGCTCTAAATGCATAGAGTGCCTGAAATTAATCTTATGATTATAGCACTTTTGTTCACATTGTATAATAGAGTAAAATGTTTTAACAAATGCTTTTTGATGACTGTGATCCTCTCTAGTCATAGAAACTTTACCTGCAGTTACGAAAATATACAGAATAACAATAATGTCCCAAATCTGACAAACAAGACATCCTCAGTGTCTGATGTTGAAGTCCAGACTGCTAATGTGGTTCCTGGAACCATCTTTATCTCGTGTCCCTCCCTCAGCCTTTGGATAGTCACTGTCCTGACTAAATGGCCTGACTGCCCTGAGGGCCTTTGCAGTGGGGTATTGTTGAAATTCCAAGTGGCAGCTGCTGCTCATGCAGGGGCCAAACTCACCTGAGCTGTGGAGACTGTTGGAAAATGCCATTTCAGGTAGCCAGACATTCTGAACTGACCATCTGCTTTACAGTAGGTGTTCCTGTGCCTCATCAAACCTAATTGCTCCTGTGATTGTTAGCAAATTGGGGGAGGGGGGGGCTATTTCTTGTGGTAAATTTAGTGGTGATATTTTCTGAACTATAAATACCAGTCCCTCTTCAGATATCTGCTGGCTCCCATTTATCAAAGTGACAGCCAGCCAGCCAGCGAGCAAGCCTCTCAAAATGGGTGATAAAATTAGCTACAATCGATACTCCATTCAAAGTAATATAATTAAGCCCACAAGTTTACGTTTAATTTCATCTTGCAGAGGACTTTGTTTCAGAAGGACCTGATTTTTGCAATAGCCAGAGGACACAAGCACAGATCACTTTACAGTTCTCGTTGGACAACTGCACTTACTATGGAAAAAACATTAGGGCAAATCTGGCTGCTACATCTATTGCAGCGAGACAGGTGTCAGCTACCACAAATTTCAGGGCAAAACAGCAAAAGTTTTACAATACAATTTTTTTTTTTTTGAGGACTCCAAATCATGATGGACGCTGAGACAAACCACTTTCAAGTTCATGTGATGACTGGTGCATATCAAATTTAATGAGGGAGGCAGAATGCAGGTTGGTATTTATAACTGGAATTATCACTTATAGGAGCATATAGCACACCAATTTATCTTACTACCAGTTGAGTGAAGAGCTTGGGCAAGTATCTAAATTTTGAATATTTGAAATAGGATAAGGGTATTAGTAGGATTAATTGTTTGGGAGTTACACTGGCTGTAAGTAAGAGAATTTTCCAGGGTTTGAGTCTACCTCCCTATATCTGATAGTCAGGCATTTTCATCTGCTTGAGAGTTGATTTTCCCTGATAGCTGCCCTTGGATCACTGAGATGTTTGTGCAGCATCACTGGTTCACTGCCAAAAAGTGCTGCTAACTTTGAAAAATTTGGTATGGGGCATTGCACCATTGATGTTGGGGTGTACACCAACATCATTACGATGTGTTTGAACGAGGTCTTGGGTAAGAGCACAGGGTGCCACTAGCAGTGCTGGTGCTTGTTTTCAGCATGTAAAATCCCATCCTGCTCCTTGTGTTCTCTCCCACCTTTGTGCACGTGGGCCACTTCATCCTTCAGCATTCCTGTGACCCCTCCTGCTTCGAGTGATCAGGCTCTGGTGCTGCCTTGTCACTGTCCCCCACTGCTGTAACGCTGTAATGCAGTGTCAATGAAGCCATAAATCAAGTCTGCTCTGAAAACAGATACTTGTAGAAAGCTAAGCATCCAAAAGGTTCTGCACAGTGCACAACCCAGACACCAGGCTGATCATCTCTTTCCAAGCTGATCCAAGCAAGATGTTTCCTTTTATAAATTGGGGGTGGCTGCCAGCAGAGAATTCTGTGCAGAGATAAATTTTTTGTGGGATTTGTTCTGTTTCTGTTTGATCTGTTACATTGCCTGGAAAACCCTTTTCTTTTGGCTCTTGGATTGAGGTCCTGCTGTGGGTGTGGGGTGAGGCATCAGTGTCCTGTGTGGAAGAGGGATTGGCAGCAATTGCAAAAGGGAGTAGTGTGGAGAGTTTGAGCAGAAGGGTTTCGGCAGCTCCTGCTCGCAGCAAATCCAGAGTGTATGATAACACTTACAAAGGAAGTGTCAGGACTTGGTGCCACATTAAAGAAAGCCTGAACTAATCTTTCAGTTTGGGCTGTGAGAGACTCTTTTACAGTGGTGGGTGTACGTGTGCACGCACACGGTGTGCTTCTGGGTGTATAAATAAAAACTGGCCTCTATTCTTGTAATCCCTTCCTACTGGAAAAAAACCTCCTGGTATTACATGGATTTTTGGTCAATTCAGAAGAATTTGTGTCTTAGCACATTTCCAATCAATTGGTCCTGGGAACATGCCTCTGACTGTGCACTTGTGTGCTGCCTTTAGGCAGTATGTGTAAAAAGGCAACTACCTCAGGAGCTTTAGCTCTGCCCAGCAGGAGAGCAGTATTTCATGAGCTCTCTTGCATGCTTTTGTCTGAGAAGTGATCGTGTTTGCATTATAGGTCACTCGGAAATGTTTTCTTCTGAGCAAGTTTTTTCTGTTCGAGCTATCATCTAACCCAGAGCCCAGCCATGCAGCTGCCTCTTGGGTAAATCCTCTGACAGCACAATTCTTGTCAAACTGTTTCACGTGTTCATCTAGGTCAGAATAATCAGAGCTGCTGATGTGTGCTGCCATCAGCAACCGTATTGGCCTGGGCACATCAGTGCGTAGAATGGTTAATTAAAAAAAATGAGCTGATCTCTGTTTGCCCTGAGCCAGGTTAAATTGTAAGGAAACTTGCAAACAGCAAGGCCTCTTGCTGGATGGCTCCTGACAGTCAAGAAGCAGATGCTGGGGGTGACTCTGGAATTCCCTGTGCGGTTGGAAATGCAGTCATCTCAGGATGGCAGAGATGACAGGACTGGAATTACAACCCTGTTCGTGTCAAGCTTTGTAGAGATGTGCTGTGGCTAAGGCTGCCTGTAGCCTTGAAATTGTATCTTCCTTTAGTGGATCCCTCACAGCAGCAGCTATTTCTGTTGAAATGCACATCAGATTTGGGAGGTCTATATTCCACGCTTTGGAGGAGTTTTTTGGCGAGAGCTGTCGTTCTTAATTGAGGCAGTGCTCGCTTCCTGGGCGTTTGCTTTGTCAGGTATGGGTTTGCTGTGCAGACAGACTTTAAATGTGTTTAACTCCATGCTCTGCATCTTGGCTTCAAAGGATGTCCCCATAGCTCAGAACTACAAAGCCCTTCATCTCCCATGTCAGGACTGATTTCTTTGCTCTACAAAGGGAAATGAAGGGTGCAGATTGCTGTGACACCAGCCATGGCCTGTGCTTCAGCTGCCTCACTTGCAAGACAAGAGAGCACAAGGCTCTTCTGGTCTCTGATGTGTGCTGCACGCTGCTGTGAGTCCCTCAGAAATGGTAACTGTGAGGATCCATCTGACTGTGCAGCTCGGTACAAATGTTACAAAGATGGATTAATGGCTAAGTGTTCCTTGGCTGCAGCTGAACAATGGAAGGTGGCCCAGCACTCATGTGTTCCCTGAGAGCTCGTTTCTCCAGACTGTGGCTTTCCAAATGCCACCGGAAAGATGATGATGACAACTTCGTGTGAAACACTGGAAGTGGCAAAGGGTTCCACAAATTAGCTCATAGTCTTAGAAATCAATATCATTTAAGATGTGTGTTCCAAACAGTGGCAGCACTAATCTGAAAGCATTCCCTGATTCAGCAGCTGAATGGAAATACCCATTAGAGAACAGGATGCTTCCTACTGTTCAGCCCACGCCTTTCTCTTTTTTGGAAGTAATTCATGTTCCTTCACAGCTGGTGAAGGCAATGAGCTCCTCTGTGTCTATGAATTCCTGAGGCATGAGGAGAAATACTGAGATAAAGAATCAAAAGAAGTGGGGCTGTGATAGAAATCTACCAATTAAGACAAGCAACCAGCTTAGCTTTGGTGTTGGACAGGTAGGATTGGCTTTTTGCTGGGGACTATATAGTTAAATGTGGGGTTTGAGCCTTAGAGGCATTGACTGGAGTTAGAAAATGCTTGGATTTAGACTAAGAGCTATTGGATAGGAGTTACAGTTTGGGTAAAGGACAGAAGGTGCCAAACCCAAACACTCTTATTGGTGACTGGTGCAGTGCCTGAATAGTGTGAGGTGGCAGGGGCTGACCGGTCTGTCTGGGCAGATTTTAACCTGGGACTATGAGGTTTTGCTGTCTTCAGCCTGAGGTTTGGACTACCAGGACAATGGAGACTGCAAGGTGGGTAGAAGTCAATGCTGCCTTGATCTAGGACTGGGTTTTAGGTAGGGTTCAGGACATGAGGTTAGATGGAAATGGTGTATATGGAATAAAGGCTTCTAACCTGGTAATCTGTATTTCCTTTAAGCTGAAGAACTCCACTGAGTTTTGAAGGAGCATTTAGGATAAGCTGGGCTGGTTGGTGCCTGCTGGTGTTTTCATGTTGCACTAGATATCTGAAAATATCTGGGTCCTCATTAAAACTAATCACTCATCTAGAAATCAATGAAACCATTTTTTCCAAGGGCTAAAGTAATTCAGCTCTCCTGACCAAAAGGAGTGGTCAGTCACAGGGCAGCATCTCTGTGTCACAGTGAGCTTTATTTAAACAGACTGACTTGCTTTTTACCCCAAGCTGTGTTTGTGGGCACGGCTTCTGTTTCTTCCAGGCTGATGGGCACTGCTCCTGGCCACTGGGTGCAATCCTGCTTCACCACATCAAGCTTTATGGCCCACTCATAAAAGTAGACTTAACAGCAGCAGAAGCCTAAATGCTGCAGCGTTATTGCAAAGCAATCCAGGCTCCAGAGTCCCTGCTTCCACAGCCTTGTAAGAGGCTTGGCTAGACAGCAATGGGCCAGCCACCAGGGTAAATAGAGTGCCTCCCAATCTGACTCAGTTTCAGATGTAGTTTAGCACTCATTTCAGCTGGATGAGAGTCTCTGCAGGGATGTGCAGCACGCAGAACCTCAGTTCAGGCTTTCTTCTGGTGCATCATCTCAGTTTATGTGGAGAGGAGGTGTGTGCTCAGTCCTTTATGCACTGGTTGATTCCTTGCTGCCCTCAGTGCTCCCCCATTACTCCCTGCAGTTGGCTTCAAGAACAAAGGGAGATTTCATTATTGCAGTTCAGCTGCAGCCAGAGAGAAAGATGGGCCACAGATTCAGGCAAGAGCAGACAGAGAAAGGGAGTGAGCGTGTGAGTGCACAAGGCAAATGCTTAAAACTCAATAAAATAAAAAAGCCAAGGAGAAAACAACTCTAGGCAGAAGGAAAATCTTTAAAGAACTGAAATAATTCCTGCACTGATCACCATCATAAATCCAATACTAAATTCTGATACCCTCTTCCTTCTTCATTTTTAAAGCAAGGTTGTCCATGGAAAAATGTTCTATCTCACCTGCTCTGCCAAAAGGCCCCATGTGACAAATGACCCAGGGGAAAACACAGCATTAGAACAAAACAAACCAACACATTCTGTGGGGAGAAAAGTCCATTCTTACCTCTTGTTTACAACCTTCTTTTGTACTACTGCCACATAGGTCCACAGATGTTTTATCTCCTGTCACTGTCAGGGAGATATAATATTCTTTAATTTCCAGAAAAAAAATCCCTCTACCCCTAAATTCTCATTATAGGATAGAAATGTCTTCATCTCTGTTCTTTGAGAGAATCATTTGGGAAGTCACTACTTTAGTCCTACTGCAAGCAGCAATAAAAGGGCTGTCGAGACTTTGATAAGCTGTGTCTACACAATTTCACTGCAGAATTTTGTTTCTTGATTTCCCCATGCCGTTCTGCCATGGCCTGGCTGTGCTCCGAGGATCTGTTTGTTCTTAGTGAGACTGCCCCGGGCGTTATTTCCCAAATGATTCCAGCACAGCCTCTGAAAATCTGGCAGAGGAAAAGCTAAAATCCTGTCTCTGACAGAGGTTTGGTAGCAAAGGGCAGGTACGTGCCCAGTGAGTGTTTGTCTGGAATGCTTCCCTTTTTCCCTGGCAGGGTCCACCTCTGAGGCTGACAGCAGCACAGTCCTGAAAAGCTGTCCCACAGTTTGGAGCTGTTGAACTTTGAATGTAGAAATCTGGCAGCTGGACCCATAGCGAGGGCCTAGCAGTTGGTAACCAGCTCCTTGCCAGCTCAACAGTCCACTTGCTTGAATTGTTTTGGGTATAAAAAAAGTTTAAACAAGACTCATCTGCTGTTGTTTTTTTTTTTCTCCTTTTAGGCTCTCCAAAAGCCAAGGACTTGTAGGACATTTGGGGACAGCTTTTCTAACCGCCACCACTCAGTTTGTCCTGCAGCTCTTTGACACATATGGTTTCTTTAAACAGTTCAGTATCATTCAGAAGGATTGTGTGCACGTGAATAAATTTAAATTTGGATGCTCCTTTGACAGATACTGAAGTCTGTGCGAGCCCAGATGAGGTGTTAGCAATGGATTTGTACAAGAGTGAGTGTCCTTAACATAGTGATGGACTCTCCTAATATGCCATTATATTCTCCATGCATTGTGCTGATACTGTCTGCTAGTGGGTGATCCTGGACACTGGTGACTTGTTTTGTAGTACCTTAATATTAAAAACGTATCAAGCAGTTTGCCTTCTCGCAGTGCCTGTTGTCTTTGGATGCCTTTTGAACCAAGCACATCATCCAGGCAGCAAACAGCATGGCAGGCTGTGAAAACAAACCTGCTCTGACTTCAAAGTGAAGTTATCTCCATTTTACCCAGGGCATGTGAGTCAGCATGGAACCTGGCTGACTTTTCTTTGCGTCCGTCTAAGTATTGCTATAAAACATTGATACATCCCTATTGATCTCCACAGTACTCAACCAGTGCATCTAAATCACCTGCTAGAGAAGGAAAATCTTTATTTATTTATTTTACTTTTTTTTTTTTTTAAATCAGTGGGCAGCCCATGAAACCCACTGTAAGATTAAACTGCATCCCTGTCTCAGTTGTATCCCTCTGGCTACAGCCTGGCTCTGTCAGGTATAAACCATTTACAGGGCAAGGGTTCTTAAATGCCAGCAAGGAGTCTCCCCACTAGATAACCACATTCCACAAGCATCCTGCATTTGGGAAATCAAGGATTAAAAAAGGCAAGTGAAAGCTTGCAGAGGGAGTGAGGCAGCATCCTGCCTTGGGTTGGTGGCTGAAGGGATGCCCCAAGGGTGAGTGCTGGTGGGAGGGATCCCACCCTACCCTGAGCCTCCTCCAGTTCAGGGCAGTGGGGTACCCTGACTGTGCAGCTCTGTGCACACCCCCTTTGGGGAAACAGCTGGGAATTCCTCAGGCAGCTGTGTTTGAGGCTAATAAGTCTTCTTTTCCTCTTAATGCTGGAAATTTACAGTAAAAATGAAGTGTTGTGGAGCTTTTTTGCAGCCAGCCCCAGCTTCCCGGGAGTGCGGAGGCACAGAATCCGAGCTGCCTGAACCAGATGAGACAGCAGGAGCCCCCAGAGCAGGAAAAGCCATTTAAAGCTCTTCTGCTTATAACTCTCACTGCTGAACTTGCTGAAGGGGTAGATGTTAATTTAATGAGTACTCATTAAATTATCTTACAGTAGCTCAGCTATGTCCCAGCAGGTTCCTTGAACATGACACAGGATTTTGTTTTGTATTGTTTGGGCTTAATTAGTTTTTCTGAGGGACAGTTATAGTCCTAACAGAGAAGGGTATAGAAATACCATTGTACAAAACTTTGTGGAGAGAACTTTTGCTTAACTCCACCTATGATCATGCTATTTTTAGAGTAATATTTAAACTATAGTTCAGCTTCCAATATTTTTCCCCCAAACATTCTAACTGAATTTTTTTTTTTTTGAGATGTTAAAAACAGTGGCCTCAAACAAAGAAAAATATTTTAAAGCAAAACCAGTATTTATGACTTAAATGAATTTGAAGGAAATCAAGAAGTTTTTGCAGGGGTTTGCCTGGGATCCATCACAGTGTTCAGATTTCCCACAGATACAGAAGATGAGTTGTTCACACTACAGTCAGTGTGAGCTGGAGAAATGAATTCCACCTGGGATGCACAGTTATAGGTGAGGTGTGACACTTCTAGCAGCAGCAATTAAAACAAAAAAAATAGGCTGATCATCTCAAACTGAAGAACTGTAGTAAAGGAGGAAAAGTGGGAGATTTGAAACAAAGAAACTACCTGTGAGTGGTCGCAGATGATGTTTTCCAAGGCTGTTCCTGAAGACAAATAATTGACAGATTATTGGAGATCCATCTTGTGTTAGTGATAATTGGGGACTAATTAGCAGCAGGGATCAGTGTTGTCAGTGATCCAATCTTGGCCAGTCTGGGTGATGGGCAGTCAGACACTCACCATGCCCAGGGCTCACAGGGCTGTCCGGGCACTCCAAGAGGAGGTCGTTCCAGCTCCCCTCTCTGGAGAATCCCCTCCTCATGCCAGGGGAAATACAGGCATAACCCATGGACTTTGCAGAAATGGATGAGCCCTCTAAGCAGCCTAAGGTCCTTCTCCTAGCTGGTGTGGCTGATTCACCTCTTCCCTTCCTGGATGTGTGATCTCCTCTCTGTTACAGGAGTGGAGCAGAATACCCTGCGGGCCTCCAGTGCTGCTCTCTGCTCTGCATTTCCCCGTATCATTGGATGAGAGAGCTCAGATCAGGCACAGAGTGAATGAGCAGGATGTTCAACAGCTAATTTTATGTTAAAAAAAGATTTTTCCCACCCCCTCCCTCCCCCCTCCTTATTTGGGCTAACAGCTTATCAGCGTGAGTCAGGCCTGGAGAATGAGCACTGGGTTACATGGGTTTACATATAAAAAAGCTCCCCTTTTCTCAGAGGCAGCCTGGGCATTTTCTGCTAGTTTAGCAGAATTTTCCAGTGATTGGGGTTTTGAAGGTCCATGCAGCCTCTGCAGCAAGAATATTTGTTCATGTTAGAATTCAGTTTATATTGGAGATGAGGTGTGGTCTGGCAGTTCATTAACAGCTGAACTGCTGTGCAGCTGGCGGGCAGGTCAAACAGAAGGCAACATTAGGTAAACTGGCACAATACTCTATGGTACATTCATTTTAGGGAAATATGGAGACAAATTCAGCTCCCTCTGCTAAATAAATAACATGCCAGGCTTGCAAATTGTATTTTAAAGGAAATGTCGGGTTAGTGTTTCCGTGCTTCTGAAACAGGCACCCAAAGTAGCCTTCAGTTAGTGAAGTGTGGGGAGCAACATCTTAAATCATTTGCCTATAGTGGTGAATTTTGAATGATGTGAGGTTTCCAGTGGACACAGCAACTGAAGGTATTTACTTCAGTAAGGAAGGACTGTGATGAACTAGTGCACGTGGACGTTCCATATATTGTGATTCATTTCTGAAATGCCTAATTCTGTGCTAGAAAGTACAGTAATGAGAGAGGCAAAACTGCCTCCAGGGGCCATTGCTCAGCACTTGGAACTCACTGTGGCTATCAGCAGCTTATTTTACTGACACTGATGCCAGAAGTGTCCAAGAGTCACAGAACAGATGTAGCTGGGGTGAGGGACGGGAAACTGAGACCTTGTGGGGGATGTTTGGTGGATCCCAGGCTGAAAGGAGAAATCGCTGTGTTTCCTTTCCAAGGTCATCTTTGGAAAGGGACAAGGAGACCTTCAGAAACGCACCAAGGACGGTTTTTATCACAGGTCTTTTATTTTCCAAATACAATCTCTGTGTCTATGTGTGTGTACTTACTTTTTAAGAGTATGTATAGTACTTAACCATGGTAAACCTATGGTTTCTGGTCAATTTAATGATGTTGTAAAATGTGGTTTGTGGCTGACTTTCTCTGTGTTAATGCCTGCAGGAAACTGAGGCTTTAATTTTTTTTTTTCTGTGAGAAAACCAGACAGTGACTGCTCCTGATTCTGTGGCTGAGAAGTTCCTGATCCCTTTTTTTTGTTTATTTAAGGAGTCTTTTTAGTGGAACCTTTGCTGCCTTTCCCAGGTACAGGAAAGAGGCTGCTTCATTACCTTGGTTTATCAAGCAGCTGTATCCACATAAACACTTGTTTTGTTATCTGCTTCCAACGCTTCCAGAATGGAACTGGGATCTGCTAAAATTCAAGGAGACCTGAGGCAAGCTGACAAATTATTGTAGGAATTTAGTGCAGTGTTGTTAAAGTAAATGAATAAAACATTTGTAATGAACTCCTAACTTGTGGACACAGAACAGTTCCCCAAAATGCAGATTGTTTTCATACTTCAATACTTTCTCCATTATGAAGCAATTAACTCTCATCTGTTGTCTTTTAAGAACAGGAGCTTTTGTTTCAAATGTAGCATCTTCCTCTCTTCCCAAATATCTTTTTGCAGTTTCTTAGTCTTTATTGTTTTGGATGAAAGATTCTCATTCTTCTTTGTGTCACAGGAGCAAAAGCTGAATTTTGATGTTTTCAATTTCCTAGAGCACAAGTATTGTTTAAGGTTGAGTTCTTAATATCTTTTTTCCCCAGTAAAATTAGTATTTATTTCATTGCAAAATGAAGCAATTGCAAAAATATGGGAATGTCTGCATCTTCACGAGGTGACATAGATTTCAGCAAATTATTTTATTTACTTCAAGTGGTGATTTCCTCTAGTCATCATAGCAAACCTAGATTAGCAGTGTGATATGCATTGCAGAGGTTGACATCTGTTATATATCATAACTGAAAATGCTTGACTTTGCCATCTTATTTCAACATCTTTCTCTCCACTGCCTGCTCTTTGAACTGACCAAAAAATCAAAGTGCAAAAAGTGCTGTAATTCAACCCATGCTTGGGGAAACAAAAAACTCATTGGTACTTTGATGGAAATGAAATATCATTTATATTTGTTAATACAACAGCAACAACAAAAATCCAACAACAGAAGGGTCATGAATTTGGTTCTAAGGTGGATTTGTGTTGAATTGCAAAACTGCCTTGAGTGTTGGAGGACATAAAAGCCTGAGGTACCACTTTCTAATTTAATGCTTATTTGTTTGTGCTCAACTGGTGTGCTATTATGAATATCATTAGCCAGGGCAAAAAATAATGATTTTATGAATAATTTTAATGCTGACAGCAATTTTTAATTTGTGTTGTAACCTAAGCAGCATGTAAGCAAACCTTTGAGTAGCTTCTGGTGATCCTCGGATCAGAACAGTTTTCCAGAATTCTTTGGGCTTTTTGGTTTTCAGACCCTCTTCTCACCTGGTTATGTTAATTAAAATTCATTGCTGCTGATTCATTGCATTCCATATTTTTTTTCAAATGTAGCCTGTTGTTTTTTCCTGCTAAGGCCAAAAGACTCATTCTTTCTTGTTCCATTCTTTACATTTCTCAACCACAGGTAACTTTGGTTTCAAAAAGAGACAACTTCTTCCAGAAAATTTCACAGCTATCTTGACAAGGCAGAAGAGTAATCTTTGAAAAGCTGTTGTAAAGGATTTGTCAAACACACTTGTAGGTGTGTGGTTGAACTACCAGGCCATGTTGCTGTGAATTTTCTGGTTTATTGTGGAATTTTTTTGGTCATGGTCTTTTTTTTTTTTGAGCCGTACACTTAAATAACTGTGAACTGTGACAGAGCTTAGGCTGAAAGGATTCAGAAGTGGGATTTGAACTCATCTCTGCCACCTCCCAGGTCAGTGATTCCTATTCTAGATTATGGAATTACTTGCTATGTTTTTGGGGTTATTTGGTTGAGGATTTGTTTGGGGTTTTCTTCCCCTGTAAAAAATGAAAGCAAATTTTATTTTTGCCTGTGTCTTCTATATCATGTTCTTGCTTGAAGATGAATTAGTGCATAATATCCATTTTGTCAGACTGAACAAGTTTTGGTTTAGGTGCTGTGTATGTTAGAGGAGGTGACCTTACCTTAATTGTCGCCTTTTATTCTTTCAATCAACCCCCCCATTTATTACCACAAAGCTGTATGGGAAGTACAGAACTCCTACTCCAAACTCTCCAAACTCTGCTTCCTTCTTTTTTTTTCCCCTCTGCTTTTTTAATGTCAAAAAGCTTCAAAAAGATACTTGAAATCCACAGGGGAAAGAGAAATTAGACTCCAGCTGACATGACTGAATTTTAAACTACTAAATATTTTACAGTTAGATTAGATAATGTGAGGTTTCACTAAGCACAGCATCAGGCTGTTTGGGAGTTTTGCTTTTAACTCAGTCTGTGCTTCATCATCTTGATCAAAACTATTGTAGGACTTGCCTGCAAAGTTGAGAGAGAATTTTGACCTTTCCCAGCACTTCATGTAACTGATCTCAGCTTCATCCCTTGCTGATTAAGGTTCACCTTATTCTCCAGGAGCAGCAGAAAAAAACTCAAAGTGCTTCCTTGGACTGGCTCTTTCTGGCTCCAGCTGATAAGGTGGAGGTGCTGTCTCTGTCACTTCTGAAAATGGCTGCAGATGGCAAATCCTGCAGTTCTCCTCTCCCAAATGATGTGGCAATTCTTTATCATAATGCTTCCTCTGACCCCTCTCACAGTCCTGCTTGGAACTTGGTCCCAGACTGGGAATTCTCCTGGGTATTTTTGATTGTTTTTATTTTTAGAGAAAGATGAGGTAATCCAGGTCTAGCATGCTGAGTTGGCTGATCCAATCCAAATAATTACATTTTTCATATTTCTGAACAGATGTATTTAATTGACTGAAGGCAATGTAGCTGAAAGCACACTCTACTCCTTTACTTTGATCTTTGAAATATGGTCACAAATGTCTAAGAGACTCAAGTGCATTCAGACAGTGCTGAGACACATTATAGAGCACTGTGCTGTGAATTCTTTCGGACAGAAAGAGGTGAGGGTGAGAACCAGACATCTCCTGGTGTGAGCCAGTGAACTGAGGGTAATTCTATTCTACTTTTTATTTTCATTAGTTCCATTTAGAATAGAAAAATAAAAGTTCAGTTTGGAAATCTTGCTTGACAACAGCGAAACCTTACAAACTGCCTGGGTCTTGCTAAGGACTGTTGTTTGTGGGCAGGCTGTGCCTTTAGGGCAGCTTTGAGGTTCTGCTGTGAGATGTGACTAAGGGGATCTTTCTGGTGAATCTTCACTGTTTCTCTGATGTAGCAAACAGGATCACAGACCCCTCAGTCCCAGGTTGATAATTACTGCTCTGCAAACAGTGATTCATTTGATCTGCCTGCTGCACATGGATCTTCCGCCTCCTTTTCAGAAGGGACAGGATATTTTTCAGCCTGAGGATTGTAGTAGATGCAGAAGAGGCTGCTGTGTTGAAGGTCAAATAGTGTTTTGGTTTTTCCCTTCTCTCTGGTGAAGAAAACCCACAGTTCTTATTTCAGCACACCTCGGTGATGTGTGACACTGGAGGCAGTGCTCGGTTATTGGAGCACAAGAACTGTTTGGCATGGGCTGGTGCCACCTCGTGTGCTCTTAGAAACAGCAGTGTGTAAGAACACATTTTCTGCTCTCATAGAAATCCAGTGTGGGGAGGAAACAGGGATTCAGAGGGTTTGGTTTTGTAGCAAGAAGCCAATGTCTTCTATTCCTCACACTCGTTCAGAAGCAGCTCTGCAGCTGGCTCCCACAGCCTGCCTGCTCTGAAATCCATCGGCGCAAACCACTGCGCTGCTGCTTTCTCCCTTTCTCTCCTTTGGAACAGTTGTGTGTACAGGAGCTCCTTTGGCCTAATTTTTTCCCTCCCCCTATAGAGTCATCATGTCTTTTACGCTGTGCTGATGTGCAGAAGCACGGGGGGACATTTGCATATATGCAAAGCTTTACAGAATGTGCTGAGAGATGTAACCTCTTCTTGGTCGAGCTGTTTTCATTTGCTTGCCCAAGAGCCTTCCTCCATCCTGTCCTCTCTGTTTATTAAAGGCACTTTTCACTTCTCCAATAAAATAGCTGTTACTTTTTTTCCACAGACAAGCCAGTGCACATTATCTTTTCTGATGAATAAATCTCTTTCTTGCACGTGCTAAGGCTGTCAGCAGTTGTAGAGTGAAAGAGGATGAGCAGTTCCCTCCATGGTACTGGGACCAGTGCAGCTGAACTGCTACAGAGAGGGACCTTTGGAGGCCAATTTTAGAGAAGGGTAAAGTGTTGTGAGCTTGAACAAAGACAAGGCTGTACTGCTGAATGTTCGTGGGAAGTGAAAACTATTAAGGATGTTTGAACTGCAGTTGTTTCCAAGGCACTTCTTCAAGTTAAAAGGGAAACTTTATAAAAGTGACAAAATCACATGCTGAGTATAATTTCAATTACCACGCATACAACTTTTTCAAGTCTGTAAGAATCTGTAAAAACACTAGAAAAATGAGATAATTTATTTCAATACTTGGTATTAGACTAGAGGTGCAGCTCCTGGAGCAATTTCATTAAAATGCTGAAGTACTGGATGCAGAAGAGAGAGGCAGGTTTACAGTTATGCTGTATTTGATACCAGATGTTATTGAAATGTCCAACCAAAGCCACCAACCAACTCCATCAGCAGTTTATACACATGGAAATGTGCCTCGTGCCACTGCCAGGTTTTGTCACAAATTGATGATTACGGGGACCAGTCTGTTTGAGTATCCAGCCTGAGAGGCCTTAAAAAGCCCTTTGCTGAGAGTGCTGCCAAGCTGCTTGCCTCAGGATGTTTCAGCACTGGAGGCACCTCAAGCTACTGGAGCTTTTTGAAAATCTTGGCTGTGAAGTCTGAAGCTGTGAATATCTAATATGTGATGGCACCAGGCCCAGCAGGAGTACAAACACACACACACAAAAACGCATGAGAATTTGAACAGTGCCAACAAGACAGAGATACTGTGCTCTGCTGCTGCTCTCATCCCACTTCCATAAAATAGAATATTGAAAAGGAGAATTTACTCTCTGTCCATTTCTTCTAGCCTTAAGGCTTAATTCTGAACTTTATGGGACTTTCTGGTTTCCTCTGTTTTTCATCTCCCCTTTCAACTTAACGTTGCCTTTTAGTTTTATTATCTTGAAAGCTCAGAGAGACTCTGAATTTTATCTGCAGGGAAGCTCATTTGTTTTTGAATGATTTTCAGTCTGGAAGTTGGGAGATTACAGGCAGCTGTAAAAAAAATTGCCAACGAATAAAGATGAGTTTCTTGGTTACCTGAAAACCAAAATGGGTTCAAAAGAAGAGTTTAAAAGATGAGATTCTTTTGGGTAGCTCACCAGTGATTTTGCACCTCGAGGCCTGTTAGACAACGAAGGCACTTGGATTTCTCCACCTCTTATTGTCTGTCAAACACTGAGCTGTGGCAGGACGTGAGCTCTGCATTTACTCTGTGGCACTGTTGTAGGCAGCTTTGCAGCCAAAAATCTCCCAATGTTGATAAGGGATGTGTGTGCCACTGCTCTGACCTGGCAAGGACAGCTTGGAGGTTGACAGGCAGACCAAGAAAGGGACCCCAGGCCCTGCATGAGGTTCCTGGCTCTCCTTGAGAGCTCTGCTGAGCCCACACGAATGGGGAGAAAGGAAAAAACCCGGTGTGCTCTGGTGGAAGTGTTAGTTCTTACCACTGCATTCCCATCCTTAGTGACTCCAGGTTATCAGAGTTTGGGAGTATGATGGCACAGACCCTCATTTACTCCCGGGTTTCCTTTGGTACAAACTTCGTTTCATAAGAAAGGGGCGAGTCAGGAAAATGACATGGCTGTCAGGATATTTTTATGTTTTGTGAGACAGGTAATACTAAAATACTTTTTAATGGATGGTTAAGCTTAATGTGATTAATAGATCATTTTGGTGTTCTGCAGTTAGGATGATATCTAGGGAAAAGCAGAACAGAAACCCTAGGGAAGTAATATTTTCATCCCACTTTTTTCCTTTGTTTTTTTAAATTTCTTTTTCTCTCACCTCTTTTTTTTTTTTTTTCCCCCTTTTGTTGCTTTACTGCCATCATTTTGCTTTTAAGGAAAGATAATTGTGAAAAGAAAGAAATTTAAAATTAAGACATTTCAAAGTTAGTCTTCTAATATTTTCTAAGGAAACTCAGATTGCCTCTGTTTTCCATTTCAAGTTCTGTGCTGTGCTGTCCCTGATAAGAGACTTCAGTGGTTTGAATGAACACCAAAGTATTAGCCTAAAGCAAGAAAACTGGCAAAAAACATCTCAAGGCTGTCTTTTAATGGACAATGTTTGTTTCTTTCTGCGATGACTCTCCCATGACTGTGATCAGGAATTCTAAGGACTGTGGTACCTGCAAGTAATCAGGTGCAAATGCACACACAGAGGCACAGTGGGAGGAAAAACACTGCATTTGATCTGAGGGATCAAACATTTTGGGGAATCATCTGATCTCAAGGATATCTGCTCCTTTTTTTCCCCGTGTTATATTTTTAAAGATGCATCCCTAGTCAGGCTTTGCCACTGCTCTGTAAACAGCAGGCCTGTTAGTGATGCTGAGAGATGAAGAGATTGGCAAAGAAAGACAAGGGAGCTTTTCTCTGTGCTTGTGTTTTAAATATTTATTCTGGATGTGTGCTGGACCACTTGCTTCTGATTTGGAGAAAGGGACCTCGAACACGAAGTGATACAAAACCGGACAAGTATTGTGCAGACTGCAGTCATTGCTTTTTATATTCCTGTAGCACATCCTACCCAGTGGGGACAGAGAAGCTGCTCTTTTGGGTCATAGCCCTTGTCTTGTCTCCTCTCTGGCAGTGGCTGGTGCTGGACACCTCCAGGTAACTCTCAGTGCACAGCAGCAGGAAGACTCCTGGGGCAGCACTTTTCCAGTCCTGAGGCTGAGCAGCATCTTCAGTGCTTGCCCAGAACTGCCAGGTTTGGGTGGAGGTTCTTATTCCTCTGCAATGCCTCCCAACCCTTGGCAAAAAGTGCTGTGAGCATGGGCCAGCCTTCCTTTCCATGGAGTCAAGCAGCATTCCTACCTCTCTGTCCTTTTAAGGCATCTGAATTTTTGTGCCTGCTGAAGCAGTTTCCAAAGCTGTGAAAGCATTTCTGCTATACCTCTATTAAAAACCAAGCACAATCAAGACAGGCTTTGGTTTTTTAAAGTCTTTCAAAGGTAATTTCTTTCTTATCCATATGTCAGGGTGCTTGGAACAGGTTTCACTATGTGTGTAGCACTGTAATCCCTTCTAGCCTTGACGTGTATTTAAAAAGGAAAAAGTCTAAGTTCCCCATTCAGCTTCACAAATAACAGCCTCACAAATTCCACATGGGATGATTTATCACTGGCTAAAAAAGCAGTGGGCTTTCAACCCTTAACTCTGTGTTTCCTGCATAAATCCACCAGTGTGGCACTGATCTAAGTTGCTGTAAAGAAGTCACACACAGAATTTCTTCTTGTTTGTTGAGAGCATCCAGAGTTGACTTTCTGACTGCACAGCAGAAATACTCTATTTGCTACTTACATGAGCATAATTTTGTGACTACATTACTTAACTCAGCAACTAATTTCAGTGCTGCCTCAGATCTGCTTTAAATGAACAGGTATATTCATCAATCACTTCCCTTCTTCTTTGAGTACCAGCCCAATCAATAAGTGAAAGAGCTGTTTAAACACTTTCCTATTAAAAAAAAAAGTGCGGGTAGACAAAACAGCAGAATAAACATGAGAGGGAATTTTAGGGACAGGCACTGAAGTTAGATGCTATTTTGCATTAAGACTTTATAAATCACTAGGCAAGAAGGATTATGCAATGGTACCATTCCACCCTAAATTACTAGAGCATGGTGATTGCAGACTTGTGGTTGCATAGAGATGCATCTGACAGCTTTGGAGCTTGGATAGTTTTTTAAATACCTCAGTGCAATGGGATCACATTTTGCTGAGCAGTGTGAGCACTGAAAGCACATCCCAGTCATAAAAGGCAAAGGAAACACTGTGGACATGTTCTGTGCTGGCCATCAAATGATCAAAGTGTCTTGCTCAAGAATCCTTTATGCTGGGAAAAGGGCCAGAAAGGGGTGGAATAAGGTCTCTGGAACAGCTGTGTGTGGTGAGTCTGTCAGACCCCACCACCTCTCAGTGAGCATGGCTGGTGTTGGTGCAAAGGCAGCGCTGTGGGCTTCTTGCACAGAGCTGGTTTTGTATTTCTGAACTGCTCACAGCTGAGCTCTGCCAAAGGTAACCTGCACAATCTGCTGGCTGCAAGAAGTGAGGCATTTTAAAATACATCCCAGTGCAGTGATGCCTAAGCCATAGCAGATATGCCCAAAGATGTATTTATGATTTGGCTTTTTATTTCTGATCTAAGCAATGGTCATTGGCACAGCAGCCTGTGCATCAGGGCTCTGGCAGTGTGAGGGGGGTCCCACTGTGTCCTCACAGGGGGAGATGGAACACAAACCTGTTGCTGAGAGCTCAGGGATAGCCTCAGTTTGCAGGAATTCCACAGAAATGGCCACAGGAAAACGAAGGATGCGAGGCATCATGTAATTAATAGCTGGTGGTGTAGAAATCTTTGCAACCCAATTAAAACCCATGTGCCCTGCAGGGCTGTGCATGTCACTGGAAGTTACCATTGTCCTTTTCATCCTGTATTTTGCAGCGTTGAGGACTTTTTGCTTTATTGACTTATTTTCTGCTCTCAGCTTCTATTCTTGTGCTGCATAAGAATGAAGTGGCTAAAATGTGTTTGCAAACCAGAAATGTTAATTTTTAGAAATACCATTTCTTTTGGAAAATTAATTGGAAGCCTGAATTAATGGTTTTATATCATGATTCATTTAGAAGAAATGTTTAGTTAGATATAAGCTTTGTTTGCATGCTCAGTACAGTAAGACAGAGTCTGAAGTTCTTGCATGAACAATATCCTTCTCTCTCCCTCTTTGTGTTTAAAACTCCTTTCCTACACATTTCACAAAATGAAGCTTTAATAACTTCCTTTTCTCTCTCTAAATGTACTGGTTAAGTCATATTAGTCTGTTTTCCACCTGTAAAACTGCATTTACATGCTTAATCACATAATCTCTGAAACCCATCATTATCTGCAGCATGTGCTTTTATAATCAGAGGTTTTTTTCTCTTTCGAAGTAAAAGCATGCTTCATTGTTCAGAAAGTGGAGGCGTCTCTTCTAGATATTGTGTAGAAGAGGACATGCTGCTGCACGTTAAAGAAACATGAAATGTGCAGATCAGCTTCCCTGTGGAGGAGACAACAGAGAATCAGTATATTAAATACAGCTCTTTATTTATCTTTATTTACATACCTCTATGAGTGCTGCAACAGAGGCCACCACAGAGCAAGTACTCTGACAATTCTGCCTTCCAGAAATGCCATCCTGAAGCTAAGGACACCTTCCTGGGAGGCTTCTCTTCCCTTACAGATTTAGAGGACAGGAAAAAATTGCAGGAAAACCAGCCCTGCGAACCAGCACTGATTTTCTCCAGGGGCGACTGCTGAACCAAAGTTAAAACTCACATCTGTCTTTAAAGACTGAAGCCTTCCTCATGTGATAGGGAAAGAGTGATTGGCCCTGAGTGATGTGAGGGCTAAGTTAGAAAAAGGCTTTTCTTTGCAGTAGTTCTCCTTTGTACCATATCTCAGCACCTTTCCTCCTTCATTTGAAAATTTCTGGGGCTGCTTTTCTTCTATTAGTGTATACTTTTAACACCTGCTAAAATCAGTGCCTCTAAGGAAGAATTCATTTTCTTTGGGTGCAGTAAGGTACAGCTCTGCCATCTAAAACCCTGGGTTGGCAAAACAAAACCAAAGCTGAAAGATTCCCACCTACTGCTCTTCTAAATCCCTGTTGATCTGTAGGGGATGGGAGCAGAGAATTGCTCCCTTCAAAGACAGGAACATTCAGATGAGGAAATTTTAAAGCTGCACGTTTGTTTCAAATGGATCCTATTTAGCTTGACAGTAAAAGAGCCACGGGGTTGAATTTTATTAGACATTTGTGCAACAGGCATTAAATGTTTCATGTTAAGAATATATTAAATTCCATCAGAAAAAAACCACATTCAGAACAGATACAGAAAAGGAGTAGCATTCCTCTGAGATTTCTGTGCACTGAAAACCTGAAGACTGAAAAAATAAGTGATGAAGGCAATACAGAGATTTCATCACATTTCCTGCCTTAGGTCTGCTGTGTTTTTATGTTTGGATTTTTGGGGGGCTGGTTTTGTGGGGGATTTTTGGGGGGCTGGGTTTTTTGTGCATCTGAGTTCTGCCAGTTCAGAAAAGTACCTTCAGAGGCGTCAACAATCCCATCATTACTTCAGCTCTTGCCATGAACTTGCTGGGCCAAGCCTTCATGAAAAGTCAGACCCAAGCTAATGCTCTCTCAGTGGCATGAAAATCAATTTGGAGCATCAGTCCTGAAGAACCAAATCCTCCCATCTTCCCTTTTGTAGCCTCTTTGATTTGGGTACTGTCACGGACTTGTCTCAGTAAAGGTGAGAATTCTGCCTGTTTGCAGAGAAAGCAGCTCTTGGGCACAAGTGAAATGATGGAAATGGACCTGACTGAGACAAGATGGGAAAAAAATTTGCAGTGTTTGAATTGAAGGAATATTTTCACTGCAGGTGATTGTCGTGTTTGTGCACCCTCAGCTCTGAGAGGGAAAATACTCAATAGAATGTGTGGGGGGCAGTTTCTTGCTGTAGTCTTCACTGGAGTGACATCAACATGTGGTGGGGCTCTCTTCTGTTTGTCACTAATTGATAAATGTTTTAGGGCTATTTGGAGAGTTTTGCTCCATATCCTCTTGCAGTAGCAAATGAATGTTCCTCAACACTGAAACAATATGAGTGTGTTCTGACCTGGGGAGTCATAGACAGGCAGATACACAGATTGCTAATTGCACTGCCTATAATCATTTCCATATCATAGACAACTTACACCCTGCATTCCTCTGTTCCCATCTGGCTCTGTGCATTCCTGCTTCTGCCTTTTAGCCACACAGCATTAACTATGTTATAGATGCCAGAGTGGAAAAAGACCATCCTTGGAAGCATGTGGGGGAGGAATGGTGAATGACTGGCATTAATCATGTTGCAATTAGACTTCCTCGTTGAGGCTGATAAGTCTTTGGGTGACCAAGCTAACAAACTGACAAGTGTTCCTCATCACCAAACTCTGTGCTGGTTCTTATCCCCTCTTC
The DNA here is from genome assembly GCF_965178545.1 of Coloeus monedula. Taxonomy (NCBI): domain Eukaryota; kingdom Metazoa; phylum Chordata; class Aves; order Passeriformes; family Corvidae; genus Coloeus; species Coloeus monedula. Next base: position 6,471,539 of record NC_138798.1, on the reverse strand, counting down.
TCAATAGAACTTTCCTTTTAGCACGTTAAAGGTATAATCAAGGGACAAGGATCCAAATTTGTGTGCTGTGTGTGGGTGGGATCTAACCTTTGTGGACTTAGCTCTGATATCATGGCACCTTTAGTGACAGAGATAGTGGGACTGGAGCAGTACAGAGAGGGCACTGCAGTCCCCTGGGGTGGTGGACACATCTGATACACATCTGAGAGCATGGAAAGGGCCCCATGTGTTCTGTATAGGTTCATCTGACTGATTCCACAACACAGCCAGAAGCAGTATTACTGCTGAGGCTGACTGCACAGAGCAAAGGCCCAGGGTCTCACAAGGTCCAAAAGGAAGTGGTGGCTTCCCCATTTCCAGCAGTCTTTAGCCTCAGCCACCCTGAAATAGAAACTTTGGACAAATACAGGTTCTGAGGGCAGCATGGGAGCAGTTCAGTGAAACAGAAGACCTTTGCCTATGTGGAGTAGCTCTTTTAATCTGCTCTAAACTCTAAAGTAACAGCAAAAGAGAAGAAAATGCCTTCCAGGTCTGTAGACAAGGGTTTCCTTTGAATACCTTTCCTGAAGCACCAGCAGTGACATGTCTGAAGGGTGGTGTGACATATGAGCAGCTTCTGAATCACTCAGGATGCTTTCTGCAAGTGGGAAGCCAATGTGACTCATGTTTTAGCACCAGAGGTTTCTCAAAGCAAAGCTGTTTTACAGCAGCAGTGTGGCTTTTGTGTTATTCTTTGGTTTATCAGAGGAATTATATTTTAGGTTTGTTATTAAGATTTCATTTCTCTATCTGGGAAGACTTGACAGGTTATGACTATTTGCTCATATTGATGACTCAAAATGCTGGATCTGGACTGGATTCTTTTCAGATGCCTTGTATGTGCTCTGTCAAATATGTGGAACGAGGCCTGGACCATAACCAGGTACAGAGTGGTCTAAATACATTATTCCAATGTCTGTATCTTTATCCAGAGTAAAGATTTGCCTTAAAGATGGCCTTAAAATGTCTGAATAGTGTTCTTTTGCCTGATCATTTTATATTTCCCCTTGTTCCATGTACAGTAGCAAGTGCTGACTTCCATTCGTGTTGTGGGAGCAACAGGGTCATTTATTACCATGGTCAGTGTCCTGAAAACCTGCTAAAAGAGACAAACTAAGGATGAAGTGAGCATTACCTATGCATGACTGACAAGATGTGGAGCAGGGAGAAGGCTGGCTCACATCTATGCTGAAGCTGCTAATTGGCTGGTGATATCCAGGATTTGGATTTAGATCTTCTCTTCCTTTTCTTTTCTATGAGAGGGCTCTTCTGAGTTTTCTTGCTGGCATTTTAGGGATGGTGGGCACAGAGTCTAGAAATAGAGTGAGCTGTGGAAATGATTCTACCATCCTTCCTAATCTAACAGGTAGCTAAGCATCAAGTTTTCAAGAACTCCACAGGACTCTTTTTTTCCCTTGGGATCCTGATTGACAAGATTTTTTTCTATCAGTTACATCAATGGCTTCATGTCTCAATCATGTTTCTCCAATTCACTGTTCAAGAAAAATGTGTTCATTGTGCCTGAACTTTTAAATGTGCAGGTTCTGGCTGTGCATTTCAAGGTCAATCTAAAGCTTGAATGCTTTATTTATCTGAATGGGTAGAACGTTTCAGCGGGTTATTTTCATTTACTTGTACAATTCTGATGCAGAGCAAAACTGAAGAAGAAATGAGGGTGACAAGTAAACATGCTTCTCTTGTTCCTGGAGAAACCTCAGCTGTGCACAGGTGGCCTCAGGAGAGAATAGGTAATGAAAAATAAAGGCACATGCTGGTTACTGTATGATTCTTCTGTTCAGCTACCCTTGTCCTTCACATGCAGTTCTTATGCTTCTTAATGTTATGTGGTACTTACAAATGAACATCTATTGCCTATTCACCCTCTTAGTCAAGGCAGAATGGAAAGCAAATCTGAATTTCCTCCCCCCCTCTATCACCAAGTTCACTTTGTCTTGGCATTCAGTAGATCTTGAAGGAAAGAGCTGAGTGGCTGGGTCACACTGGAGCAGTAACAAACCAGATGGCATCTCCATATGTGACAGGCCAGGAGGTTTTGAAGCTGTGCATCTGCTTTTAAGAATCAAGTTTAAAATTAATTGACAGTCCTGTCAGATGGGCAACACAGAGCTGCTCCAGCAGGTGATAAAGCTGCTACAACACAGAAGGCTGCTCTGAATTTCCCAGTCTGGAGCTTGTGTGCACTCAGATGAATCTGAATGTGAACAAGAAGATGCAGACTGGTAGTAGTGTCTGGCCAGGCCATTGTCTGAGACATGCCCTGGAATTAAAGTCAGAAATTTCTCTAGCTCTTGCAGAGGTTGCTTGGAATGTGCCTTCTCTGGAACTGAATGAGCATTTTTACTACTTCAGGTACAATGATAATGTTTTGTAAGCAGAATTCAACTTGACACTGGATGCCTTTCCACTCTGACTAAGGGATTTTTGCATACCCTACTGTTGCGGTGGCTAAGTCCACTTTACACCCTCCAAGTTGCCCTAGAAGTGGTCTCTCCTTACAACACTGTGCTAGAAAGTTCTCCCTTTGTCTAGATCCTGCTGGTCACTGGTCCTCTCCCCCTCCCATCCCTTTTCCCATTGGCCCCTGTTGTGCCATTCACCCTTACCTCTGCCCCCGAGCCCTCAGACCATTGGTTTTGGATGCTCTGCCCGCTTTTGGGAGTTTTCAGGATAAAACTGGCATGGGCTTTTGGTTTGGTTGTTCTTCTTGCCTCTGTTCCCTTCAGGCTGTTGCTGTTAAACACCTCAGAATTGCACACAGAGAACCCCTCTCGCCTCTCTGTCTCTGGTTCATGCACAGACTGTGGGTGTGTGAGGGGCTGTTCACAACCACCTGCGCAGGTGAGGTCGTGTGCACGTGTGGGTGCCAGGAGAGCGCTGCCTCAGCGGTCCACGAGGGACCCAGCAGGGGCAAACACAGCATCCATCCCCCAAGGCCCTCTTCCATACCTTACAAATCAAATCACTGGCACTGTCACTATTTTATAGACTGTGCCATCAGTAGGACTCTGTAGCACGTCCTGCTTTAGGAGCAAGAATGCAGCTCTGTCCCTGTGTACTCAGCAAAGGCTCTCCTGCTGCACAGCTGTGCCAGGGCTGCTTCTTGCTAATCAGAAAACCTGAGGACTGTAAAAATGATCACCAATTTCTGCTGTCTGTAAGGATGGATTTGCTTCATTTGATGCAAGGTCTCACACTATCATTGCTTGCTCAGAAGTTGCACAAGATCCATCTTTTGTTCCCCCTGCCCCAGGATGGAAAATACTTGATCAGGACTTTTTATTTCTGCTGAAGGCCTACATGGCTTTATCCAAAATCACATCTGTCCATTAGAAGGTGAGACACAGGAGCCTGTATGCTTGTTTGGACTATTTTCAGTATTCCTATGCCCACTCTAGGATAAGGATCATTATCCTGAGTTTTGTTTTTATTTTTGTCTACATAATTCCAGGCAAAACAGTATACTAAAATCCAGATGCCATCCTGGAATACAACTTGAAATAATTAGTGGGGAATGATTTCAAAATTCAGGAACATGTAGTTTAATTTACTGGAGGAATTTGTTAGGAAAGCCTAATTGTTTTCTCTGTAGTATCACCAACTTTATCTCTTACTGCATAAATATTTAACAGGGGTCCTTTTGTGAAGAAAATGCAAGAGAAAAGTATTATCATACAACATAAAGAGCTAATAGTTTATTTGCCACAGAATTGTTAATACTCTGTTTCTACAGCACTTTAATGCATTTTGTAAATCTTTCAAAAAAAAATTAAAATGCTGTGAGCTCAGGCATTGTTTCCTCTGCTGTCTGGCATCTAAGTCTTGGCTCAGCAGGAACAACCCCAAATTTGAATAGAAAACCATACTATGTATATTCTTCCTTTACTACAAGTGCCTGTTACACGTGAAATGCTGTGAGGAGCAAGCAAAGCACATGCAAATCGCCGAAGAAACCGTGCAAAATAGATTTCCCAAATGAAATATGTCATGCCATGATAACTTCCTAGGCTCTGGAGCAAAATACCCTGGCAAGACACAGGAGAGAAGGATTTGCTTGCCAAACCTTGGCATTGCAGTGACACCCAGTGTAGCCCAGGAGAGCTGAACTGTGCCAGGCTCAGCTCAGGTGTGGGATGAGGGGCTTCTTCCCTTCAAAGCCCCCCACTGCAGTCCAGCTGTCTGTGTCAGGGAGCTGGCAATGCTCTGCTCTTTGGTTCTGTGTAGAAACTGGCATAAAATCCAGATTCTCACATCCTGTAAACAAAATGCAGCTGTTCAGAAGTTTTCCAGAGGTTGGATTCCATCTCCCATCATGGCACCAAGGGGATAAAGGTTTGCTTTATTTTTTACAAAGGGGTTCAAGATATTCCTATCTTAACTGTAGGCTTTATTAGAAGGAAAGGCTAATATTTAGGATAATAAAAGCACACAGATAATTAGAATAACAAAACTCCAAAGATAATGAAAGCAATTAAAGTGGGTGACATAAGGATTTGGAATAATCTTCAGTAGATCTGGGGGTTTGATTCTAGTGAAATTGTCTGTGACCTGAGAGTTGAATAAGAGCAAAAAGCATTTAAAACTAAAAATGGCAGAGCTGAGCATTTCCCTTCTCATTCTTCTGGACTGTAAAACTCTGTTTATCTGAAAAAATATTTAATTTTCTTCAGGATCAGTGTGATCATCTGCCTTCCCTTTTTGCAATGCAGGCAATAGTGTCATCTACAGCCCTAGTCTGAAGAGCTATAATTTCTCATGAGAGATCCACCTGCTAACATAAGTTATATTTCAAAAGGCAACAGAGATCTTTTGAGCTACGAGAACATTAAAATGTCTTTGTGTTAGCCAAAATTTTCTTCTGTTTAATAAAATAGGGGTGCTGGGCTCATCTCCCACCTCCCCTTTCTCCTGTTTGTGTTGTATTGTGATGATAAACTCTAGGCACTGTCCTATCTGTGTTTCTTCAGCCCCTTCCCCACTGAACCAGAGCACCATTCTGGTGCGAATCACTGAGACCATTTAGGGTGTGGAGCATCTCAATGTGGTTTCCATCATAAGGGCTTGGTGGCCCGGTTGTGCTTAATTTCTCCCCATCATTTCAGACTTCTGGTACATCCAGTTCTGTGAATGTTTCCTCTGGGATGTGTTCATCATCTCACAATGTTATGTAATTCCACCCCCAGCCTAACACTTGGGGTTTTTTTAGCTGATTGAGTTGGGGCTTTTTGTTTTGTTTTGTTTTTTTTTTTTTACTTCAACCACCTTGGTGAAAATAACACCAGTGTGGACTTGCTGAGATGTGCTGGTAGGAAACAAACTATTATCATTCACACAGTGAAGAGGAAAAGCAAAATTCTTATTCTCTACAAAATCATTCTCAGCCAGGGCTCCTGCTGGGTTTATGTTGTTTTTATTGTTGTTTCTTCCCCATTTTCATTAAAGCTGGTAGCATCTCTTATTTCTGACAGTACAAACCTGAGTATTTTAGATCAGGCAATGACAAACCATCCCCAGAACTGTGACCAGCCACTGCTGCACGTGGTTGTGTATTGGGACCTGCAAAAATAAGAGGATGACATCTTGGATGGAGCCATGGCACTGTCTGTCACCTTCATTCTGAAGCTGAGAAAAAGGAAAATTCCACAGACAGGAAAGTAAGGCAGGGAAGGCTTCTAGTACAGTCCCAGTGAAAAGGTGAAGTGTGAGCAAGAAAAGCAGAGTACACTCAACAGCACAGCTATAAGAAAAGTAAAATTATGCCCAAATCCTACTTGGGGATGAAGTGTTAACCAGGGGAAGTGGAAGCAAAACATAGGTTTGTGTGACTTAGTGAGAGTTCTTGGTCTGTGGGCAGAAGCAAAATATCTGCGTGACTGCTGGTCTTACAGAGAGATTTTATTTTGTTTTTCTCTCTCCTTTCTGGTTAAAAGAAAGCTTCCCCGACAAAAAGAAGCGCTGCCTTCCACAGAGAATTACTTGAGGATTTGTGACTGTAGAACAATGGATCGATATTTGTTTGCGAAAAGCTTCAGTTAAAGTGGGACAAGAGGAGATTAGCCCGATGATCTGCTGGTTGTCCATGGCTATAGATTTCTCATTGTTAGCTGGAGAGGTTTATCTTGCCCTTCCTGTTCAGAGCTGAGAAGTGATCTGGGATGGACTGTGTGGCTCACAGGAATTACAAATAAAAGCTGTAGGTGCCACAGGTGCAACTGGAAAGAAGGACTTCTCTGAGGGAGCAGTGTGGGCACCTCGGAACCTCTTTGTGCCTTGGACAAACTGCCCTTCCTTCAGTCTCCCTTTGTATCCAGAGAAGCCTGAGCAGGCAGGTTATGGGCTTGGGATGAGGTTAATCAGCCTCTGGTTTTATAATTGCTGTGTAGAGATACCACAGAAACAATGAAGAAGGCTCCGTCTTAAACGGGTGCACTTCATAATTTTCATGGCTGTACCCTTGTGCCCAAAACAGAGCTGGGTTTTCTCTCAGCCAGTTTTGCCCAGATGCCAAATACCAGCTCTGGGGGTTTGACAAATTGACACTTGCCACCAATTGCTCAAAGATCCACTAAAATCAGGAGGAGCACAGAGGTTTAACCTTGTGGCTCAGACTGTGGGAGATAAGGCAGGATGTGATTTCCTCTGAGATTCAGAAATGTTCGGGTTGGAGTGAACCACACAGTGTTTTTAATCTGAGTTTTTCAGTGCCATACAGTCAGGTCATTTTTATACCAGTTAGATTCATTCTAGTGTTTGTTTGTATTTCAGTAGGGAACAGCAGGACTTAATGTGGGGTTTTTCAGTGATGTGGATGTACTAACCAGAAGTGTCTAATTATCTTTATTGATTAACCTTATCTTATAAAGAAGTAGTCACTCAGTAGAGCAGTCCATATCCTGTACACTGCAGAAAGGGAAAATGATTAATTTACTCCCTGGATTGTACTGCTCTGTATGCTGTGAGAGTAAGTGATGGATAAAGGACAGCCTGCGCTGTCTTGGGTCAGAACAGGAGGTCAGAGTCATTATTTACCTTTTGAATATAGAGTGAGAATTTCCTCTTTTTGCAAATCATGATCCCAATTCACTTGTGTACAGGGAGAGGCAGAACTGTGACACATACCTGTGTTCTGCATATATTTGTGTATATATAGAGCTGCATTTCCAGCAGGCCTGAAGGAGATGTGGAGGGAAGTACAACCTGGGATTTCTGAGATGAATTAGAAAAGCTTTCTGTTAAAAGTCCATAGAGCTTTACTGTTCATTTCTTTCAAATCCTACTTTTTAAACTGTCTTCCTCTGTGATGCCAAGAAAAAAATGATCATAGACAGAGTTCATATTTGCTTACTTTTTATGTCAGCCAGTAACACCTTGCTTTCTTCCTTGTGATCCACCACTTGTTAGTCTGATGTTAAAGCTGGAGCTCTTGCTTTGGTCTGTGTTTGTAAGTCTTTAGTGCAGTAAGATCCTGATGTGTGGTGAAGGATCCTAAATGCACTCTAATGACACAATCTGACCTTTATCCAGGTTTTTGTATGGTGTGTGTCAGGGTGGTGTGTGGGTACATATGGCTTCTATTCACATCTGGAGATGCTTCTGTCTTACAGACATCAGACAGGAATGCTCATCCTGCATTGAAATTGTTGATATATTGTAATATTTATTGCAATAGAAACAAAGTTATATAAGCAATAACCCAAAAAATCCCAGAAACAGAAAGGTTAGCCCAAGAACGCTCTGTCAGTGCCCTGTGGGTCAAGAGAGCTGAAGGTTTCACAGCATTCCTTGCTGTGTTTTTCAGCCTCCCATTTGGTTTGTTTTCTTACCCACTATGTCTCAGGTTTAGTTTCATTCTCTGCACAACCAAGATTCTCTTCTAGCCATTCCATATTCTCAGGTTTCATTCTGCCTTCTGTGATCCTGTTTTTTGTCCTGGAGGCAGTCTTACTCATGTTTAGGTCTTGAATGCAGTCACCTTCTTCTTTTGTTACTTTGCCTCCTTTACACCTTAAGGAGAGCTTCCTCTCCCGCAGCCCATCAAACGAGGCCCCTCCACGGTGATAATCACATCTGCTGCTGCTGTCATCTCTCTCCTGTTCCTGAATCACTGCTCCCTTCCACTCCAGCAGGATGTACTGCAGCCACTGTTACTAAAAGCACTGCATTCCCCTTAATGCTGAACCAGCTTTCCACTCTCTCCTGTATCTGTAACCAATCACCTGCTTCCAAAGGAAGTCTGGTGTCCCTTGCTGCCCAGAAAAAATGGGGTCCCCTTAATCTTCGGGGCTCTGAGTGTTCCCATAGCATCCCAAATCATCCTGAGGGATACTGAACACATTCATGCCTATCTTTCTGCAAAGGCTGGATGAAATCATCTTCTGATGAGTCAGATGCTTCTTGCTATTGGTAAAACAAATGTAACTGAGTCAATTTTGCCTTTGAGTAGTTTCACTTTTATTATATCCCACCTGATACGCTGACATTTTGACCCATGCCATACTTCTTATCTAAAAAAACCCAAACAACCTCGTGATTTTATGTGGGTTTTTAGGGTTTTTGGCGATACTGCTCAATGGTGATTTTCCATATTCTGGGAGATAACAACTTCAGACATGATCAGGGAGTTGCATGTCCTTATAGCTAACCTGGTGCCTGCTTAGCAACTTCTGTCTGTTGTCCAGAGTACCTATTTTTGTCTCTAAAGGACATGAACTCAGTGCTCAAAAAGAAATCTCCTCCTTGATGTAGCCCTGACTTTTGTGATTTCGGGCGGAGTCCTATTCATATATTTTTAATTTCATTTTTATATTGTGTTTACTTCTATTACACAAGTGTAAGATCATGAGATTGAATGATAAAGTAATAAACAGGCATTTGCACTTATCACAGATTCTGTATCCTCCACAGAATTATTCTTCTGTCAGTCAGATCTTGTCTGCCCTGCTGACATGCGTAATAGCACTCTTGAGACCAAAGAATTGTAGGGATTTTCCTTCTATGGGGAGAAAACCTAACCTGAGCAGCACTGCTGATAGAATATTCTGTTGATTTGAGGTCTTCTGGTTATGAAAGGTAGCTGGGGTTTGTTCTTCAGACATTAAAAGGGAGAGGTTTTTAGGTTTCATCTTCTGTTTTCCAAATTTAACCCACAACATTTATTTTAGATGATTGTATCACACAGTATAAAGTAAACTTGGGCTAGATTAAAAGCCATTTTATGGAGTTTACACTTTGCTGGTTTTACAGACTAGCATAAAACATAAAGGTACCTTGGGATTTTTTTGTTCCTCCACAAGAAATCGAGGATGTTTTGCTAGCTGCTTGAAAATGGAATACCAGAATGTGCATTAGTAGAAAATGACCATTTTGATCATGTTAATGCTGCTCTGTGGGGCAAATTGTGCCTCATGAGGGCAACCTTAAATTTTTCTACTACTGAAATAATTATGTTCAATTACAATTTGTAATCCAGGGTTTAATTTAATCCAAGGATAAAACGTGTGCTTTGTCTTCATCTTCACTATCCAGCTGTTAAATGGAACAGAAGGGAAGCATTTATCACTGGGAAAATTTGTTTTTTAAAAGTTCGTGTTATAGCTTTGCTTCCATCAAGTTCTGTAAATCAAAGGCATTCATTAGTGGGCCTTGTCAGGGGTGGGACTGGATAATCAACACACACAGAATTCTACAGCTTTTCTTTCCACATTTTTCCAAAGGTACTCAGGATGGGGAGGTGCCTTGTGGAGGTTTCCCACTTCATCCTCAGGCTCAGGCTGATCTGTGTCCACATGGCAGCTGGAGCAGCTGATCCTGTTTCCTGAGGCAGTTGGCTTTAGGAAACATGCAGTGGGTAAATGTCAGGCTAAAAACTACAATGTGGAAGAGATAGGGTTAGAAAAACACTTAAATGATCTTTGGGGGAAGTGTGAGACCTGGAATGATGCAAACTGTGTTTCAGGGTAGCCCACGAGCAGCATTTACAAAGCAGAAATCTCTAAGTTGTCTCTAAAATAAATAAGTGTGGTTTCCAGAGCTATAAGAGCATGTTTGGGAAAAGGCAGTATCTTGTACTGACTTTATTGTGCCCCTAATAAAGACTAAGACTTGAGTGTGGGGTTAGACTGGGACATGCAGGCAGCAGGTTGAGCTCCTCCCATGGCCAGATATGACCCGCTCTCCTTTGTGAATTTTGCTGTTCAGCTTGATAAACTTCTGCAGTTTTTCTATTATACAGGACAAAGCATCACTATTGATTTTTACAGCCTGATGAATTTTATTTCTGTTCTCTTGCAAAATCAGCACAAAGGGGAAAAATCACAAATCATTATACATAACTACAGAAAATTTTCCAGCCTAATGAGAGCTTTGTACTTACATCTGAAATTTTAAAAAGCACGTGTGTTGGACCATCCTATTGCTACTATTTTTTCTCTGGCAGCAGCATTGTTGAAAACAAACTGATTGCTGGTTTGACCATTTGCTATGTGGAAAATCAAACTGCCATGAGCTATTGCTTTTCATCTGATGAGGGAAACATGAACACACAGCTCTGGCTGAGCGGGCTGAAGGAGAAGTTATTGAACACAACCACTCTGTGTGTCTTTGTCCAGGGAACCTGCAGACATCAACCCTGAAGTCAGAGCACTGAATTCTACTCATGAAATCAAGTCAGCAGGAGCTTTGTTTCTCAGAAATCTCAAAACCATATCAATGAGGAGAGGCTCGTGCTAACAGTCACATGGAGCAGCCTGTATTTTGTTGCCTGGGAAAGCATGGGGAAGGCTGATTTTAGCATTTCACTGGGTAGGGGGAAACCTTTCCTCTGCTTCACACTGTGATGACGTATAAATATATCAGGTATTCAAGAGCACAACAGCCACAGGAAAAATAACTCCTCCTTTCTCCTAGACTATAGACCATTTTTGAGGTGGATTTAAAGACAAGAGGAGAAACCTTTCCAAACTATAAATTAATGGCTCAAATATTTCTAAATGAAATTGGAACAGTGTCTGTGGTGTTTTATTATCTTTTGCCATACAGGGCTGGCTTTGAAAGAGGAAAAAAGCTTAGTAGAAAGTAATTTCAGAGCCTTGACTGCTTTTTGATTACAATTCGGGATTACTGTTTTAATCACTGCTTATCAAGTAATACCACAAACCTCAGAGCATGACCATCTTTCTCAGGGGAAGCCAGATTTAAAAGCCAATTTCCAGCAATCCGTCCTCTTTCTTCCAAACTCCTCCAACCAATATGGAGGGATAATAATCTGAGATATTACAAGAGACCCTAAGCAATGCATGAAACTTGCTGTGTTCTCAGATTCCTTCTGAGTTGTGCTTATTGTTGTGGAAGTGGAAATACTGGTGTAAGGCTGAGCCAGCTCTTGTTCCAAGGCAGCCTCCACTGGAGTGCAGGATCTCACACACTCGCCCTTTCCCAGGCAGATGACAAATTTTACATATGCAAACATGTCCAGATGGAGCACAGGCATGTTTTCAGGGGAGGTCTGAAATGTGTGCCTCACATTTGTGTGCAAAGCACTGCTGCAAAATGCCTTCATGCACCAACCAAAGCTCTTGCAAAGATGTGGATGAGCAGCCATGAGAGATACTGGAGCTAAAAGATGGATTTTAACTCGAAGTTACTGATATTGCATGGTTTTCCCATGGCTGGAGATGGGTGGCAGCCCTGCATCTGAAGCAGAGTGAAAGAAGAGGGAGTCCTTTGTTTCTGCAGTGCATTGGGGTGTTTGCAAGGGGAAAGACCCCTCTGTAAAATTTAAGGAGATGCTCAGTGAGGATCTAAAGTGGCCAAGATCAACTCTGGAGCTGTTTTCTTGTGTTTTCACTGGTGACTCTGTCTCACAGTGCAGCACCATGAGCCTCTCTGCAGGATCCCTGGTATGTCTTAGCTCCTCCAGATAAGTATTGCTGCTGCTCTTTTCAAAAGAGAAGGCAAAGCCTCCCTCCTCACTCCAGAAAGCTTGCATCTAATTAAAGTAATCAGATTCATCCTGACCACAATTAACTTCTCTCTGAGTTATTCAAATGCTGCTCAGTAATGCTAAGGATGGACGAGGACCAGTGGATCTTTACATTTCTTCTCTGTAGAAAGCAGGATGTGACCTGATGGGAGATGATGTATTTTTCGTCAGTGCTGCTGTGAACCGTCCTTGCCACAAGGCTTGGAATGTGCTGCTGCCTGCTGAGGGGCCTCCAGAGCTGGTTCTATGCAAGAGATCATTTAGTGAGGTACAGGAGCTTGTAGACAGTGCTTGGAGTGTGTGTACTATGGCTGAGGAAGGCAGTGTTCACTGCCAGGTTGGTTCCTGTGAAAAGAGCACTTATAAACAAATCACTGCTTTTGTTTGTTTGTGTTTGGGTTTTTGTGTGTTGCATATGCAAAGAGAGTTTTGAATGAGGCACTGAGTAGTGCTAATGAACTGATAAACGGCTGGAAGGGATAAATTGGTGTGCACCCAGCTTCCAGGAGTAACAGAGAGCTCCCACTACCACTGTGGGCATCCATATTTTACCTACAAGTGACGAAGTGACCAGCATCATTCCATGAGCCAGAGAAAAAACAATTACAAAATCTCCATGAAATATTCTTTCAAAAGGAAGTGAACTCCTTTACCTGTGGGTCATCAGTCACAGTAAAACTGGCAAGGAATTACAGTCTGGAAGTCCTGAGCTTGTCTGTGTGGTAGCCCAGTGAGATATCTCTGGTACAGAAGCCCAGCATTCTATCCCTGCTTGTTTCTGCTTGTAAAATTAACATCATCTTCATCTGCTCGTTCTGCCAGCCTAAATCAATGTGCCAGCCAGCTCTAAAAATATAAAAAACAAAACCCTCCACCCTGCTAAGAAAATACATCAATGCCAGCAGCTCCTATACATGAATGCGCCTCGATAAGCAAACCACTGTGCATGGGTGGCAGAGGAGGAGAAAAACAAGGAATTGATAAAGAAATATATTTCACTTTCAGGCTTCTAAGACATTGGCTTAAAAACAACAGAGAGAGCAAATAAACCCAGTCATTTTTTAAAAGCATGAAAAATACACTGAGAGGGGCCTGTGAGATTAAGTAGTTTAAGGGTGGGGGGGTTGCCTGCAGAGGTAGGCCTGGGAATTATTTTCAGTTATTCTTCTGGGGCTCTAGTCAGGTTCCTCAAATATGGATTGACCTCAATCTCTCTAAAAGCACAATTCTTGAACCTCCGACTTCTTGTAGTGTTCAGCTAAAGTTTTGGATAGGTGTGTTAGACTCCCTTGTTTTTAAGATAGCTACAGGAAATGGTCTCTTTTGTGTGGTTATCTCAAATGCCAAAGCAAAACTGCCTTCAAATTCAAATGGTCTGCTGGTAATTATGAGTCAGGGCAGAGGATCTTGCTCTGGAGAGACAGCAAAGTCAATGTGCTCACAAGTGAACATAGCCAAGAGAGTTTTGATACTCACCTAGAGCCTCCCAAAAATGAAGCAGGGCCTTAAGACAGAGACGACTCAGGTGGGCGATTAACTAAAAATGCAGGGGTAAAAGACGTATTTTAGCATGTGCTTTGTGGGGGCAGAACACATTCAGTGGGTCAGAAAAAAAGTGGAGGTAAAAGGGCTTAGATTGTTAATGCCAGTTCTGCCAGAAACAACCTTAAGAAAGATGGCTCGGTCTTTCTGCAGAGTGTGTTGCATTCAATGTGAACACAGTATTTCATGAAACAGGAGCACTGGCTGGCTGCTTGACCTGCAAGGTGGTTGTGAACAAGTCTAGGCTTTCATCAGAAAGGCGTAAAAAAAAATCCTGATACCTTTGGCAGCATCAGTTCTGTAAGTCTGAATGTGCTGTAAGACAGGGCCCGCTGTGTGGGCCCACGAGGACGTGGATCTTCATACATGCATCTCTCTGCAAATCCTGCTGCACCAACACATTTCCCTATAGCAGCTGAGTGTTCTCCTTCTCTCCCACACAGTCCCACAGAGATCAGATCCTCTTGTTTTCCTCTAGTGCAGATGATGTACAGAGGCAGGAAGTCCAAGGGCCAAATTTATAAAATCGTTGACTTGTCCTGACATCTGAGCTGGTGGATTTTGTAAGTGCTGAACTCCCAGTTGCAGAAGGACATGTGCATCTTCAGAAGTCTGAATACTGCTTTGGACCTACTCCTGGGTGATCTGCCCAGACCACAGCATTAGTTCATTGCTGTGGGAGTGTCAAACGTGAGACTGGAAACGCCAGCCTCGTTAGAGATGTCGAGGGATGAGGTAATAGCATGTGGATGTGGCAAGGGAGGGCTGAAAGATGAATCAGGTGACTTGTTTACATCTTCCTCCAATTTCTTGGTGAAGAATGATGTCCATGAGAAGCTAAGTTTTGAGGGGTTCCTCATCCTGCACAGGCAGAGATTTTCTGGACTTCCCTCCACTGTGTTCTTGCAGTGTGAGAGCATTAGGACAAGGGAGGGTTGCCATGTCTGTCTGGTGTTTTGCTCACCAGGACCATGGTTGATTTATTTTGCTGTGTAGATTTTCTCCCCGTGCATCCATAGAAAACATGGAATAAATGACATAGACTGACTGAAATCGTGTCTCCCAAGCCTCCTCTGAAAACTTAATTAAACCCACAGGGTCTTGTTTGGGGATAGAAAAACAGCAGGATGTGGTACTGAAGACCAGTAAATAATTTGTTGATGTTCCTTGCTATTTCACTGTGCTGCTAGGGATGTGAAAAAAAGTAAAAATCTATTCTTTCTGCCTGACTATTTTATCATTAGCAGCTTCTTTTTGTTTTATCCATGACTTCCTGTTGAAGAAAACGGCACTGGGGAAAAAAGAGTTTTTAAAGGTTGGACTTAGGTTCATAAATATACAGGGAACTTCTCTGCTGAGCCTGAAATTGGTTGCTGCTATTTTTCATCCAACAGATCTCGTCTCACAGGCCGCACTGGAGACTTGTGGATGTAGTCTGGAATGCCAGCATGACTTTATGTGACACTGGGACACAGTGGCTATGGTGGGGGACAGAATCCACTGACCTCTGTAGTAAAGCTTAGCATGCACAGCCCATTAACCATCCTTAATCTTTATCCCCATGTTTGGTAACTTATCTGTTCCAGGGAATTGTGGTTTATATTTTCAGTGATCTATTGAAGTAAGATCCTGGGTAAACAACTGAGGTACAGTGACTCGGTCAAGGTCACATGGAAATCTGTGTTGGAGCAAGGATCTGGAATGCTTTTTTGACTGGATTGTTAATAATGGATGGGGCTGAAAGAGAAGTATGTGCCCCTGTCAGATCCAGGCAGAAAGCACAATACAGGAACAGTGTATGTGCAATGAGCAAGAGAATGGCTTGGGATCCTGGCACCCACAGGAAAGACTAAAAATTATATCCTGTGCCTGCCCTTTGTGCTTCTTCAGTGGTGGCAAAATCTGGGAATGACTGGTGCCTGAAGCTGACAGTGGTATTTGCAGTCTTCACCTCTTCTGTCAATGATGTATCAGCCTAATTATCAGTGGAAAAGAGGAAATGCCAGTTCCAGAAGTGCTCCACACCAGTGTCTGTGCCTGGAGGCCATGGCCAGGCAGGGCTGGCTAAAGTCCCTCATGAGGGAACTGAGGAGCTTCAGCAGGACATGGGTTGGCACAGGAGGAGACAGGTTGGCACAGATGGAGACAGGATTCCTGAGTGCTTCACGTCTGGGCACAAAGCCCTCTGGCTGATCACCTTTAATCTGCCACTGTGAGGGGAAAGGGACCCAACTTCTGCTGCTGTGTAGGAGCAGCCAGACAGATTTAGCAGACAGCAAACTCTTTCCTGCAGGGCCTTGTGGATACATTTGCTCAGTCCTGCCTTCACATAGGTAGACGTGAATGGAAAGATGCTGTGGATTGGCCTTTTTGGCCACTGGTTGTAAAATAGGATGGTTAGATTACGTCAATAATTGCTGTGTTTTCTTCTTCTCTTTAATGAAATTGAAGAAGAGGAAACTTAACAACTTCTGCTTTACATGTAAAAATTTCTATCCACATTTCTCTTCAGGGCCTTTCCTTTCAATGGTGTAAGTACAAGTGGAGGACAAGCAGTTCTTGCTGTTGTTATGTGGAAATGAATAATGGTTTTTGGGCAAAGACCAACCTCAGTTTCCAGAAGGCTGCTCTTCCCTGCCCATATATCTATATGATATAAAACGAACCCAAAATATACAGCAGGAAAAAAGGACTGTTTAGTATTCAGAGCTCCAAATACATTTAACAACATTGCCCTCACCTAGGAACCAAATTATTTCTTCAAGAACTGTACAGAGAACACTTGGCTTTCAACTTACAGCATGATCTGTTGGAACACACTGCAGTGTCAAGTGTGCTGTGGCAGGATTGCTGAATTTGTACCAGTGAAGGTTCTGAACAGCATCTTGCAAATCTGCCATATCAGAGAGTGGGTTGGAGACTCAGATCAGGAGACTGATTTTCTGATGCTTTTTCCAGAAATTTTGCTGTTTCTGGAGGATGAACGTTCTACAAGAGAGAAGATGAAGAGCTCAAAGCCCTGTGGTTTAAGCAGTAGATATTCTTTAGGCTTTGTGCCTGAGCTTCATTGGCTAAACTAGTTAATGCATGCCTTGGTTTCTGCTTTTTAAACTGGGATAACCCCTCTCTTAGACCTTTTCTCCAGCCCAAAGAGGTTGCACATTTTTAGTTACCCAAATAGGGATTACAGGGCTTTAATGTATTTGAGTGAAGCTAAGACTTAAAAAGGCTGATCTGTAATAGCCAGAACTGCACTATATACAAATATGAGGACAAAACTTTGTGTTTCACCAGGATTGAAAAAGTTGTGGAGAGTCCTCTGAAATTCCCTGCCTTCCTTTGGACAGAGTAGAACATTTTATTATCTCATTTCTAATTTCATCTATTGAATCTTTGGCCTTTTGCTGATATTGCTAATGCTCATAGTTCATGAACAAGCTAGAGTTTGGGAAATTAGAAGGATTTTCTCTATCTTCATGGGAATGTGTGCTGCTGCTTTTATGCTGAAGAACTGACCTGGATAACGCTGGGTTCTGTTTCTTTAATGCCCCTGGCTTCACTCATTCTTGGACATATGAGGTATTTATTCATTCCAGTTTATTAGAGAAAAATTGTACCTGAAGGCTAATTTCATTAAGACCTTTAGAAGCAGAAAATAGCCCTAGTAAGTTAGTCTCTTAATAGGAAAAAAAAAAAAAAAAAAGAAGAAAGGTAATCATGCCAAATCTAATTAAATGTGGGAGGACTTTGCTGTGGGGTTTTTTGTTTGGTTGGTTTGCTTTCTTTATTTGGCCTCTCCTTAGATTCTCTGGCCATTTTGTTAATGGCACAATGGCTAGCACGTGCCCATGCTGCCTCTCCTATGATGGAGGAAGATGTGCAGCATGAGCATGTGTGAAGAGACCATGCACAATCCACTGGGGACACAGAGGTTTCCACAGCAATTTTGTAGAAATCCATAACAAATGCATTGTTAGGTTGGTTTATTCCTTCTCTTTCCTGCTGTGTAAAGTATTTGATATTCAAATTAAAATGGTGCTTGTTTAGGACAATTCAGTTATAGAATAAGCCTGGTAATTGGTGCCCGTGGGACTGTTTACACTCCGCTTGGTGTAATCCACTTATGGAAAATTAATGAAAGGCAATTTCCTCCTCCGTTGTAGCTGTTTTAATATGTACACTATGTCGTTTCCTCTTCCAGCTGAAGCTTCAGATGGTTATTTGGGGACAAAAGCTCAGACAAACCAACGTGCTCCCCAGAGAGCCCCTTGGGTTGTGGGTGGTTTTGGCGACGCAGAGGTTGCACGAGAGCCCCGCGGAGCAGCGACTCAGCACGCTCTGAACTCCAAACTCTTCCTGTTCCCAGGGCTAGTTTGCTACCAATTCATAACTTTTATTTATAACAACTTATGAGACTTCCCAGTGGCAGCTGAGCTGAGCTGGGGGTTTGTCCAGCCAAGCTGTCAGGCTGTGCCCTCTGGAGCACAGCGCAAATCCGCACCCGAATGTTCAGATCCAGTGCTTCCTCCTGCCCCAGCTCTGGGGAGCTGCCTCAGGGAGGGGACACAGACTTTTCTCAGGAAACAAATGGTCTGAGTCTGAATCTCGATTGAAACAACTGTAGTTTTTCAGCTTCCTCAAGCAGCTGCATAAGCCCTTTTTGTAATATTGAGGAGAAAGTGGAAGGGAAATAAAGGGGTTACTGCACACCTGTACATGCTGTGATATACTCAGCGTGCAGCAGGAGTGTGATGGGATGTCAGTACCACTTCTTACATTCCTGTAGAGACATTACTTTCCCTGCAGGTTGGTGAAGGGAGGAAACCTTTCCAAGGCCTGAGTGAAGTCTGAGCTAAGGCACTGCTGTCACTCTGCTCTGATTTCCCATTTCCCATTTTGTCAGACAAGGGGAGGAAAGCCAGCATTGCTTCTTTACTCAAGAATATTTTCTAGCTGTTTCATAGAGAGATGACTCTGAGTGCAGGGGGGGATGTGAGAAATGAAGGATTTCAGTAAGTAACTGTTCAATTTTGCAAACAGCACTAAAGCAGTTTTGGGCTGTGGGATACCTGAGTCAATATGGCCAAAGCAAAGAGCTCCAGTTCCAGAGCAAATAGCAGCAGCAGAATTGGGAATACTGAGAGTAGAAGTAGCATTGTTTTGTTATTCATGGTGGCTACAAAAAAAATTGCTGAGGAAATATCAAATGCAGAAAGCTGGAATTCAAAGAGGAGAATGAAATCAAGCTGATCCTGGAGAAATTACTGATCTGCTTTGCCTGAAAGGGATGTGAAATCATTGCCTCTTACCTCAGCAATAAAGCATCAGGGGGAACGTAGGAAATATGCTCCGTTTGACCTAGACCTATTACCTAGATACCAGCTCTTCACTGTCTCACCCCAAATTCCCTTCCTTCCTTCAGGCAGTGGACAGACTATATTTTCTTTATCACTTCTAAGAAATGCTGTTTTTCTTTCTGTGTTCAGTCAGATTTCCTATCTAGACTGTCATGCCTTCAAGTCAAAAATATTGTAGCCTTCTCTCAGCGTCCTTAAAATCGGCATAATTCTCCCTGACCCAGACACAATTACAAATGCTGAAATCGTCTTTCCGATTCCCACTTTGCCTGTTTTCCTGGGAGCTCCTTCAAGTCGGGGCCCTCCTTTCACAGTCTCCTGCTAAGAGATTACTTGGGTAAGATTAGGCTGACCGAAAGAAATAGATGGGGAGGGGAGGAGATTGTCCCCTTTTTTGTCTCCCTTTGTCATCTCCCAGATGTAGTTACATCTGAATAAATAGCAGGGGACAAACTCTCCCTAGATATTGATGTGGAAAATGTGGAAAAACTCAGTATTGTGCATGCCTCTTTGTCTGGTCTACTGATGTGAAACACTTGTTTGGGGAATGTGTTGTTTGTCAAAGAGGGTCCTGGGCAGAGCTGCTGTGCTTTTTGCAAGTCCAGAGCCCAGAGTACAGGCAGCAAATGCTTTGTTTTCCCCAGTTCAGCGCCATCCCATGCCTGTTCTGCAAACCGCGCAGCAAACCTCACCTGCACAGTGTCTCAGCCCTTAAAAGCTTGGTGTATTTCACACAAGGTCCAGCCCATAACGTGTCGTTCTGAGAAGCATCACTCAGCTGATGGCAGTGTGATCCCTGAAAACAATGCTTCATTCTGCATCTCGGTCCTTTGGGAGACGGGGAAGATTTACTGCCTACAAATAATGAGGATAGGTGAACTTGTATCCCAGGGAATGGGATGGAGGCAATGAGCTTGAGAGATGAACAGCTCTGGGGTCACCTGCATGTTCCCACTGGCATTATCAAATGGAGATGAATCAGATTCACTCTGCCTCCCCACTTCGTTGTGTTCCTGTGCAAGAGCTGAACCTCTCCTTGATGCAGCATCTTCCAGGCACTGGGCCATTGTTGGGGTTTTAGTTTAGTCTTAGGGGTTTTTTTTCTGTTAAAGGAATTTTCTCCCATATGCATGTTGCTAGGGGACAAATAGCTGTACTTAAGAAAGACAAAAAAAAGGGAGTGGGGCGGGCCTGGCTACTCCTTTGTCTACACCTGGGTGTGGGGGCAGTTCGCTCTGAGCGTCCGGAGAGAGAAGCTGCAGAGAAAGGAGCTGCTGTTTCTTTCTTTTTGGCCGTTCTTCTCTTCCTGCTGGAAACAACGCCGGGACCCCAAAAGCCGCTTTCCCTGCCCTGCTGGAGGCCGAGCTGTGGCTGCCCTGCCCCACTGCTGCTGCTTCGAGTTTTCGCTGCGCTGTAGCCCTGCTCGCCCTGCCTGCCTGGGCACCCGTGGGGTTCTCCCATCTGGATACATCTCGCCTGCCACCCGGGATTTGCGTTCGTCCCTGCCGCTTTAGCCTGCTGCTCCCGCCTGCCGTTTCCAGCCTGCCGTTCCCGAGAGTCCGGGATCGGCTGCCCAGGGGTTTGTGAAGCCTTTGTTCCATCCCTTCCCGGGATCCCGGGATCGGCTGCCCAGGGGTTTGTGAAGCCTTTGTCCCATCCCTTCCCGGGATCCCAGGCCGCCAGTGCCGCGTGCTCCCCGAGCTCGCTCCGGAGCGCCCCCTGCAGCCGCGGGGGAACCATCGCACCTGCCCTGCTCACCGGGAGCCGCCAGCGCCCCTGCCGGCTGCGAGCGGAACTGCACCCGAGGGGAAAGGGCCCGACAGCCGAGAAGGCTGGGACTGGGTTTGGGATTGTTTGCTGTTACTGCCATAGTTGTTGTTGTTTTGTTTGACTGGTTATATATATAGTAAAGAACTGTTATTCCTACTTCCCACATCTTTGCCTAAAGGCCCTTGATTTCAAAATATAATAACTCGGAGGGAAAAGGGGTTATATCTGCCACTTCAAGGGGGCTTCTGCCTTCCTTAGCAGACACCTGTCTTTCAAAACCGGGACAGCCATCTACAGGATGCCCCTAGAGGTGGGCTGAAGGGGAGACAAAGAAACTTTTAAAGGTTTTTATTCAGTTCATCAATACTTGAAGGGAGCTGAAAGGAAATGACATTTCCAGAAAAATTACTTTTCCTATCCAGTCAGTTGAATGCCATTGAGAGGTTCTGTCTTATCTCCAGGTGATTGGCACCTCCTGCTCCAGATTGAAGGAAACTGTTCGTATTAACATAACTTTTATCCTTTTGTCACTTTTTAAGTCCCTGTGGACTTTAATTTTTGCTTTAGGCATGGTGAACTTTATTATAATTTTATTTGAAGAAAATAATGAAAGGGACTTGCTTGAGAAGTGTCTTGTTTCCTCAGGACTCCTGGGTTCAATGACCAAGACCTCCAGTTGTCTTTCAACAATTCACACTTGGTTGTTGCTATGCATTAAATTCTCTTTATGGATACTAGATGTAAATGGTAAATATTCATCAACTGTAGGAGCTGGGTTGTACTTCTTGCCATGTAGCTGCCCATCTGGGGAGGGCAGAGTGCAGCCTGTGGTCCACTGCACCACCTGGGTGGTGTTTTGTAAATGGGGAATTGTTTAAACGGGTTTTGAGAGCTGTCACTGCACGTGGTGGGAGATGGCCAGTGACTTCCCATGTGTTGGGTCTCATGATTTGAATGCAAGGGCAGGAGCATAGAATGGTTTTGTTAAAATGGGTTTCATCAGGAATTGCAGTGACAGGACGAGGGCGGATGGCTTCAGACAGAAACAGGCTAGGTTTAGATTAGATGTAAGGAAGGAATTCCTCCCTGTGAGGGTGGTGAGGCCCCGGCACGGGATGCCCAGAGAAGCTGGGGGTGCCCCATCCCTGGAAGTGTCCAAGGCCAAACTGAACAAGGTTTTGAGCAACGTGGGATAGTGGAAGGTGCTCCTGCCCATGGCAAGGGTTTGGAATGAGACAGTCTTTAAGGTCTCTTCCACCCCAAACCCTTTTGTGATTCTGTAACTTGGTTATCTCTGATTCTGGGAACTACTTGGGTGAGCAGTTGAGGTGAAATAGGATTTTGCACAAGGAGCTTGCCTGAAATGGAGCAAGAGTATGAGGAAGATAAGAATAAGATAAGAATATTTAGGTCTATACCACTGTTCCTCTAAGCAAGTAAAATTAAAGGAAGCAAAAAAGGTCTCATAATGACTACACCCCTGTTCCCTGATTATTTTCTGCAGGTTATTGGGGATAAAATAGAGCAAAAAACCGAGAGTACCTGAAAATCACTCCACTGTCTGTAAAACTTATGACAGATACTTTTCATTTAATTCATTCAGGAAATCGATGTGTCTTACAGAATCATTTGACTGTGGTTGGCAGGGAAATGATAAATATACATGAAAACAGAATTGGATTAATAATTTTTGACAGGTAATATAATGCAGCTGTTGCTGAATGATATTAACAAGAGAAGACATGTTAAGTCCCAATGTCAGAGTAAGGCTAGGTGGTTATAATGTCTGAATAAATTTCATGCTTTGACTGAAGACTCTGGATGGCAGATGGAGATTGACAATATAAAGTTCCACTAAAAAGTCCTTTGCTTTGCAAATTCTTGACTCTTTTACTGGTCAGTAGTCTGCTCATCGATCTTGGCTGACTGCAATAGAATTTCCCCATTCTGTCTGCCTGAGCCAATACATTTCATTTGCAATATACTGAGTTGTGAAAAAGTGGGAAACTTCACCCTCCTGAGATCAGCATCCCAAAGAAGGCTGTGGTCATCTGGGCAGGGCAACATCTCTTTTACCTTCCTTCTTTTCCAAGTAAGACTGAGATTTTTAGATTTTTTTCTTCAAGGTTTACAAAATGTTAGTAAATGAATATGAAAGACAAAATTTTCTCTGTGAAAGATATCAGATTGGGTTTTTTGCAGTTTTTCTCTTCCAGTTTTTTTGTTCCCCTTCTTTTAATTTTCTGGGTTTTCATTTTGTTTTTTTGTTTTTGTTTTTTTTGCTAACCCCCTAGACCAGTTGTCTCTCAGCTTTCCCTTGTGTGGGATTTTTTTGTCCCCAAATAATGCAAAGCAATCAGAACTCACTTTAAACTACCTATGAATTCCACCTGGAAAAAAGTATTACATGTGCTGTTTCTTACAAAAGATGGAGAGGCCGAGATAATCACATTTTGACACTGTTCATAGAATGATGAGATGAAAAAAATACACTGGGAGTTTTTCTGTAGAAGGTCCTGTCTACACCCAGCAGAAATAGAGCATCTCCGTGAAGAACCTGCTGTCTGAAACTGCTGTCTCGTTGGGGGGGTTGTGTCAGTTTTGGTTGTCTAATAAAGGCTGAGAATTGCTGCAAGCTGTGAAGTGACTGGGATGTAGAAAAGGATCTGGTTCAGTACTTTTCATAACAGTACGAAACAGTTAACACGGGGAGAGCCTGGAATTAATTGAACTGTTCAGCCATAGCTCATCCACTGCTCTGTCATGAAACCATCAGAGCTGCCATTTTATTACTCATCCAGGACCTGGACGAATATTTTAGTGAGACAGAGTAGATAAAGAAGCAAGGAATATAATGGGTAGCACTGGAATTATACAACTCTTATTATAGCTTGTTTCAAAGATTATTTTAATTTAATTGATCAATTAGATAAAATTATATACCAGCGTGCTGCTGGCACAGGCTTGGGTGGGTGCTACCAGAATTTTTAATGTCCATCATATCAGTCACAGGTATCTTTAAAGTGATTTACATGATGGAAAAGAATGTTTTTAATTAGAGCATTACTTGTTATCTTTACAGGATTATTTAAACGAGCACTGGGAACGGCGGCTTGATAATGTTCCTGTAAGAAATAATCTGCCAAATGTACAGCCCATAGATCTTGAGATAGACACATTTTGACTGGCTTTACAGCTTCACATATCCACTTTTGCAGTGATTAGAAATAAAATCACATCAGGAGATTAACCTTCATGCCCAGGTTTAATTGCTATCAGTTAGAAACTGTTTCTTTCTCAACGTGTTCGTTGTTTTCCCCTTCCTCTTGTCATATTCATCTTTATTCTTTCAACACGTAGCAACAATTTCAGCATCCTTAGCTCATGCTAGGCTTTTAATACATAGTATTTAAAAATAAAGAGACTTCCTGTTCACAGTTTTCTCTAATCTGAACAGATTCTTCTCTTGTTTTGATAACTTTATAGCCTCTTCATTTCACCACCTTCCATTACTGAGTGATCTTGATACTCTGGACTACTAAAATATGGAACATTTTTCTGATACTGCTCTTGTACAGAAATGGCATCTTTCAGTGTGATTTCAAAGCCTTTCTGAATAGAGCTTCAGCTGTCCTGTGTATTAGGAAAACATCATCATCAGGCAAACATCATCACCAGGCAAACTGCTTATATCCAATTAAATTAAATGTTTTCAGAAAGTATCTGATTTTGTCTAGCAATGCTTTGTCTTTTATTCACAGGAAACAGCCCAAACTCTCTTTTAATCCAGCTTTTAATGTCACCTTCTTTAGATTTTGTGTCTAATAAATGCCAGTGTTTTGCAAATGAACATTTCACAAGCACAAAAAAGGCTTTGTTCAACTTCTCCCCAAGAAAGGGAAAAAAAGATTGTCTAAATAATCCCAATTCTGACAGTTCTGCTGAAGCAGAGAAGACACTTCCTTAAGTGGCACAAAATGCGTGATAAACCCAGATAAAGATGGATCTCTGTGCTCTGGGTGACTGATGTCAGTCAAATCCTGGCCAGGCTTTGCTTCCTGAGAGAGAGGTTGGAAGAGGAGGTTCTGTGCTGAGCACTGAAATACTTCTGGGGGGCTGAAGTCTTCCCTGGCCTTCACCTCTCTGCGCTGCATCAGCACATTCCGAGGAACACAGAAGATTGATATTTCCTGGTAACTCTTTGGAAGCATTCAGCTGGGTAATAGGGTAGGCATTCTGCTCAGGAACTCATTTAGTCTGCTTCTGTGTTTCCAGTTTATGCCATAATGAGATGAGTTACTCGACAGACACACAGGACCAACGATGTGCTGCGGTTTGATTGCCCCCTGCCAAGCCCTTCAGGTGGTTGTGTGCCTGTGTAGACAGGATGCAAAGCAGGGGAGGATTCTGCCCTGGATTCTGCCATTTGCCTGGTTTTTAGATGCTGATGTGATCAGAGGGAAGGGAGAGTTGCCAAAGCAGAGCAAGGCAAGCGCCTGCTGCTTCCAGTTGTATGCATGTGATCTGTAACATGCAACCATGGACCTCCTCTGGGTTTGTGACACTCAGGGAACCTGTGCAAATGCTGGGACTCTCCCTGCATCACAGGCCAGCCCAAACTTCATCCTAGGATATCAGCAATCCAAATTGCTGAGCCTGTCTTTTCTGATTTCAAGCATTTTTTTCATTTACCTTGCACAGAGTAAAGCAAAGGACTGCATGACAGACATGGGCTAATCAAGCTGTGACCTGTCTTGTTCTTTCAGCAGATTTTAAGATGAGATGTGTGCATACTGCTGGGGGTTTTAGGGCAAAAATATACATTTCTTCCCAGTCTGTACAGTTTTCATTAGTTTTTCGGGGAGAACAGGATGGGTTGAGGAGAAAAACCTGAGGATGAAGTCGTTTCTAACAAAGGTAGGTTCTACATTTGCTGTGTGGTGTTGTAAAATAGGGCAGGCATTTGCAAGTAGGAAACTGAGGAGGGGGAAAAACCTAGAGGAGATGTCTGTGTTCATTCTGCAAGTCCACAGCAGATATAGGAATGTGTGTTAGTTTTCATGAATCCCATGCTTTAACCAGATTGCTGGTTTAATGCTAGAGAAGAGCCAGGCTGTGGTGGGACCCTGCAGAATTCTGCAGGAACTCCTCTCACACCCTTTTTTTGGGGTGTCACTGCTCAGCTGTGTCTCAGGCTTTTCCTGAGCACAAATATAACCCAGAGGGTGACCCCACGAGAGCAGCCTGTACCTGCTGAGAGCTGCAGGATCAGACAGGGGATGGGGAGGCAGGAGCTGTGTCTGCAGCACCATTCCTTCCCAGGCCCCTTGGTTTGTGCCAGTCCTACACTGAGCAAAGGCTCAGTCCAGGTCATGGTTAATTATGAGGTAAGTGTCCCTTTTGGTTAAATTTGATGCTTTTTAAAGACTTCAGGCAAAGCATGAGATATGCTGGGACCCTGAAAAAAAGAAAACACACACACCCCCCTCATGTCCATCTTTAAAATGATGTGAGTAGTGTATCTGATTTATGAAAAATGTATAAATGTGACTTGGGAACAGCTTGTGCTTTCACACTAAATAAAAGGAGAAGACAGAAGAGGGAACTTGAATGTCTGTGAGCATACTCATGTATACAAATGACTGTCATAAATCTTTTTGCATGATTGCTTTGCTTTGTGGCATCTCTTTGGGGAGTTCTGCAGGGAAAAAAAAGCCCTGCAGTTTGGGAAACTGGAAAAAAAAACGCAGAAGAAAATGGATTTGCTGATATAATTATGCAATTCATCTAGAACATATTTGGTCTGCTAATCAGAATGGAAGGGAAAAGCCTAGGCAGTGCTGTTGGTTTAAGGGAATTGAATTAAAAGACCAAACATCCTGGGTAAGACTGCTGCAGCCTCAGGAGACAAGCCTGGCTTTGGAGCGAGTTGAAAACAGAGCCCTGCAAACCCTGCTACTGTCTCGTGACTGAGGAAAGGAAATGCTTTATTCTTGCAAGGTGGGCTGGGGAGAAAACAGATTTCTCAGCTGGTATAAATTTGCCTTGACGTTGGTGCTTGCTCACATTACCTGCAGCTGTGGTGCACAGCATCCTCAGCTGGGTCTAAAGTCATTCCTGATTGTGGTGCAGCTCCATCAGCCTGGAGTTCAGGGTAGGATGCAGAGCTCCCCAGAAAGGCAAGAGGAGCCTGGGAGAGCTCATGTCCCCCGGGATTAGTGCTGCCATGGCCACAAGGGATCCTGGACCTGAGCTGAGGCTCCTCTCTGACTGCAGCAGCTCTGCCCCGCTGAGTTCCTCACAGCAGTGCTGCCCTTTCTCTTCAGGCTGCAGGGTGATTCTTAGTGACCCTTCTGGTGTGTGAAGAAGAAGAAAGTGAATGAGATCGTTCAGAAAGACGGCAGAGAGAAGAAATGAGGAGAAAGACAATGGAAAATAAACAGGAAACTGGTCATGCCCATCTAATGTGGTCGATAGTGTTGTGCTTTTCCAGGAAAGCTCCATCTTCTGCAGAGGGGAAGGTGTTCCTCAGCAGACCCAGGCTAAGGAAGTGTGACTGGCAGCTCTGTGGCTTGTTCCTGCTTCTGACTGTGTGGTCCTGATTTGCCCTGAGCTGTACATCTCACTGTTGCTTGCATATAATCTTGCTGGGGACCAGGGCATACCTGAGAGGTATTTCTGCAATTATTAGTTTGCAGAGGAATGCCTGTTAATTGGCTGGGCTTTTGCATGCTTGTGAAATAGTTAAATAATGTAGAAAGAGTATTAACGGTTATAAATAATATTGATAATTAAAACCCCCTAATAAAGCTACAATAAAGTGTCCCCCAAAAGTATATTCGGATAGCAAGGAAGGATTTACTCTGATGGTATTGAGGGCTTTCCAAACCATGGTGGTTGTGATTTTCTCTTCTGTGAGAGGGTGTGTGCATGTGGGATGGAACAGCTCAGAGCAACACTCATGATGGGCCCTCGTGCCTGTCCTGAAATGACCGTGAATGGTGCCAGCAAGTTCAGTCAAGCTGCTGTGTCCTGTTCCTCCTCACATCAGCCATCTGGCTGCAGAGCCTCTGTGCTGTGCCTGACCAGCCAGCTGGCCATCTGCACATCCCAGCCTCCAGAGCCCTCAGCTCCCTTGGACCACTGCTGCCTTTGGGGCTTGAAGAGCAGCTCAGACTTCCATGAATGTGCAAGTCCAGAGAACTCCTTCCTTTATATTCAGTGAAAAGAGCAGTAGCCACATGGAAATGCCATTGCCTTTTTGTCCTGTCATTGAAGTGTCATGCAAAAGGGAAGAAAAGCAAAGATTACAGCAGAGTTGCTGTTATTATGGGGGAAGCAAAGTCCTCAGCTGCTACGCGCTGCCGTGGTTTTTTTTTTTTTTAAGGAGCTACTTATACTAAAAGCAAAAGTAATTGTCTTTGATAGATATTTGTTCCTTGCAGTTGAAAGCCTCTTGAATTTTGAAAGCCAGCAGAGAGTCCCTTTGCCTTCCTTCACAGAGTTTTTGAAGTAACCAGTGAGATTCATGTTGAAAAGGGAACCCAGGACCTGTTCTGTGGTTTTCTCATGCTGTGCTCAGTTCCTCCATCCGCAGCATTTTTTGCTCTGGCAGCTCCCAGCAGAGCCAGCCTGGGCTGACTCCCATTAGCATGGGCAAGCAGAGCCAGCTTTGGTTCATCTACCAGGGCATTTGTCTGAGACCTTTAAATTCTCCTCTAAGTCCCAACTGCAGCTGTTGGAAATCTGTCTCCCTCTGCCTCTCTGGCAAAAGGAGCACAGCCTCTGAAGGATTTGAGTAAGGACAGGCTACCTGTGAGCAGCCACCTCGTGCAGAAAGCAATATTTTGGCCCAGAGGTTTTTGCTAAAGAGGGGGACCACGTCCCAGTGCTTTGTAGAACAGAGTAACAGAAGAGAGGGAGGGATGTATCTTGCTGTAAATGCCATTCTGTACTCTTTTGAAATAATCTTTGATAACTCAGAGAAAGGTGCAGCTGTGCCTTTCATTGAGCAGCGATGAGTGTGGTAGAAACTGCTTACCCCTACTTATGCAGGCTTTTCTTTTACATTAATAGCCATCTCTCTCCCTGGCTGGGCTGCCCGGGGCTCACTCAATTCCTGTGCTCAGCAGCCAGGATGGAAACTGTGCCACCAGCAGTTCTTGCTGTTGTCATCCAATTTTCCATGGGGTGTATAACATTAGCAGCTGGATGCAGCAGGATTTGGTGGGTTATTTCCCTGTGCTGGAATCTGTCTAATCTGCCCTCTCCTCAGGCCTCTCTGCATTGTTATTGGGAGCCAGGTCTGCTGCAATTTTCCAGGCAGAGGTTAATGGGATAGATTAGCATTTTATTACTATGATTATCTTATTGTTCTTTGCGTGACACTGACCTAGAGTTTGCAATGCTGCATAAAACATAAAGGAGACATGAGTCCCACTCATAAAAATAATCTTTAGATTAATGCAAGCCTGGTCCTGCAGGCACTCGGGAGGCAGTGTGCTTGTTCCCATTCTCTTTCCCAGGCTGTTACTGGGAGCATGGTGCTTGTACCAGTTTTCTCCAACAAAGTGCCTTCTATGTGGCTCCTCAGAGGTAGATGCAGCATAATTAGGAAGGGAATTAAAAAGGTTTCAGCAGGAATTTTCTAAAGCTCCCAAGTCATTAAGGAATGCAAGTAACAAAGTAATGGAGTGACCTTTGTGCTCTTGAGGGCTGAGATGCTTCTGAAATCCCACTTATTTCTGCTTGGGGCCTGACACAGCCACTGTCAGTTGCTCCACTGCTTGTGGAGTGCATTGGTCTCTGCCCTACACAATGTTTACTCTTGCTAGCTTGCACAGGCTCTGGAGGACAGTTCACCACTCTTTCCCTTGGGATGCACCCTTGTGTGCTCTTAAGTCTGATTTGTTGCAAGGCATTGGAATTCCTTGTCCCAGTGCTGTGAAAGGTGACACCTTTGAGCACAAAAGCTATTATTTCAAAGAACAACAAAAAATCTGCCCTCAGTCATTTACCTGGCCACTGTCCAGGAAAGCAAGTGCCCTTGGTGTGTTCAAGGAGCTCAGGGTTGAGACCTTCATCAAGTGGCACCACCGAAGCCTCTGAATGAAAGCCCAATCAAAGGTGTCAGTTCAGCTGCTAAGCCCATTAAAATGTCTATAACATTGTTGTCAAGGTAGTAGAAAATACTAATTGCCTACTATCTACTGAGAAGTCTGTATTTTAATAATTTTTACCATCCAAAGGCAGTGTCAGTGTATTCCATCATCTGCCCTGAAGACAGATGCCTCATGCACCAGAGCTCTCCATTTCCCCACTCATCCCTTGGCAGGGGAGGGAAACAGCCACAAGCAGCTCTTGCTGCTGCCATCCCATTTTCCATGTGGGGTGTGCCATCCGCAGCTGGATGCAGCAGGGTTTGGTGTTCTGGGGCACTGCAGGCTCCTCCATCTCCACCCTCAGGCAGTGTCTGTGAGCCTCTGGTCACACACCAGACATTGTGGGGAAGAGCTGTCATCACTCACAGCTCCTGGGCCAGTTGGGAGCCCAAAGATGCTGCTCTTCCAGCCTCGAGTACAAAATTATGTTTGTTTTTTTAAGATTACCTAAAGCTGGGGGGTTTGTTGTTGTTGTTGTTGTTCTTTTTCTTTTTTTTTCTTTTTTTGTCAATATATACCCTACCATGGACTATTTTTTCCCCTTTTGGGTTTTCTTTTACCTCTTCCTAAAATCCCTGACTGGGGAAACAGCTCAGTAGCAGATATGAGTTTCTCAGCAGTTTGAAGCACTAAATTGAGGCTTAATTATGGAATTAAGAGCCTGACCGTATCAGGGCTGACTACATTTTGGTGTCTTAGCATAATATCATAAACTAAATTTTATCTAGTGAGTTATAAGACATTAACATCTCATTAAGGATGAACTCTTTACCCCGCAGAGGCCTGCAGTGGCACTCATGTTGTTTCCCAGTCTGTGAATCATCCTGGGATGATACTGCTGGCTCTGCTGTAGACTGGATAGACACTGCTCCAAACAGCAACTGCATGTTTGAAACTCTTCTCCAGATACTGCTGCCCTCTGTTCTTCTCAGAGGGGAGTCAAAGGAACCTACCAGGAAAAAAAGAAATTTTTTGGAATTATTATTTGAAAAACAACAACACTTAATTAGCATGCAGATTGAGGGTCACAGACCATTCCATCTCAAGCAATGGTTTTCAGACCCCTTTAGAGACAGGGTCTGGAAACCTACCAAATGTAAAGTCGTTGGACCTATTTCCCACTGGATTTACTTCCACATCTGCACAAAAAGTGCAGAATCCACCCAGAAGTAGCAGAGTTCTGCATATGTTCAGATGACTGTGTAGTGTCAGGGCAAAGAGAACATGACCCCATATTTCCCTGTGGAAGACAAGAGATCACAAAATAGGAATGTGGTGTGGTTCCTGGTTTTGCCTTGCTAAACCCAGTGTCCTTGTCATGTTAGTTTGGAAGGTTGGTACTTACTTTACAACTCTCTACCTCCAGGAATCCTGTGGGCTGGGAAGAAAAAAACCTGCCAGAGACAGGACTAAACTCTGCAGCAGATAATGCTGCAGCTGTTGATCATGGATGCCAGAGTGATTATTTTATATTTTTTTAAAATTAGATAAAGTAATGGTTGTTTTCCTCTAATGAAAGAGATTTGTCTTTTCACTGAACCTCCAGCCTCCCAATCAAGGTTTTTTTGCCCTGTTTTTAATTTTTTTTCTTCCCCTTCTTTTCCCCTTGTGCAATCAACAACAACAGACCAGGTCTACAGCAGTTTGATGTTTATAAAGTGGTCCAATCATAGCTTCACTTCTGGGCAGGAGTAAATAAATTCATCAAGCAGTTGATGCTTTTGCGCTGCTGTTATGATAAATGTTGCCATCAATTATACCAGTATGCTCAGACTGCAAGGAGCAGAACTAGCTGTACATGCTGCCTGAGAGGAATGACAACAAGACAATTCGTGTTCCCTCTCTTTATGCTTTGTATTCACAAGCACAACTCTCCAATTATACTAATTTGTTTGTTTGGCTTAGCTGATGGATTAAGAAATGTTTTTAGTTAACACTTGCGCATAACACACATTAATATTTTGGCAAACGTGACATAATTCTCTGTGTTGGGCTGGAATCAGTGTAGTCTCTGTGATGCTGGGGTTTCACTCCATGCCTTTGGAGTGTGCTGAAGGAGCAAACACCCCTCTGGCTGGGACCTGCTCACTGCAGCACCAAGAGAAATCCAGATGTCACCAACCTGGGATCTGGTACGTGGCAGCATTTGAGAATCACCTGACTTTGGATTCCTCTAGAAAAAATGGTACCAGTCCCCTTACTGAAGGTGTTTGTTCATTGATGGTTTTGAGGAGAATGTAGGGGGTAGTTTTTAGGAGATGTTGTGTTGTTTCAGCTCAAGACTGGCAATAACAAGGCAGTAACTGGCTATTGTTTGGTTTCAACATTGGTCCTGGTGCCCTCGCTCTGTTATTCCTGTGTGGTGTTTAGCAGAGTCCTTGCATGATGTGTTTGCAAAAGATTTGTTAGAGAAGTGGAAACCAAACTAGCAGATAGCACACTGTAAAACCTAAACCATATTTAACATTATTTAAGGCGTCCTTTCTTTGATTACAAACTGTGAAGTTGAAGTCTTGCATGAATTGAAGGAAATTAATTAATTCAACAGAGAGTTCCCTTTCTTCCTTTGAAATTAATAAACAGCCAGTGCCTTTCAGAATTGGACATTGTCACTAAAATACCAAGAAAAAAGTGCATCTTCCAGCTCAAAGTAGAAGTAAACATACAGCATCTACTTTTTGTGGCCCAGAGTTCAGCATGTTTATTTGATAACTGGAGTTTTAAAATTAAGCAAGCATATGTGGCCCCCATATAAATGACTGCTGAAACATTCCTTACTTGAATTCTATATTCCTAGATTGCCTGCATGCAGCAATTAAATCTAGAAAAGAATTCTGTCTGTGGTGTGCCATCCTAAGAGCTTTATTTGCCATGTCTGCTCTTGTCTTTAACCCATTCTTTTCCTGATCAGATGCTATGGTGGGGTAGCTGTGCCCCATTTTGTTTAAGTGGGAATGGAGATGAGGCATGTCAAATACCTCTTTAATGGACACTACTGGCATGAATTTCAGATCTTTGTGCAGGTAGGTTTAGGTCAAGAAATAGGCAATTCTTAGCACAGCATCAAATTCAAACTTCCCTTTCTGTCTGCCTCAGTAGCTCTGAAGAGTCAACATAAATGACAATCTGGTCTGTGTAAACAGCAGTTATTTGTTATACTCTTGGCAAAAAGCAAAATAATGGATCAAAACCATTGCAAATTGATACACTACGAGGTGTGAGGCCAGGGATTAACCCACTAGTGCAGCTGTGAAGACAGCCCTGAAAAGGACCAGAGATCCCTGTATGCATGAGACTGTTGTGAGCACAGGGAATTCATGCAGCTGGTTCTCTGTGGCTCAGCCAACTTCTCTGATCCAGCCAGGACAAAGTGGTGACTTCAAGGAAAGCTCTCTGAGAAGAGGAGTGCAAGTTTTCAAACTGGGAGTGGGATCCTCTGTATGTCACCCATCACACGTTCAGCAGTGTGCTGGAGCTGGTTTGTTACAGTGCAGCACCTGGGTCGTGGGCACTGGAGCATGAACTGAAAAACACAATATGCAACATCCTTATTAAACACAGCCCGAAAGGAGGAAGGCTGGGCCCTGTAATCTGTTCTGCAGAGAACAATCGTGTCAGGGTTTGTAAATGACATTTACAAATGATTAGAGGAATGCTGTGCTAATAGCATCCAGACAAAACAATTCTCTGGAAGATAAGGAATGGGTTTCAGTCCTCAGAGTCATTCTTGGTCTGCAGTAAAAGGATTTTGTCTTTTTAATAGCATTTCTTCCACGTATACATCTGCCTCTTTATCAAGAATTCAGGCTTTCAACTAGCAGAGTTCTGAGTTTCTAAAGAAGGTGCTTTTTTTGTGTTTGCAAGTTGAAGGCTGGTTGTGGGCATCATTTACTCTGTTGTCCTGCTGGCTACTTCCTGATCTGCTGTAACACAAATAACAAATGCCATTATGTTTAGATAAAGCAAGTATCTGATTTACAGCCTCTGCTAAGGAAGCAGCACAAGTCCCCTCGTGCTGCCTCAGGCTCAAGGGCTGCCCTCTGGATGAGGTGGGCACCCTGCTTTCCTTAGGTGGGACAGGTGGGCAGCAAGTAAGTGAAGGTCCTGACTGATTTTTCAGATTACAGAAGCCCATCTTACACTTTCCTGGGCTTCTGCATGAGTGTGTAGTGCTGGGGTTTTGTGATCAGAGCCAATATGGAAAAGGGTTTTCTGATTCCCCACAATTCCTGACGTTGCAATGATGGATTCTAGCAATAAAACAACTACATTCCACTGCCACCAGCTCTGGGCACCTGTAAGTGTAGCTGCTTTGGTGGACAAAGATTGAGTTTGCATGAGTTCCTTTGCACCCTCTAATACCCCACTTCTCATTTTGTGCAGTAGCTGTAGAATGTTCTGGGCTAACCAGTCTGCCCCTGATGTAATTGTAATGAATGGCGACAGAATGGTGACACATGGAAAAGAAAGAAATCAATCAATCTGATTTTGAAGAGAATTCCTTTTTCTTGAGTGAATTATCTGTGGAGCCAGAAAGTGACAACCCATGTAGGTGGTCCAGCAAGTTGCCTTGCCATGAGTTTATGAAGGGCTGTTGCTTCCCAGACAGACCACCCACCACCACCATCCTCCCCCCAACTCCAATTTTGAGAATTGAGAAATTCTCAAAATAGTACTGAATACCAATGCTGTTTAACTGGAGAGGAAAGCCTTGCTACAAATACACGCAAAAATAACAGAGGCACAGTGTACCTCACAGAAGGACTTTGTAGAGTTTTCTTGGCTGAGACACCAAGGAATATCACAGGGACTCTGCATTTGCAGGGAAGCTATTTTAAGTTATTGTGGAAGAGGCGAGTGTGATTTTGTACTTCCATTTCCATCCTGCATGACTTCTTGTAAACAGGCACAGCTTAAACACAGATAATTGGGTGAAAAGGGAAGAAAGTGGTGTCTCTTTATGTACAAGTAATTGCTGTCACATCCAGGTACTGCTGAGACAGGGAACAAGCTTTGTTCTATAATTGCTGTGCAGCTGTTGCACTTGCCCAGAGAGGGGTGTTTTATATTTACCTTGCAGGACTTTCAGGAGCAATGCACAGTGGGCTGCTTGGGTGAATCTCTGGGCTTGGTCTCTGTGGATGCCTCAGTTTCCAGCTGCTTATGGCAAGGCAGCACATCCTTGAGGCAGATGTGGCACCTTGTGTTTGTAGCTTTGGTCAATGGGGACGGATTGCCACATCCTCACCTGTGGTTAAGGTGGTTTTGAGGTGTGTTTTTCATTCAGTGTGTAACACAGCTGGGAGTTTCCTGTGCAGTGAGCTATGGCAGTCCCTGGTACATGACATAAACAGATTTCTACTTCCCCCAGCTCTCTGCTCTGGCCACTGTTAGCAGGGTACTGAGACAGCTTCTGTAGGAAGGGACCAGAGAAAGGGAACAGCCTTGCAGGGAGCCACGGCTCCACACTGCAGCTGGGCGTGAGCTGCTCCACAAAGGGAGCCAGGCAGGTAAAGAAAAAGCTGTTTTGAATCTCAGACTGATTGTAAATGACGAGTTATCAGGGAGCATAAAGAAGGAACCACTGTACCTTTCATAACACCGATACTCTTTGTTAGACTACAGACAAAAGTAGGCTTTCACTTGAGACTGCAGGAGAATACAAGATGAGAGCCTGTAAAGATGGAACATATCGATCTTCCCTTTATCTTTTCAAAGCATTCCTCTTTTGTCTAGGGGTCCTATTTTTTGTACAGCATGTCCCCATCTTCCAATACTTTGTGCATTTCAATGCACATGTTTTAGGGAAATACATCGTTAATGTTTTCTGTAATCAAAATCTTTTTTAAACTGAATATTTTTGAGTGATGAAACACATATATTTTCAAACAAAAAAGTTACTCCGAATTGAGATAGTAAAACCAGGTAGGTTGCTGGCCTGGCATGAAAGCACAGTTTCATGTTCCTCACCGAGGGTATATTGATTTATATGAACTAAACATCTTTTTCTCTAAGCCCCAGATCAGAGTGGGTTGTTTTGAAGCATGCTGTCTCCTATAAACTTGAAAAGGGAAGGCTTCACTAAGGAGAATGGAGATATACAAATAATTGGCTTGTTTATTCCTTTGTTGATGAAATCAAAGCATTGGTAAAGAGAAATATTCAGGCCAAAATGAATTATTTAAGCTTTTTCACTAATATATATATATACATATGTATATAAAACTGAAAGTTCTTCAGGGTCAGAATTGGCCCACTTCATGTCAGGGCGTCATTTATAAATGTAGAACTTGAAAGTGTGGAAAAATGTGAAAAATTTGAAACAAAGCTACCCTTATAAAGTTTATTTGAAAAAAAAATCCTACTAACAGTTGCAGTAAATTCATATGGCCCATTTTGGGGTGCCTGAAGTCTGTTTTTCAATGGATGAAATCCCAGGGTAGCCAAGCCCCTCGTCCCCACGTGTCTTGAGCACAGAGTGCTGTTCAGTCACTCCCATGTTCTGACAACACAGGAATGGGCCATGGTGAAATTCCAGGAAATAAGGGTTGACTAATGCTTTCTAATAAAATACAGTGGTGTGTAATACAATAAAACACACACAACCATTATTCAAGGTGCAAACCTTTAGAAAAGCTCTTATGGTTTGTTTTTTGGTTTTTTTTTTCCAGTGAGGAAACAATTGAATCTGTCCCAAATCAGCTTCTTAATCCACAGCTGCTATAAATCAAAGAAGAAGAGAATTAAGTTTCAATTGACTTTCCTGGCTTTGAGCATCAAACGAGAATAGCTTGAAAGATGGAGGGAACTCTGCAATTTAAAATTCAAATGCCTTGCCCTGGTAAGCTCACCAGAGTGCAGCTGAGGGTGCTGTGGGGCTCCAGCAGATCCCCTCTGCAGCCAGGTGGCTCAGCTGGGGGATGACAGCAGAAAAGGCACAAAAAGTAGGACTTGCAAACACATAAATGTTGAACAATTCCTTGTTCTGCACAAGCCTTGCTTCCCCAAATGAGAAGTTATCAGGATTGAAACCATTCAGAGTGTCAGATGTGACAATGGGGCGCATTTATTCATCTGAAGACTAAAAGAATTTTCTACACCATCATTTTGGAGGGTTTTCTTTCTCCCATTTCTTCTTCTTGTATTTTAAGTTTTTCTTTCAGCTCAGTACAGAATGTTTGGGTTTCTTTTCTAATCATGTGAGTTGCCTCACGAAAGTAGAAATAAATAGAGTGCCACAAGCTTTCTATCTGAAATTTTTTCAAAGTTTTTAAAGAACCTAATAAATTACTGGATTTCTTTCTTCTTTTCAACAAGGAAGAACTTTGTGTCTTTAAAAACCTTTTTTCCTTCTAAAAGCAACAGAGAATTCATAGGTCTGAGGAGCTGAGTACTTTGATTTTGCTCTGCTTTGATGGAAAATGCGAATTTACCCTCAAATCTGGTAAATCTGAGAGGGGTATTGTTTAAAGTCTGTGCAGGTATTTACAGTCAGTTCTACAGTTTCAGTGCTACTTTAAAATATCACCTGTTATTGTCCTTGTTGTTTTAATGGACCATTCTAGAGGGTAGTAGAGTTAACTACCAGCATTTGTAACGTGCCAGCTCCATTTCCAACGTTTGCCAACAGAAAAACACATAGAGAAAAATTCTCTTCTGTTTTGCCTTCAGCATGATCCTTCTTTCAGGTTTGCTATAAATCTGTGTAAAGTGATATTGATTGGTTTCAGTGTCCTTGCTTGAAAGGCTGGGGCACCTTTTCATTTTGGTTTGATGTTATGGAAAGGTTACTGTGTTCCAAGGTCATCTCCCACTGAAGTCATGCTGGGGGAGTGCCTGGGGCTGTATCCTGAGCTGATGGAAACTGGAGCAGCTCTATTTACTGCTGCAGGATCAGGCCATGGTGTGGAAAATGCTAGAGGCATTTTAAAAAGCCATGAATCTTGGGATTTATTTGTGAATATCAATATTAATATTGAATTAAGTAAAAATGAAAAAGAGAAGGAATTAGCATGAAAGAGCAAAAGAACTGCAAGAAGCAAACAAACAAACATTACTTTTTAATTGGGTTGTGTATTTTCTAATTCCCTTTCTAATCCAGTATAAGCAGCTGGCTTGTGACAATGAATTCCCCAAAGACTAAGCAATTTTCCCTAGCATACCAAATTGTGTCCATCATGGCACTGCTTAGTGTCTTCTTGGCTATTACATCTAGATTTTTCATTCCATAAAACAAAGGGGTCTTGTCTTCCCTCTTCTCTGCACCCCAGAATCTCATTGGGGTAAGAATTTTTTATAGAATCGTTTAGGTTGGAAAAGTCCAACCATAAAACTGAAGTATCTATTACAGGATTTACTGTGCTTTAGAGGAGTGCACAGAAAGGTGTTCAGGTACTTTTCTGACCATTTTAAGACACCATCAGGTTTGCTGCAAGTTCACATCGTGCAGTTGAGGAACAAGGCGATGGAAGATTTGGCTTAGAACTGTTGTGTGTGCCACAAACATTTGAGGTGAATTTGGGGTACGTTTATCTTGGTATTGGGCTTGTCTGCACATCTGCAGCATGCTTTGGAAAGCTGGGTGAGCATGAAAGAGAATACATTCACTGATTCTGAAATAGATTTTTCTTAAACTGAAGGTTTTACCTGGCAAAGGTCAGGCTTAGAACTGCTCGTTCAGTTCTCGTGTTTGAATTTGCACTGACGCTATGTACAATTAGTGGCAATTAAATGAATTAACATTTTCAAGGCAGAGAATTTTCTCAACACCGTCTGCTCTTGATATCCAGCTCTTCCAATTCCATTAGTATGAGTGTTATGTGGCAGCCTTCACTTATCTAATTTTAGAGTAGGCTATTTAAAGAATAATCTGATGTATTCATTTATGTCATAGAGTGGATGTTATGAAGATGCACTGTTCTTATCACTGCTGCCTATCACTTGTCCTGCCTGTGTATTACGTGTCAGGTGGAAGCAGCTCCCTGTCCCAGTCAAGACAAGGGTCCTCTTGTAGATAAATGCTCCATTCAGGCACTGAGATCAAAAAATTTAGCAAAGTGCCATAGGGGAGAAAAGAGGACTGTAAGATACGTACTGAAGGATTCATCAACAGAATTCATTTAATTGTAATCAGTAGTTGCATCTGTGACCAGTTAAAGCTAGGAGTAAAATGTGTTCTGTGAACGTCACTTCTGGCTCCATTACAAGATTAAATTATAAGTTTTCACTTTAAGCCTTTCTTACCCTCTGTTCCAAACCTGACTTGTGCACTCGTGCTTGAAACAGGTGTGCCCCTTCTGAAGGCTTCCTACATGTTATTTCCTCAAAGCAAACCTGCAGAACATTTGCCTGGGCAGGTAATCCACTTCACTTGCCTCCAGTTAGCCAGGTAACAGTGGCACCTAGTCTGGATTGGGCTCTGGAGCTTTGGGATGATCTGTTCATTATGTGAGTGTCTTTTCATAGTGCACTGAATGTTGTCACCACAAGAAATACATTATTCTTCCTATGCCATTCTGTCTTCTTTTGGCTCAGGTGCCAATTCCTCTGAGGCCCCTCTGTGCAATACCACAGCAGTTCCCTGTGCACACACTGACCTCAAAAATCTTTAAGACTTGGAAAGAAACCAGCTTCAGTTATTTTAGCTAAAAACACATCAGATAAAATTGAGATCTTCATTAACTTTTATTCTTTATTTTTTGCCCATTCTACCCTAGACTATTTTGGCAAGTCTGTTTGGATTCCTCTGTATTCACCTGCCTGCCTCTAGTTTCTTCCTGCTCTAATCCACTTCATGTCATGGTGTCCTCCTTCCTGTGCTCAGGAAGTTGCAGTATTTCATGTGACAGACAATTACTGTTCCAAGAGAATTCCCCTAACCTTTTGTCAAAAGTTGAATAACCCCAGTCTATCACTGAGCTATCCCTTAGTGTTTTCTCTGGTGGGGAATTGTACTAATTGTGTTGAACAAAGTGTGCTAACAGGCAGCAGTGCAGCTCCCTGCAACACTCTCTGTTAAATAGGAGCTGAAACCCCAGGATTTCAGGCCAAAGCAGGGCCCTGCTAAGCTCAGTCCAGCCATGTCCTCCTGGGATCTCTGTGCCTGAGGGGTGGAGGGCAATACGCAGCACCAACAAAACCCTTGCTCAGGGCTGGACAGCCCAGACACCGCCTGCTGCTCATCTTTGGTTTATGTCAATCAAAAGCAGCTCAATGGACATTAAAGGATTTAATGTCAGGATTTCTTTTGTGAGCTGATACCACTGGATGTGTGTTGGATATAATATGTAATAATAAACAACATAAAGAAAACTACAGACTGATCCATTTCACATTTCCTATAGATCAGTGGAACGTGATCTGTCCTTTATGGCTGGTATTAATGTCTGTACCACAATCAAGCCACCAATGAAAAATATCTCCCTGTATTTAGTATCAAAAGCAGCAAGTGATCTGTGTCTGTAATTATATATCATGATGTAGTGGCTGATGGCAGGCACAGTATGGAATGCTTGGGAGCTTGGCCAGAGGCTTTGATGCTGCAGTTTCACCGGGGAGTGCTTTGCTGAGAAATCGTTTTCCCTCAAAATAAGTAAATATATAAATAAATGAAGCTTTTCAAATTCATAGCCCAGAGCAAGATTAATTAATAGGGGAAAATGCTTAATCTATGTGCTCACCACAGAATTAATGAATAATAGAGAATGTCTTCCCAGCATCTAGAGCTAAAAGGGTGATGAATATGTGTGCCTGTCATACCTCCATGTCTCTGCCTACCTGCAGCTCCCCTCACCATTGCACTTTTTGTTGCACTTTTGGTGCCTCCTAACAGATCCGTTGGTTTTCCTTGTTTTCCTTGGTTTGGACTTCTTTTTGTTTTAAACTCCATATGGTCTCTAAATCAATAGAGAGGGAGATTAATAACAGCAAATTCTGTCACTTCCCTTATGGCAAGCTGTCCCCAGTTTTCAGATGGAGAAATTGAAAGCTAGAGAAGTTGTGTGGTCTGGAACAGGACAGAACTGCTCTGAGAGTATTTGCATAGTCCAATACAGTCTTAAATGTTCTTTTCCTACTGACTGGCTCATTTTCAAGTGTGTTTAAAAAATCCCCAAAAAACAAAACCCTCAAAAAACTCTCTCCAAAACTGTTAAATTGGACTTTGCCCTTTACTGGGAATATTAGGGAATCCAACCAGACTAAGTGAATGTGGTTTTGTCATCCTATTTCCATCTGTCAAAGCTTCTCACTGGCTTAGTTTTAGGATGGAATTTCATCATGTATCAGCCTTTCACTTTTTCTTTTTTTAAGACGAAATATTTTTAAAATACATTGAAGACTTTAATGCTAGAAATGTTTTGGTTTCTATTTAAAGATTCTGAACATCTCTGTTAAAGGCAGATACAAACTGTACTAAATGTTCTTTATTACTCATACATACTCTGTCCCTGTGAAAAACATCATACATCAGAGGCAGCAGGGATTCTTCAGATTTGCCCAGTGACAAGGCACCATATAGCTATTCTTTGCTAAAAATGTCAATGTCAACTTTATTTGCCAAAACATGTTTTCTTCTTTCAAGCTGCCAGTTGTTGTTTCAAAATAAATGGAATCTAAAAATCTCATTATTTTTATTGTTTAAAGCCAGCATTGGGTGCAGCTCCGGGGGTCAGAAGGTAACAATACTAATTTACCCTGGTGCTGCTGCACTTAGAATATTTAATCTCTTAGGACTTTGACATGATGGCTGGCTGTGTTTCTTAAGTTTGTTGTGAAGATTTTGCTGGAGGGCCAGGCAGCTCTTAATAATGTGCATCAAGACAGAGACGAGTAAGTAATGAATATTGCATGAGGTTCTTTTCCTACCAGAGGATCAGCCTGGACAAATACCTGCCCAAGTCCACAAGCCTGCTCCTCCTGGCAGAATTGGGACTGCTACGATGATGGCCAAAGATTAATGTGCCCTACTGGATTCAGTGCAATTCCAGTAGCAAAATATTTTTAGCTATTCTAAGCCAGGGACAATGTTCAGCTTTTTCATAGGCTTTCAGCTGGATTGGACAGGGAGCAACATCCTTCCAGCTTTTTGGTGCCAGTGAAGAACTCTTACATTCCACATGTATCCAAGAAGGGAGGGGCTTCTCCCCAAAGCCAGCCCTGCTGTTTTAAAATGCTGTCATAGAAAACCTGATCTGGACAGTGTTTCCTAAAATAATATCTGATCAAATACTAATAAAAGACCTGACAGGAAATTGTGCCACCATAAGGTTGGCTGTTTAAGAGTAAAAGTGGAAATGAGACAAATGGATTCCAAGGAGGAACTGAGGATCATAATCCACAGATGTCACTGACAGAGCCGAAAATTGATTTGCTCCTGGAATTAGGAGCATCATTCATGAATCCTTTTTTTAAAACAGCCCTATCAAAAAGCAGTCTCTGTTTTAAAGGCTGTGCAGTGCATGAGAGCAGCAGAAGGAACATGCAGAACCAGAAGACAGTGCTGGTCCGTGTGAAAAGTAGAAGTCTCAGCATGCAAACAGCCTAGCCATTGTTTAGGATTTTGTAAGTTTTCTGGCATCAGGAATAAGTAAAGATGGATTTCAAGGAGTATAATGAGGTAATTTCTATATCTGTAATAGCTGGATATTAAGTTACATTTATATATCTCTTGCACATTTATTTTCTTTATTGCAACTCTCATAAACATAGAAGCTGTCCTTGAAAGCTTCCCTGATTTATTTCCACTGTGAGTCTCTATCTTATCACAGCAACTCTGAAATTCCTTGCAGTAAGTTATG
The DNA here is from genome assembly GCF_965178545.1 of Coloeus monedula. Lineage (NCBI taxonomy): Eukaryota > Metazoa > Chordata > Aves > Passeriformes > Corvidae > Coloeus > Coloeus monedula. Next base: position 6,428,875 of record NC_138798.1, on the reverse strand, counting down.
GTGAAGATCAAAACCATCACTCTGCAGCTTAGGATCCCCATGCAGCAGCTGCCAGGCAGGTCCCAGCCACCTTCCCTTTTCTGAGGTGCAGGTGGGCTGAGCCTCTCTGTCATTTGGGGGAGACGAGGTCCTCAAGGTTCTTTTTCTCTTGTTGCATGGGTAAATCTAAGTCCCTGCAAGTAATTTTTTTGATCAGGGTGAATGGTGATAATCCTCTCTTAGCAAACAAGCACCTATTCAGGAATTACAGTAGGAGATAATAATAGGAAATGGATGGAGGACTATGCAGTTGGATTTTAAAAAGGTAGCTCAACTCAATTCTTATTAAAATTGGTGAGAGCTGTAATGTTTATAAATTAGAGCTTTGAAAAATGTAAGTATGTGGGTTGAATATTTTAGTCTTGGTGTTATTTATATTCTGTTTTTACAATGACAGGTTTATTGGGGGTTTTAATGTGCGTTTGGGTAATTGTTGAGTTTTATCTGTATGCTTTTACTGCAGGGTGGTCATCAGCACAATCTCACAGGCATGAAAGGAATAGATCTGCTGGCAATTGTGTTTTCTATTATAAATCCTCTCTGCAGGGTCAACCTGTAGCTTTAATGCAACAGGAAGAAGATAAAAGCAGTGCATATTTGTGTCACAGCCACAGGTGTTAGAACACAATGTGATCTGTATATTTGAAGAACTGTTCCATGTGCAAGTGGGCATTGCTGCAGTTTTAGAAGGAAGCATCCCGAATTCCATTTATGAAACTTCTGTGTAATCCTATTAAGTGACTAATACAGCCAAAATTAAAAGGATATATATAAATATATTACATATATATATATATATATATATATAATTTCTGAAATGTGTGTTCAGATTTTAAGGCATCTCATTTCATTTAGAACCATCCTCAAGATGCATTTAAAATTCAGCACCTCCAGGCTGATCTTGTGCATACTTAATCCCTGTGTCATGCCCACTGCTTTGAGCAGGTCTGCTCATTATGAGTGAGTCTTTGCACACTGTAATTGTGGCCCCACTAACAAACGCTGCTGGCATGGTGTGTGTAATAAGTGTAGCACAGAGGTCATTTTACTAAAGCAAACACGTTCAGCCTGGCTCAGCCACAGCACAGCGTGTTGTCATTCTGCCCCACGGAAAGCAGAGCTGATCAGGGTCAGGGCTGTCCAGTCTCCACACACCTTCACTTTCTGAGCCAGCACTAAATGCTCCCAGTGCAGGATCACTGCACAGACATCGCTCATGGCTTTTGGGCTTCCAGCCTTGTTAATGCAGTGAGGTGGATAGCAGATTCCTCTCTCACTTCTCTGCTTCCAGTGACAGGCACTGGGTCAGCTGTGAATGTGCCCCAAAGCCTCAGCATCCACAGGAGCACAGTTGAAGCCCTGGGAACGTGGAAGCACCTTGTTGCAAGAGGAATTATTTACTGTGGGCCTTCTCGTGCACTTAATTCCAGCGTGACATCACCTCCCAGGCTGGTTGGAAACATCTCCAGCGTGAGACAGCTGAGGCTTCCTCATTTATTTCTCTCCTAACTTGTGCAAAAAACTTCATGCAAACGTCGTGTTTGTGCAGATCTCATCTTACAGAGCCTGCTGGCACTTGGTGAGCAGGGGCTGCACAAACTCTGAACTGAACCTGAGGGGCTGCAGTGCCCCTTTGCAACAGGGCGAGGGCCTCAGCTCTGTGTGTCTGGGTATTCAACAGATCTGAGACTCTGCTGGCTGGTTTTCTTGCTGTTTTCTTCTAAGTAAGTAGAAAAGTAGAAAATGAAGTAGAAAAATGTTAGGTTATATTAAAACTCTAAGCAAAGTGCTGGCAAATACAGTTGGGGTTTCACTGGGAAAATGGCAGGTGATGTCTGTGTGTGAAAAAATACAGCTGGAATCTACACTGGCATAATATTTTGTCTGTGGTGTCTTTTTCTTTCTTTAAAGCTGGTGTTCAAATATTTTAAACATCAAAGTCTTCCCTTCTACACATTATTCATTCTTGCAAATGTCTCATATCATGCAGTAGGATGATCAGAAAGGTATGTCTCTTTAGATATGGTAAATCAATCTTGTCCTTTTGGAAAAGTGGTTGGGAATGATTTTATGGTTATTAACTTGAATTCAATATTTTTTTTCAACCTAGACTTTTTAAAATTCAAAAAACTTTCAAGCAACTTTTCAATCATCCCCTTCTTGCCTTTTTTCAAAAGTAAAATCTTACTTTTTTGTTTCATCAGCCAATTCCTTCATCTCGTTTAAAATGAAACTCAACATAAAACACCTCAAAGAAAATTGAAACTCACTGGTTATCTGAGTATGCACCCACCATAGCTGGGACTGAAGGCATGGTGCCTCCAAGGGTTCCACCATAGGGATGGCACTTAGACATGGTCCCTTTTAGTACATTTTTCTGAGGACTTTTTGGGAAAACTGGAACTTGAGAATTGTCCAGATGATGGTGGGTATCTTGGTCATACTCAGTTGCTGCACAATCTACAGATTTCAACAGCTGGCTAAAACAATGTGTATTGGTTGAGGTTAGTAGCTCCAAATAAAGTGAGGTCAGATTGACTTGGAGTCTGCTGCCTTGAGGAGCTGCATGATGGACTCTGCAGATAATGGCTGTAAGATGGATGCTTTACTAATTTTCTTTTCAAAATATTTTAGTTCCATGTTGCTTTCAATGAAACTTTCTGTCTCATACCTCAGTAGCTAAGTAGAACAGGATTTTAAATGCAGAAGCAGCTGAAGTTTTCCTCTGTATCAACATCTTCGTGCCAAGATGGAGCATTCTGCAGTAACCAGGAGTCAAAAGAAGCAAATATAACTGTTGCAAGATCAACTTTGCACAAGACCAAGCACAGCTTCAAGGAGAGCCCCAGACAACAGCAAGGTTTGGTTTCACACGCTGCTGCTACCATTACAGCCTCAGCTATCTGACAGCCCAGTAGCAGCTCAGAAGTGCCCCAAGGCAATAAATCATCTTTGCTGCGTTTGGGGAGATGCCTGTGGCAGGTGGATATTTCAGAGTGCTGACTGGCTTTCCAGAGCCCTTACCTCTGGCTGTTTGACATCCCTTTCATCTGCAGCCAGCTGTCCTTTGTCCAGGTGTTCCCTTTGGCTGAGCACAGTGGGAGCACAGCAATGTAGAGTGTGGTCACCTGTGGGCTGACATTTGAATGCGAGAGAGAGAGAGAGAAACTGGATTTGTGGTTTGGAATGGGATCCCAGCATTGCCTCTGGCTTGTTCCATTGATTGGAAACACGCTAGCAATGCCTTCCCATGATCTCCATTTGTAGGATGGGAAGAAAAATTGGAGCTTGACCCTTTTGGGCAGGAAACAGTGGCTTCAGCTCAGTGCTGTTTGTGTGAAAATATTTCAGTGCCTTTTTTGTTTGGTTCCAAGGAAAAAATAAAATATCATGAAATTTGATCATGAAATTTTTCCAGAAACACTTCTGCTGTCCTTCAGTCAGCTCTAGTATGTCTTTTGCAACTTGCTTTGAGATGTCTGAAGGAAAAGTGAGCTATACAAACTAGCTACTATTTGAGTGATACTGGGTGAGGTTTCAGCCATGTGAACATAGTCTGTGGTGAGCACAGAAGAACATGAGAATATTTTAAGCTGACCATTTAAGAACATTTACTTAGGTCAAAAAGTGGTTTCCTTTAGCTAAGCCAGTCATGGGTGAAATCATGTCTGTGAAAGCCAGTTTAAAACTGCAGCGGTGCAAAAAATCCTCATCAAAACTTGGGAAGTTCTCTGAGAAATTTGAAGGTGTTTTACAAGCCTTGGGACAAACTATAAACTCATGTCAGAATCCAAACTGAATTCTTGTGGCCAGCTTGTGAACTTGGGGTTGATAATGGAAATACGGATGTAACAGATTCTTAACCATATCAAGACCAGCAGGTGTTGCTATAATATATTAAATGCTGTGGAGCCATCAAATAAGCTGCACTGGAGCATTAGTTGAATATTTTCTTAAACCAAATGGTTATTTGCTAGGAAAATGTAATGCTGTGAGAGATTTACAATAAAAATACTACTGAAATAATCAAAGCACTGGAAAATTTCCAATTCTGAGCTGCTTCTGCTCAGGGACTAAGAGAGTTTTGCTATACCTTGAGTGGAGGATCTGATCCTGCACCTAAGGCATTATTTGTGTTTAAGAATGTAATGTAATGTAGGAAATAACTAAATCCTGGACATATTTCCATAGAGACACACCTGTTTGGAAAAGATGACACTGCAGAAACTTGTGGCATCTGCTTCCAGGGATAAGATTAGATGATGGTGAAACTCCAGTCTAGGTTTTTTCTGCTTTGCTGATCTCCTCAATGCAGGTCTAACTGGTGATCCTGAAAAGACAAGGGAAGAATTCCTCTAGGACAGAAACACATCTTCTCAAAGAAACTGTACCCTCAGGGGCCTTGCAGAAGGTGAGCAGCAGGAGTGCCAGAAGTAGGACCAGCCGTGGAGAATTTATATCTCAGGAAAACCTGAGCAGGACTTACTAAGTTTCAATGAATTCAGGGAGGTTGTAGCTTTTGCTGGACTTTGAGTTGGCAGCTCCTGAAACCAAGAAGGAAGGATGAAAGGAAAAAAAAAATCCCAGAACCAGGATATATCCTACAGTATGTGACCCTCTAAGTGAGATGGGTATATCTTTTTATATAAAAGAAGGATCACTGTGAACATGAATGGAGAAGGTGTTGAAAGGGCATATTTAATGCCTGTAGGTGTTGAGATTAAAGAGTTAATGGTTTTGACCTGAGAGATTATCAGTTTAGACTAGATATAAAGAATAAATGTTTTATGATAAGGGTGGTAAAATGCTGGCATAAGTTGCCCAGAGGGCTGGTGGATGCCCCATCCCCGGACACATTTGAGGTCAGCTCAGACAGAGCTCTGAGCAACCTGATCTAGTTGAAGATGTCCCTGCTCACTCCAGAGGGCTTGGAGCAGATGGGCTTTTAAACGTTTCTGCCAACCTAAACTATTCTGTGTGTCTGTATTTCTATGGATGCTCGGCAAGAACTTCTCTTGCCTGTGCATGTGGTCCCAACCATGTCATTTCCATGTAGGATCCCAAGCCAGTGTTTGTACTCGGGCTGCTGGGAAACCCACGGAGCTGAGTGCGTTACCAGCTCTCCCTCTTGCTGGGAGCGTCTGAACTTGTTTCAGCTCTTTTCCACCAGTGAGACGGGTGGGGCATCACCTCCCCTCCAGGGCTGCACCACAGCCAAGGACACCTTCGTCCTGCCGCCCTCAGGAGCTGCCCGTAGCGATGCTCGGGCAGGACAAGCGCTCTCCAGGTGGGCAGCGGCGACAAAATGGCCCCTGGCGCGTTCCGCGGGCGAGCAGCGCGCAGCTCCCTCGGCGCTGAGCCCGCGGCGGTGGCGGGGCCGCTCCGCAGGGCGCGGACGCGGGGCGGGCGAGGCGGGGCGGGCGGCGCGGCTCCGTCGTGTGCATGTAGATGAGATCCCCCGGAGCACGTCACTCCGCACCGGCGCTCTGCGTTTGGGGCGGCGGACAGCGAGCGAGGGCGGGCGAGCGGGAGCCGCCGGAGGAGCAGGAGGAGGAGGAGGAGGAGGAGGCTCGGCGGAGGCTCGGCGGAGCAGCAGCGCTCGGCCCCGCTCCATGCCGCCCTGCCCGCCACGGCGCGGGCCCCGCGGGGCGACGGCGGGCGCGGGGCGGGGAGCGGCGCGGCGGTGCTGAAGGACAGCTCCGCTCCCCTGGGCTCCGCTCCCCTGGGCTCCGCTCCCCTGGGCTCCGCTCCCCTGGGCTCCGCTCCCCTGGGCTCCGCTCCTCTGGGCTCCGCTCCCCTCGGCTCCGCTCCCGTCAGCTCCGCTCCCCTCGGCTCCGCTCCCGTCAGCTCCGCTCCCGTCAGCTCTGCTCCCCCCGGCTCCGCTGCCTTTGGCTCCGCTGCCCCGGCCCCGCTGCCCCGGCCCCGCTCCGCGCTCCGGGCGCGCCCCTCGCCGGGTGGCCGCGGGGCCGCCGCTCGCCGCGCCTGGATGCGCCCCCCGCCACCGCGCCCGCGGCTCCCATGGCGGTGGCACGGAAAATCAAAACTTTGTTGACGGTGAACATCTTGGTCTTCGTGGGCATCATCCTCTTCTCCGTCTACTGCAGGATCCAGGACCGCTCCCAGGAGCTGGTGCAGATCGTCCGGAGCGCGGACCGCCGGGCCAGGAGCCGCGGCGCCAAGGTGGGCAGCCTGGCCGACAGGGAGTCCATCCTGCAGCGCCTGGACCACCTGGAGGAAGTGGTCTACAACCAGCTCAATGGTACGAGGGGCGGGGAGGGGACGTCCTGTGCCCCCGGAAGGGTGCTGCAGGCTGGACAAGAGCCCCCAAAGTGTTCCCCCGCTGGGGAGGGGAGCCCGGGCACCGATCTCACTGACCCCAGCGCTGAAGTGCTGAAAACCCAGGGGAAGAGAGGGTGCAGGGTTTTGCTGGAGGGGTTCGTTGAACCTCCCATCACCAGCACCCTGCCTCTCTGCCAACTCTTGGTCCGAAGTCAGGACTTCCTCAATAGATACAAAGTTAAGGAGGCTGACGTTTAGGGGTTTCAGGATCAGAGGAAGTCCCTACGAACTGTTAGTAGGTTTTACAGTTTGCCTGGATATATTAACTCCGCATAGGAAGTTGTTTGTATAGCAAATACCCTGTTAGGTTATAGCTGGAAGTCATATACTTGGTTTCAGAACTCCTTTAAAAACATTCTGCTGAGTTCTTACATTGTGCACCATTAATGGTCTGTTTAAACAGAGCACCCATATGCTTCCTAAATGATTTTGCCACTTAAATTTGTTATTGTCATTGATGAGGAGGGGAAGCATCCACTAATTCGTTTTACGACTTACCATTCTCATTCACCAGCCTTGAAAAATATTGCTAGGTAAGCAAAGAACCTTTTCATGGTAGTTAAAACAGGCTAAGCCATCAAAGTTGTTATAGGACAGATAACATTTCATATAGAAACTAATTCTTCAAAACAAGTGCATTTGTATTTGCATAGATTTTTGAAGTTCTAAGTGTGAGACATCAAAGAAATAAGTATGTGGTTAAATACAGCAGTGTTTTGGACAAGAAGAGGCTGAAGGAGTGAACTTCTGCATGAAATTAGAATATAAATGTAACATTTAGTGTTTCTCACCAAATAAAATTTCCAGTGTAAATATGTTTAAGTAGAGCAAATGTGCTTCTGGGCTGCTTGTGGAAATCCTAACTCATAACATTGATTTAAGAAAGGCTACTGTAGTCTCAAAATGCAGACGAATAGGCGGGTTAGCATAAAGTATGTTTCCTATTACTACTTTGTGAATGAATGTATAAATCTAAGTAAGTTGGGCTGTTATGGTAATACACAGCTTGTGCCAGCAAGTGTTAGAGAACAGGCATCCCCTTACGTTCTCCTCTGGATAAACAGGACAGACAGAGGGGGAATGTGGAGTGTGGAGTGTGTCCCAAACCCACACATTCAGGAATGAGAGAGAAAGTGTCAACAGCTGTGCTTTCTAACCATATTTTGGAACAGTTTTGAAGAATGTAGGATTTAAGAGGAAAAACCTTCTCGTGAATTCCACAAAGCCACAAAGTTCCCAAACTAAATCAGATTGCTCTGCAAGATACATCCATTGCAGCTCAGTGAAGGGGGGGTTTTTTTGGCCCAAAATGGATTTGTTCTTGATGTTGTTCATGGGGGGGACTTTGGGTAGGATTTTCCTGTGCTGTGTTCATCTCAGCATAGCACCCCCTGGAGAATCAGCAGGAGTCCTTAACGTGCTAGGAAGGCACCACTGCACACAATGACTGGAAGTTCCCTGTAAAGTATGCCTCTACTTTGGGAACTATTTTCTTCATCTTCTTTAATTTCATTTATTGGATATGGAACTTCATAGTGAAATTACTTGAAATTAGTGCTGTGTTGTTTCTTCAGGTCCTATCAAACACTGCAGGCAGTTTTCTTTTCCTGAAAGTTCTTGCACAGGAAAATATAGAAAGTTTTTCAAGCAGACCTGTTCAAATTTCCTATTTATTTCCCTTTAATTTCTCTCTGATGTGTTTGGTGGGGGTTTTTTCATTACACAGTGGTACATTATCACAGATTAATTAATTATTTCATCATCATTCTGAAAAAAACCTTTTTTTTCCTCCCACCCTGTTTCAACAAAAGCAAAAAGTCCTAAGAAATTAGGAGGTGCTCCACTGAAATGATCAGAGTTGCATTGCTGTAAGTAAATCAGCATCAAGCATCTCTGTTTGGGTTTAGCTCACTGGTATTCTGTTTTTAATACCATGACTCATTATTTATGCCATTAATGAGCATAATGCTGCTCTGGCAGCACTGGCATTTGGAGGAGCCTGTCTGACAGGGCTGTGCTGTGTCACACAGCAAGGCTGGTGTTACACAAACACTCCATGTGCTCTGGAGCTCTGCAGCGTCACCTGAATGTTGAGTAAGGTTCTCAGACCCTGTCCTGTACATGCTGCCTGATCACAAGGTTAGAGAGCCGACTGAGGCTGTCTTGGATGTTACTTTCTCATAAGGTGGGTCAAAGTCACTTCTATATGGAGAGACAGACACAGATAGACAGATTTTATTCAGGAGGAATACGAGTTCCTTGCATACCCAGAACCCCTCAAAGCACCAGGAGGCTGAGTCCAGCTCAGTGTTATCATTGCAGCAGGTCAGCCCAGCCCAGTATTTCAGTTTTCTGCTCTTGGTTGTTTCTGTTTGAGATCAGCAAATTTAGAGCTACCTCTTAAGTATATTTCTGGTAATAACATCTCAGTGTTCTTTTATTTCATTTTTCTTTTCTATTCAGATGAGACCTGAACTCCTAAGACTTACTTGGATGTTTTAGGGACTCTGTTGATGATCCAGTGCAATAAAAAGTCACTCGGTGAGAGACCAGCCCTGCAGCTGCACAGAATTTTGTTTCTGTCACACATATTTGTTTACATACAATCAAGGAAATGTTATTGAGAAGTGTGTACCTTCTGCAAGGAAAATAAACACAGGCAGTAACATTACAAATGTATAAAGAGGCAATCCAAGACTGATCACTTGAGAACTCGTTAACTTTTCAGTCTGGATAAAATCTGTGAGTGCAGTGCCTGTGGAGGTGAGTGCAGGATGCAGAGGACCATGCATGAAAGTCAGGAGAAAGCTGCTCTTTGTGATTATCTTTGGCAGATCAAGAGTTTTTAGAATAGGATGAATGAGAATTGCCATGATTCCCTGCAGAGTTGTGCAGACATACACCCAAACAATAGTTTTCATTTGGCTCGTGCTCTGGTTTTTTATCAACTTGGGAGAAATAGTATTTCTGAAAGCTTTCTTTTCACTCAGCTGCTGCTGGGTTTGGTGGAAGCAAATGAGCGGAGCATGTAAAGGGAAAGGAAAGCAATGAAACGTGTCTGTGGAATTTTCTTGGTCAGACTTTGTATTACCTCCTGATGCTTGACCTTGGGTACAATGTTTCTTTTGAAAAATTGAGTTATTATGGATGTCGTTGAGCAATCCATATATCTTTTTTTTCTTTTTTTTTTTTTTTTTTTTTTTGCTGTGGTATTGCTATTGATGGGTATATTTTATTGTCATTCAACATAGAACTAATGCTAGCTAGACTTGGTAGCAATTCATTAAATGGCATAATGATAACACCTTGGCATTTTTTTCCTTTGCCTTTACTTTTTTTGTAAAGGGGAAAAATTAAAAAAAGGATTTAGTTGACTGAATTTTTTCCCCTAATCAGTTTTACATCTAAGTCTGTTGCTAATGATTTGCCATAGAGGATAAAGAATTTTTGATGCCCCAAGTAGAGCATAACCTTTCATGCCAAAAGCAGTTGAAGGTCAGACTACCATTTCAGTCTAATTGCCTTTTTCCCTTTTCACTGTCTCTTTCCAGTAATACACAACAATCAATACAGCATGTAATTAGATTTCATTCAATCTGCAAAGATTAAGAGAGCTTTCATCTTCTCATTATGTATTCTCACATCATGTCTTCCTACCCATGTCTTCTACACTAGACCCCTTTGACCTGATCTGTTTTAGATGTGGAGGGATAAGTTGGGAGTATTCCCTTGAATTTGACAGGTTATCATTCGTTACACATCATAATTTGATTTTGCTCTCTTTGGGAAGATTAAATGCGATAGTAATTTCCAGTGTGATAAATGGGGTTTACATTACATATGCATTTCATGGAGAAGGCTGGGGGAAAAAGTGGACAATTCACATAATTGCAGCACAGAGGCTTAAAAGGATGGAAATAGCTGGTCCTGGATGCAGAGTACTGATTCCTGCTGACTGGGACTCCTGATTTTTAGAGTGCACTGGAAGCCAAGTGATTGCATTTAGAATTCTTCCTGGCAATCTGCATAGGTAAAAGTTACAGTAGTATTTTTTAAAGGACAGTTTATTCTTCATAAGCTTGGGACTGGTTGAAAACGGGTCCAAATTTCCATATTTGAAAGTAGGGTTGGGAACAGGCTGCAAGTGAGTCATGTGAATGTCCACATCAGCTTTGACAAAAAAGCAGTTTTACAGCTGGCAGCTCTCAGCTGAAGAGCAGTTCCTTGGCAGAGGAGAGAGGTAAAGCCACACATGCATGGGTCACATTTAGTGTGACAGCAGTTTTGTACCAATGAAACTGCACCTTCTCATACCCACACATTTTCTAACTATTTCTATTTTAGGTGGTTATGGTCTGCTGCTAACATAAATAACTCCAGAAGTATCTGCTCGCTTGTGGGCTCTGCTCTTAGCCCTGTGCTTTCCTTATCTCAGTGAGGGTCTTATCTTCACGTGGTCTCATTATCAGGACATTTTTAAAGAAATGCAAGGTTGGGCCTCATGAAGGCAGGAGTGAAAAAAATACTAACTTCTTGGGTTTTTTCTTTTTTTAAGTTAGGCTGCCATTTCTTGGTTTACCACACAGTATTTTCTATTGTGCTGGGTCACTTTCTCAACTTTGGGTAAGTCACCATTGCTACAGGCCTGACCTTCTGTAGTGCAAAGTGATGGTCAAGTCCAAAAGACTGATTTCCCCATCACACCTGCTTTAGTTGTGTTAGTCTTGATTTATGTAGCTGAGGGGATTCACAGTCAGTGCTTTCAGGAAGGTGAAGATTTCATTCCCTAAAACAACAGAAGGAAAATGTAATGAGCCAATATTTAGATAGTGTCTATATAAACATAAGGTAATATTCAAAATAATATTACTCTATTTAGGCACTTTAGGAAGAAAAGTTCTAGAAGTTTAGTTAAAAAAGAGGGCAGCTCCCTTTTGTAAAACAGGCAAAATTGCACTCAGCTCTGAAAAATATTGACAAATACAAAAAAAAAAGTCTCAATTCTAGCAGGACATCAGTGATTTTAATGCCTTTCCCTGTACTCTGTGTTTCATATAGTGGTAACTATTCTTTATGTAATGTTTCTGCTTTTTGCCTTTGTAACTGGGAAGAAAGCTTATTTTGACAGGAAAAAAAAAATCATGTGGTAATTTTATCATTGACTCATTTGTGTGGAACTTGAATCATTTGTACCCTATGAGATTAAAAGCAAAGTTTACAGAGGCAGAAAGGAAACCTTTGACTGATGTTGTTTTTGTTGCCTTTTCAGCTGTATTCCAGTTCAGTATCTTTCCATTTCTTTGTACATGTAGCTGGAATTGGAAAAGCAAATATGGGTCTCTCATCTTCCCAGAGAAGAGCTGCAGTGTGGTGGTTGAAAACCTGGCTTTAACTTAATACCCTTGATAGAGAGAGGTGGAGTTGGTTTTTTGAGTTTAGGGGGTTTTATTGTTTGTTTGTTTGTTTGATGTTTTAGTAAATAAAGGCAGGTAGCAGTTAAACCAAGAGCACCGTTTAAGAATGAGGTTCCAGACACTGAATGTGTGGCACTTCTCCAAGGAAATACTAAGATTTATGAAAGGAAGGAAAATAAATGAGTCATGTTTTATAAATTGGCCTTTTTTTAATGCCCCTCTCTAACTTTACTAACGGGCACTCAGTTTCTCTCAGTATACTTGGCATACTTTTTTATTATGGTTGTTGTTGTTTGTGGGGTTTCTCTTGGTAGTCATTACCATCATTTAGTTTAAACCAACACACTGAAGGAGAGAAAAAAAGAAAAAAGAAGAAAATAAAAAGAGCCTGTGATGTTCTGGATAACAGGAAGGAAGAGAGCCAGTAACAGCAGAGCAGCTTCCAACCTTGTTGTAGTCCTATTGATCAAAACTGTCCTCTGAAATAAGACACCTCCAGTTCCTGAGAGTGAAAGCCAGAGAGATCCTCCCAGTGACCCAAAGTCATCTTCTCCTGAGAGCACAAAGCTAAAGCAGCCAAATACTAATTGGATGTGTCTGCTTTTCCTAAAACTCATAGCTGTGGTGCCATGGAAGTGGCTGTGAATATCTGAAAGCCTCATATGTGGAGGCAAAACCCGTTTCTAGGACAGTAGGGCAGATGCAAACAGATTAAAAACTGTCTGCCTGCCCTAGAGTTTTATCCTTTCAGGTGTTTTGGAATATCTAGGTTCCCCAGACAGTTATGAAGTCAAGATGCACCACAACTGGCACTTGCTGGTTACTCAGAAAGTCCTGTAGGAGACAAAAAGAGTGTAAGGCCATCTCCTGAGCCAAGATTTCTTGACTTACGCAACAGACGGCAGCAATCAGGAAGCAGCAAGATGCAGCTTGGTCTAGGGCCCTCTGTTTTAGCTGGGGTTACTCTGAGTTTAAACACACGTGGTGCTGCTGGGGATGAAGGTGACAACCCTGGTTCCATCAGTTATTTCTCAGTTGGATCTGTTGGGCTTTCAAATTCTTGTTTCTTGAAGTGATGTCACACCCGTGATCTGGTGTAGGTCCAAGTGAAGTAAGCTCTGTGTGTATGTTCACATCTGCAGATGTCCAAGGAAGGGACAAGGAAGGAGCTGAGTTCTGCTGTCTTATCCCTGTGATTTGATGCTCTCCTCCCACAGTGAGGGAAGGGGGCTTGTGCTTCTGCAGTTCTTTGCACTAAGTTTTTATTTCACCTGGTTTAACTAAGTTGGACTCATTGCTGTGCATGGAAAGACAGTACAGCAGCACCTTTGGTGGGAAACCCAGCAGAACGGATGCTCCAGAGGAGCTCTCACACCAGTTTCCTACCCCTCTTACTGCACTTGTCAGGTCATTTCATTTCTGAACAATTCTGTGTTTGTGTTTAATTTACTTGGATGACTTGTTCTGAAGCATCTTCTCCCAAACCAAGGATGAGCCTGGGGCCATGAGTTGGTTTGTATCCTTGTTGAGGCAGTCCTTAGTGAAACAGTGCAGTAGAAAAGGGCTGGTTTTGAGAATCTCAGACAAATGGCAAAAGACCTAATTTTTTTGGTTTTGTTTTTTTTTTTTTCCTTCAAGTTATGTCCTTGATTACTGGCTTTGAAGGAGAGTCCAAGGGCAGCAGCAGGGTAGAGAGCTGAGGAGACAATAGAGTGATTCTGCTTTGTCATCATGCGCAGTGTGGACGCAGAGTTCTCTTGGGGGCTGAAGAGTTGTTGAAGTAAATGAGCAAAACGTTTTTAGAGAAGGTGAGAATATAGATTTCTGAATATCTTAAGCCTTGCACCACCTCCTATGGAGCCATTCTCTAGAAGCACTTTCACATGCCACCAGTCTGATTTATCCTTTTAATACATGAGCTGTGATTTGCATGTCATCCTGGGAGAATGGGCAGTGCTGAAGAAAACTAAACCAAGGAAAAGGTTTTTAAAATACCTTCTCTTTAAGTAGCTTTCTGCTACTTTAAAGCAGTTCTGTCAGGCAGAGATATTTGATGCCAAAATACTACAGGAGAGCATTATCTGTTTCACAGCATAATGCTTGGAATTCCAGTGTTGGGAATCACATTTAAATAACCAGGATTTGGTGGATGAGGATACAAAGGAACATGCTTGGCCTCTGGGATTCTTTAGTGTGCATTTGCTTCAGTCCCAACCTCCTGGGCTGCGTGTTAGAACAGCAAGCCCAAGAGGCTGCTGCAACACCAGGATCTCCCTTGGGCTGAACAGCCCCTGTAAAATGGCACAGCACTGGCACAAGCCTTGCTCTCCCCCCACAGATTCCTGACCCTCCTTCCCCTGTGCAAAGCCAAGACAGGTGTGTGGAAAGAAGCTGCTGGTGTAAAGGCCTGTGTTACCTGTGTGCCACTGGGCTCTGCTGCCATAGGATTCATAGCACAGAGCTGGTCTCTCTGGGATTCCCAGTGTGTTACTGGGTTTTGTTGCTGAGGTGCTGTTGAAATTCATGTCTGTGATTGAGTCAGCAGTTGTGTTGAGTTGGGAATGCAAGCCAGGTACAAAAGTGACAGTGCTTTCTAAGCAAAGTGCAGGTGCTGCCAGCCCTGCTGTGCTGGAGCAGTGTGTGGGGTGACAGACACTGCTGGCTGCACGGGATGACTGCCTCAAGTAGGTTTTTATGACTGCAGCAATGATTCAAATTCTCCTCAGCTCACCCGTGCACTTAGTCCTGCTGAAACCAGTTGTCTAAATTAATCTTTGCTATTGATCCAGAGGTATCAGCACAGTCAGTAGTTATCAGTACAGTTAACTCCAGTAGTAAATTTGGCCAGCTGAAGGCATTTTTGCCACAGGATGAGCAAGAGATTTGGTAGTCATGATGATGTATATGTCGTAGAAAGGATGAAGTCTTGCTGTGTCCCTGTACTACTTCAGCATGGTTGAGAACAGGGTCCTTCCTCCTTGAAGCTTTTGGACAGATTCCCCTTTCTAGTAGAGCTTTGGTGAACTTTGTGTTCCTGCCTCTGACTCCTAATCCTGGGGGCTCCAGTTTTTTCTGTGTTTGTGCTGTTTGGCTCCAGTTGGCATTTTGCAGAAAGGAGTTCTCAGACCAGGTCAGATTAGCGCTTCATCGTGGCTCCCTTGCCAGAGGCACTGCAGGACCATTTGCAAAGAAAAAGGGGTTTTTTTGCATAGGAGCTCATTTTTCTTGGAAGATATCCATGAAGACAGCTGGAAAGCCCTTTCCTGCAATACTGGGAAAGTTTGCTGCTTCATTTTTTTCTTCCTCTAGCATTTTTGGTAGGGTGGTGGGGTTAATTGGTTGTTTTTCATTTGGATTTTTTATGCTGGTTTTGTATTTTATTTGGCAATGGGGCCTTACTGCCCTTTTAGAAATTGAGTTTATTTTTTCTACAGCTTTCACATGCCTCTAGGATGAGCAGCTTTTGTAAATAAAAATGTATTTTTTGTTATATTAACTCATTTTCAAGCAAGCCTTGTGTTGTAGGAAAGATTGGTGGTATTCTTTCCTGTGCATGCTGAACTGAAGGCAGTGATAAGACTAAAAATATCCCCAATTGAAATAGCATTGTATAACCCATAGGTTAGTTTTCCTCAGGATGAAAATTTGCAGTTTCTCTATAGATTCCTTGTAAGACAGATTTCTGGTCATGCAGCCATGTGTAAAATGAGGCTACTGATAGCTGCAAAGTTCTGTATCTGCAGAACTCAGCCCCACTGGTGTCTGCCACGAGCAGAATTCAGCTGGTGGCCGATGCTGACACCCACTGCTCTGGTCTGAGCTGAGGGTGAGTGCTGGGTGTGTTACCAGCACTGCACTGCAGGTGCAGAGCAGGGACCAGGCACTGTTCTCACCTCTAATAGGAAAAACAGGCTCTCCAGCACAGAGCTGTTAATCCTAAAACCTGCTGATGGATTGCAGGTGGCTCCACGTACCAGATGGGAGTGGAGTGTGAGGGGAGGGCATGTTGGAGTTATTAAACAGCCTAATGCCCAGCTGCTGAAAGAGTTGATGCTTTCAACTTCCACAAGCAATGAGTGGGTTTGGCTTGGAAAAATGGGTGGTTGGGTGGCTTAGGTGTGAGCCTGTGCTGGCCTTGGGTTTGGAAACCACTTTGGTTTTGGTAGTACTGTTACATAATTTCTATGTCACATGGAGAATCCCCAGGACCCAGGTCTGTGGATTTAGGCTGCTGACTCAAAAACCATCACAGGGATGTGGGCAGCCAAATTCTCCACTGGAGCCTGCTTTATGTATTTCTTCCAGGTGACCAGTTGTTTCTACCACTCTTTAATGAACTTTTGCATCTGCCAGAAGTTGCAACTTTCTCAGCAGTTGAAAAATGTCTTTTGCTTATTCACTGCTAGTATTGTAAGGAGCAGTGAAAATGTTTGCAGGTTTTAATTATAAATGTCACATATTTCTTCAATTTAATATTTGGCAAACTCACTCAACACATCCTTTCTGGGGTGCTCCTTTAGGCACGGACATGACCATGTCAGCACCTCCACTGAACACTTCACCCTCAGCTATTCCAGCTCTGAACACACAAACTCAATAATCTTTCATTTTAGACCTGTGCCAGCCCGAGCCTCCTCCTGAAATAGATCCATCTGGCTCAATGTGTTTCCATTCAACAGAAAATTAATTCTGGAAGGGAAGTGGCTTTTATAATGCTTGTATCCAGTGGGGTTATATGTAAAACCTTCTGCTTCCTGAAAGAGTCAGCTTGGTATGGGTCCCATATACTCAGCTATGTTGCCGTTTCAGGCCCACATCACTCAAAGCCAGGCTGCAGAGAGCCCTCTCAGATGAGGTCATGGAAGGAAGAATTTCTTCTGTGATTCACTCTGAACCTGATCTGCCTAATAACTGGATTCTTTGTCTCCCTCTTTCTGTCACACATTAAAAAGTTCACAGAGTGAGAATATTCAGTCTTCTTTACACAATGGGAAGAGCGAACAAAAGATGTGCGCAAATGGAGGAGAAATATTTATGAGGGAACAAAGACATGGCCTCAACTTTGAAGCCAGGATGGAGCAGCCCAGCACGCCAAGGGACACGGGCTAAGTGATGCAGCCCTCGCAGAAGGAGCTGATCACTGCACAAGGATTTTTGCATATGTTACAGGACTACTTGTTTAGGCATCTCTCAGCCTTTAATCATGCTGACAAGAAGCTGGAGCACAGAGTCTTGGAGACACAGTGGAGCCTGTGGAAGAATGAGGCCAGGGTGAAATTTTTCTTACTGCAGTTGCTTATAGTTGATGGAAGTGCTCATGGGATGAATGAACTGAGGTCAGGGTCTGTGCCCAACTCATGGCAGAACTGCTCTAGCCCTAATAAGGAGAGGTGGAGCTCCCCTTGGCAGCACCATGCAGGACAGGTCACTTTGGGAAAGCCCATAGCACAGTTTGACAATGCATCTTAACATGGAGTGTCGATACCTATTGTGGACCAGTTTCGAGGGAGAGAAGCTCTTGCATGGCTTCCTGATGGCACTGAGCAGCAAAGTCAGAACCCAAAGGACACGACAGCTCATGCAGGATCAGCACCAATTAGACATGACTAGGCAGTGCTCTGTGTGAGGGCAGGCTGACACATTGTACTGTCATAAAACAAAATGGTATTTCTGGATGGAAATTCATTGTAGAAACAGAAATCAGCCTATAGGCTTCTGGATTTGTCCCTGAGCTGGAAGAAGATGCCTCTAATCTGTTTGATGGGTGATATTGCATGCCTGTGGGCTCTCAGCCTCAGCATATGGTTGTGAAACTAGAGGTTGATTATTTTCAAAAGTATTTAAACAGATATTGAACTGAAAAATTTCCTGTTAAAAAGAGAAAGAGAGGTTCTGTTTGCTCCTCTGCTCATGAGGCTTTGTGGGTTTGGGATCATATCTTACTTTATATTCTTTTCAAAGGTAGGGAGGGAAAAGCACTCCTACTATAAGCAATCAGAAGGATTAATTTCTTAATAAATTTCCAGGGGAAACAGGCAGAGCTGCATGGAGTGGGGTGCCCTGCTGTCATGGTGCCTCACCTCTGTGTTCTCCCTTTCCAAGGGTAGAAGTGCTAATCTAGCAAGTCAGGCCTTTCCATGTAAATTTTCTTTAACATGAGAAAGTAGTTTTAAATAGGATCCCACACATACCTCATTATTTCAGTAGGAATCCCCTAATCTGTGACCAAAAAACACACTCTTTTATCACTAACCCTGGTTCTCATCACTGCCAGTAACACCTGACTAGAAGCAGAGTGTGTGAGCTCACAGAAACTGGAACTGGGGGCAGAAGGAGCAGCTCCAGTGCTGGGGTCAAGAAAATATTTTGAGCTGCTGAAATACAAGTCCCAGGCTCAGGAGACCTGGCCTTCATTTCCAGGGGGGCCATCCTGTGCTCTTCACCCTTGGGGACAGCCTATCTCTCCTCCCCTGCTCCCCTCCCCTTAGCTGTGTCCTCAGGTTAACTTTGTGATCTTGTTAATCAATGGTCTGTATGACTGCCAGACTGCCAACAGACCTAGACACCTAGTAATTAACACATTTAATCCTAAAAATATGTGTTTAGCTCCTTGAGCAGCTAAACCAAGAAAACTGACTTTCTTGTGGCTTGGCATCCCACAAGTGAATTCTTGGGTGGTCTCTAACAGCTCCAAGAGGTCTCTTGTGTTTGATCTTTCACCAAACCTCTTCTCCCAGGAGGAGCATTTTAATGGCACTTTCTTCCCAGGTGTTGGCTTCTGTGGCACTCAAGGAAATGTAATTTTTGGAGACCTCTGACTGTCTGCCAAGCTTTGGCTGAAGTTAGAAGCAGTCCTCGAAATCTAACGATCAGAGTGAGGGGAGAGTATAGAGAGGGAAGCAGACTGATAGACAAATGGAGACAGCATGATCCCACAAAATGTTTTTTCTTAGCAAACCAGGCTAAAAATCATATTGGTGACAAATGGGGGGTTTACTTATTTAAACACAATCAGGAAAACTAAATTTTGAGCTTTTAAAGGAACCAGACTCAGATATCCACCTTGAACTCCTTTGCTTGCTCTGTTAATTTGCAATATGTTAGCACAAGCATTTTTTTCTCTACTTTCCTGCTTATTTCAGTTAATAACTACAGCAGCATGACATTTCCCTGACACTACACCAGTACTGCAGGAGAGCCTGCTTTATTTTCAGCCTGCTGAAATGGCAGACTCGGGTCCCACTAACCTGTCTCAGTGCCTTTCAGCAGGGAGTGAATAATTAAATTAGGAGCCGAGCAGTGATGCCGCGCGCTCTGTGCTCGGCAGCGTGACGCATGTCCTGCTGCTCATCTCATCACATCTCCCTCCTGGCCCAGGGGGCTCAGCCCTGCCTTTCTCTGGCATCACTTGGTGCTGGGGAGCTCTTTCTGCTAAGGAGAAATGTGGGTGTGACCTGAAGTTTAAGCGTGACCAGCGAGTGCGTCTGCTTTGTGTCCTTGAGGAGGGATGAGCCCAAGCTGTAAACTCAGAACTCGGGTTTCTGAAATTCAAATTTTGATTCATTCCAGTCTCTCCACTGAAGGATGATCTTCTCCTGTATAAAGGCACCTTCTATCACTGTCCTCGTTTCTCTCTTTACTGTGTAATTGAACACCTCATAATGTAGTCG
Organism: Coloeus monedula; assembly: GCF_965178545.1. Taxonomy (NCBI): domain Eukaryota; kingdom Metazoa; phylum Chordata; class Aves; order Passeriformes; family Corvidae; genus Coloeus; species Coloeus monedula. Next base: position 6,409,413 of record NC_138798.1, on the reverse strand, counting down.
TAAGTACAAGCCGGAGACACGTCAGGGGACAGGGACATTCATTCTTTTATGGAATTTTGGCATAAGGGAAAGGAAAGCTCAAAGAAAAATTGAGTCTCTGAAAACTTGAGTTTCTCTTTACATTGCCTTGGTGGAAACCAGATAAGCACTATTGCAGTCAGCGGCATTAGGAAGGTAAATTGAAGAAGGTAGATCCACAACTTTAAAAAAGTGGCCATTGTTTTTACGTATGATCTGAATTCTATGTATGTGTGGTGATTTAAGCAAGCTCTGTAGGTGGATCAAAGCAGCACATTGTTACCAAATGCATCCTTTTCCAAGGCAAGCCCAGTGGTCCTGCTGTGGGTTTGTCAGGGCCCAAACCAGCCCTAGGTCACAGTCAATTCGTACAAATACCCACACGCAATGAAGCCAATCTTGTTAATAATGAATCAGTTATTATAGCAGGGCTGGTTTTTAAAGTGCCTGTAGTACTGGATTGTAGCTTTCCTGCTCCTGGGAAGTCTGAGTCAATTTATCTTTATATCAACAATAAACCAGAAAGGGCAGAAATCAAAGTAAGCAATGTTTTTATTACCACTTTTAAATAAAACATTGTGCCAATATTTTTTCCCTAACATTACATCTTTATTTTCTCAAATTTATCGGCAATTGCTATTTATCTTCATTTTTCCTTTTCTTTGCAAAGCTATCTCATCCTTTGATTTGCTTCCCCCAGAGAATGCAGTACCTAATTCTTGTTATTTGTCCTTGATAAATCCCTGATTAATTGTATGTTATAAGCTATCCATGCAACATCATGTCTTTCATTTCTAAATAGGCTTTCTTTTATGAATATCAAGAGCTAAAGCTTTCCTTTCTACAGCCAAAACCAAATCCAGACTCAACATTTCCTTGAACAATAGCAAGGCACTTCAAAACCAAGTAAGATTCTCAGCACTGTAGACTCCTTCTATTCCTCCTCTGTGAGCAGGAGAGACTCAGACCTTTATTTGGACACATCCTCTAGTAGGTAGATCTGCTATAAATGTGGTTGTCACTTCATCTCATCAATCAGGAGGACTCTGCATAATAACTTTCTTCATGCATTTTAGCTTCAAACTTGCCATAATTTGTTAATTTCTAAGCATTTTGGTTTAGATGCTGGATTCAGGACTGTATTTTTGCCATTTAAAATGTGTCCTTTGTTTGGTTTTGAGCTGACTTGTCCTGCTGGCAGAAAATTAAATCATACACACATTAAGAGGTTGATGGAAGGAGGCACTGCAGCCTGGCACTGACAAGCAAGACACAGCTGTGGTGTATGTTGACATGAGATATGAAGACAAAGTGAAGGGAGGAAAGAGGAGGAAAAGCAGAGATGAGAGTTCTGTCCCAACCAAATTCCCAAGCTAAGCTCCCTGAGAGGTGTCAAAGATGTGCCTGAAAAGGAAGAATGCAAAGACAGGTCAAGAAAAATACACATATCTGCAGATCTAAAATAGACAGTCTGTCAGGAAAGTAATGTGATTGATGTGCAACGATGCAAAAAAGAAAATGTATGTCACCTTTACAGAGTTTTTAAGGCAATGCCACACTGAAAGGAAAAGGGAGGACTCAGGGCTCTCTCTGGCTCTTGTGAAAACCAATATCCAAATTAACTGTTTTTCAAGAGATTGGGTGGAAATATTTGAAATCTCACATCCTCAATAGCAGCTGATCTCTTCTCCCATCTATTCCCAAGGAGAAATGTCCGATGATAAGGTGGAGAGGCAGCAGAGAGAGAACCAGCCCTGCTCTGACAAAGCCGGGGACTTTCTCAGATAATTCCACTCTCTCATGGCCAGTAGGGGAGCAGGCAGTGACTCTTGGAGCACGGAAGGGAGAACAGTGGATGTAGCCAGCAAGTCTGTAGTGGTTAACACTGGCTCTTTATTGTGGTTGCACTGCCAGGGGTGAACTCAGTGACTAATTTCACAACAGTGGAAAATCGAGATCTGCTTTCAAGCACGATGTGACTCTGAGCTCCAGCAGCTCCCACGTCTGGGTTTAATGCTGCCATCCTCTGCTGTGCAAAATGAGCTGAACAACCGGGAGCTTTGCAGCTGTACAAATGGCAAAGTGTTCTATATGACTTTGTTGTTGGGAAAGCTTTCTGTGTGATTATGTTAGTTTAATTTAATAGCAGGCTGTTTAGGTAAATGAGCAGGGAGGCATACGAGTGTCTGCTAATAATGTGGAGCATGATTGCAAAATGATGCTGCAGGAGATGGGCTTGTCTGGCCCTTGTCGGGGCTCTCCAAACACCCTTGAGCAGGAGAAGAGTCTTCCTTAACCTTGGACAAAATCCCTCTGAGACAGAGACCCAAGGGTGAATCCTGGGCTGAAAGGCAGTAATTTGGCAGGTTGGGCAATGTCAGATGTGGTAGAGCCTTTGATGAGTTTGGACTTTAACATCAGCACAATGGAGTCTGGAACAGTACAAACCTGCATAGGACCTGAAATTAGATAGATTTTTTTAATTATTATTCCTTGTGTTTAAAGATTTTTTTTTTTTCCTTTTGGAACCTGGGCCTGTGGGATTGACTGTTGGAGTGGATCTGGTCTGAGAATAGAGCAGTCAGGGACTTCTCATCCTGAATTGCATCAGAAGTCAAAGGGGTATTTTTAATGGTTAGAGGTGTGCAGTCAGCTCTGTAGGGTCAAGGAAATGCCATTGCATCGAACAGCAGCTTTCCAGCTGTGGGCACCATCCTGCCAGACCTTGGGTCACAACTCCCTTCCTGCAGTGCTCCACTGCTTTCCTTCCCTGCCTTTGATTAATACAAGCAAACTCCTTGCTTTTCAAAAGATACAAAAGATAGTTTCCTCATTTACGAAACAAAAGCCCTTTAACTTGGCTGGACCAGCTTGTTCCTGAATCTAATTAAACAGCTGCAAAGTTTTATCTCTTGCACTGTGGAGCTCTTCAAGGAGAAGTCCCTTTCTCTTCCTCTAGAATGGCTCTGTTATTGTTTTAATGATCACTTTCCCAAGAGTTTTCACCTCTGTTTCCCTGGAAAAACTAAAGAAAATCTAATATATTGATGCAGATGATCCATTTCATGTGAGTCGGTGATGCTCTGGCCGTAGCAATACCAGAGAATTCATTGCTGCAGGAGCCCATTGAATCTAATGTTAGTGGTCGGGCTTTTAAAGGACACTGCGTAGTTTTATGCCCTGTTTCTACCTGTCTGAGTTAAGATAATGAGGGTAATCTAATATTATGCTTCAGGGCTTTAGTTACCTGCCCATGGGGTTCAGAAAGGAACTCTGCTTCCAGGGACTGTGCAGAGTTTAATTGGCCAAGTGCTTTATCATCTGTGTTTCATTTCCTCTGAAGCCTCAGGTATTGGCCACTGCCAGAGGACAGGTGCCAAACTGATGACACTCAGATTTTGTCTCCTTTTATTATCAGTGGGCTGCCAGGCAGATACACCAACATTTCAGCTCCTCCCCCTCAACTCCAGATTATGCCATCACCAGAGGAGTTTTCTGGCTTTCCTCCAAAGCCCTAAAGAGAAAAATCCATTTTGTGTTTCACCAGCACAAACCACGAGTCATCTGGGATTTTAAAACTTCCAGAAGAATCGTGGCATCTGTTATTTATTTAAAGATAACAAAGTGATCTTTCTCTGTGAGTGATCTTTTTGATCATTGAAATGAAATTTTTTTAAAAAATCTGAGTTGCACATATAATTTAAAATTATGCACATGGGATAGGGGCTTTTTATTTTGTCTCTCTAAATATATCACATAGCTCTTCCTTGCTTGAGGAGGAAATCGATTTTTGTTTATATCAAACTTCTGGCAAAACTCTGGCACCTCTCTGTAAATTTGGGGTCAGTGTCCTACCTCACAAATGAGCTTTTATCTTCATCTCCAATGGACTGTACAGCTGCTATTTCTTGGTCCTTCCGATTGTCAATCTGTTTATCTCCTCCTGAATTATCTGTTGTAATTAGAATACATTTTCTCATCTCAAGGGGAAACCAGCTCCAAATGAGTGTTCTATAAAAGCAATTACTTTTGATATTAGATATCTGTACATAAAAACACAGTATTTCTTCCAATTAAAAAGCACTAATGAATTTTGTGTCTGGAGAGGCAGTAGCCTACGCAATGCTGCAGTTTCTGTGAAGCCAAGGAACAAAAGATTAGGCCTGTAAGAGGGCAGTGGTGTGTGTGCTGCACCACTGAACAGCAGATCCAGAGAGAACGTGGCTCTGCAAGGACATTGTGTTCCTTTCTGTCCCCAGCAGGCCTTTTGTCAACACTGCTGAACTAGATCCCTCTCCACATTGTGCCAAGATGACTAACACAGTTTGTCCTACTATGCCTGTCTCCTACACCTGGCCCTCAGTCATTTTATTTCCTCAGCTACTCCTCTCCTCTTCTTCAAAGTGTGAAGTCATGTGGTGGGACTCTTCCATTTGGCATGGGGCAGCTTTACCAGAGGTCTCCATGGACTCCTTCCCTCTACAGACACAGAACTGCCACCTTTCGTCATCTCAAAATAACCTGATTGAGTAGGGAGCTTTTATCACAAGCTTTTCTACAAAAAGGATAATTTCAGAAACACCTTGACCACGTTATATTGTCTTCATGTCCTCTTTCTTCATTATCTTTCTTGTATCTGGTTCTTGTCTCCATTGATAGCGAGTTCTTTGGGGTGGGAACTGTCTTTTTGGGCTCATGTAGCATCTGCTGCAGTGGTATCCTGATTCTGGACTACATGCTAGGGAAACACTAAGGGAAAAATCTGTTCTGGCTAAATCCTGTCCTGGTAGGACTTACCATGTAGGATTTAAAGATTAAAGCATCAATATGGTGGGAGCAGAGTGTGTAGGATGGAATAAGGGTCAGCTTCCAGCCCAGATGCTGAGAACAGCCCTGGGCATCTTTATGGAATTTTCCATATAATGTATTTTGAGCACTTGACAGATGTTGTGTCTCAGAGTGATCTCTGCAACCTGGAAAAGTCCCTGTTTTGAAGAAGAAACATATGGCAAAGCACACAAAGGGTTGGATATTGGTCCTCTTTCCAGGTAATTTGTCCTAATCTACGTAATTTCCAAGGCACCTGGTTCTGCACTCTCTGCTGAGTGGCTTCTGTGGGTGGGAAAGGAGCCTTACAGGCAGAGCTGCCAAATCCCTTCATCCCCTCACCACCATTCAGCAGTCTTCTCACAGATGGATGTCTTACAGGATTCCCTCTCATCTGGGCATCAGGACTGAGAAATATGGTCTCAGGCCTTCCATTGGGGTCTTGAGATGAGGTTAAGCTACAAAACCACTGCACCTCCTGTTTTCAGAGCCAAAAAGTTGTATATTAACTGCTTCAGCTTTACAAGTTGCTGTACTGTTTTACTTTTCAAGCCATCAGCTGCAGGATGCTGTTTGTCTTCTCCCTGATACATCTGCAGAGATACTTGGGGCTGATACCAGGCAGCAGGGGACATAAACTTTTCAAGCAAGGATGCAGCAAACTTGACTACAACTATAAAAAAATAAGACTGTGTTTTGGGTTTCAGATAAATGGAAATGCTGGAATTACTTAAATTAGATGGGGTTTTGTTTGTTTCTCTCCAGTTTCCAGAAGTTGGAGTTTGTATCCCTGTGGGATGTGATTTGCTGAATGTTTCTGTATGTAAAATAAATCTCCTCCACATTCAGCATTCCTTCTAGTTTAGAAGGTGAGCACCTTTAGATATGGGCAAAATCCAGGTCAGTTCTCTGGGCAGCAAATTTTACATATTATGAAGGCTTGCTTCAGGGTCATGGTGGGAGAAGCTGATTTGGGATGTGGAAAGTTGGGATATGCAGAAATTAAGGGCCAGGATCTGTTTAACATTTAGATTGAATCATGAGCTAGACACTACCAAGTCCCTTTGCTGCATGCTGCTGTTTACAGAGTTGGCTAAAACACTGCCAAATAGTGAAATAGTTCCAAATAAGAATTTTTTTCTGCGTATTGTTGATCCTCATTCTAGAAACTGCAAAATGCTTTTACTGTCTCAGGTTTAATATTGGTGCACTGAACTGCCAATGGATTCACTGAATTTATGCCTATGGGGCTGTGCTGGGGTTGTGTGAGAGGCAAGGGGCTGTTTACACCAGCAAGCCTTTCTCTGGTGTGAGCATGTTCTTTTAGAAACTGTCAGCTAATAGTTATTTTCAGGGATCACTAAAATGAAATTATAAAACATCTGGTGAGCTGAGACCTTTAGCTTAGTGTTGAATGGCTCACTTGTAGCGCAGTTTTCTTCCTCCTCCTCCAACCAGCTGCTTTTCTCGTGCATCTTCTTCACTCTAACATGTAGCTCCTGAAGGAGGAAGACCAGTGCTTCACTCCATGCCTACAGCTATGCCATTCACTGAGGCTGCAACAGAACAAGATTACAAAATTAGCACAATACAGTAATTCAAGGTGGAAGCATTAGGGCTGATTCAGTAATTGCAACTGCTCTAATTCCTGCCTCCAAACAGGTGGTTTCATATAAAAATAGCTTTAAAAGACTTTGTAAACTGAGTCTTGTTTAAGCTGTTACTGAACCCATTCCAGAATCTCTGAACTTTTTTCTTTTCCTTCCAAAGCTGTAACTGGAAATGCTAAAAGTCAGCTTTGTCAATCTATGTGGAGTGCTATTGTCCCTGATTCTTTTTTCTTGGTTGAGCTAGGAGCCAAAGGTTTTTGTTGCCTTACATGGTATGCAGTGATATTTTCAGCTGAGAAATAATAATTGGAAAAGGAAGGAAACAACTGTTCTGCTGATGAGTTTTATGTTTCCTGTTTAAAAGAGAGAACTGTTTCAGGAGTCACAGGTAGAACTGCTAGGTGACTATGGTTTTTTGACCTATGCTAGGTTTTTCAGAAGGAAATGTTTTATCCCCTCCTTTTAAGGTCCTATAAACTGAAATACTTTCCTGTAATTATTCAAATGTGCAGATGATGTAAGTGTAGATAAAGCTCAGAAGTCTGGCTTTGGAGCCCTCTCAAGCTAAGGCTGAGACAGGCCAGCGAGGGCATTTCAGAGACTTTGCAGCAGTTCTGTCTGTGCTCTGACATTCTGTTATTTTCAATCACTTATTTTTATTTTGATTTGTCAAAACTGTAACTTTATCTGAGAACCTTGGCTGAACCTGATTTACAGCTGCCTGTAATTGTGTTGCAAATAAGAAAAAATGATAGTAAAATAATCACAGCCATAATCTGATCTAGCTTTTGCCATAGTTTCTCGTGTAAATCTCCTTAGTATTTTTCCCATTGTGACAGGGTTTATGATGAAAAATAGAAGATCTCTTTTCTTCCTAGAAAATTATGCATCCTGTGGAGTAACTAATCTGGTTAAGGAACTAAGGCTGGTTTGTTCTGCTCTCCATTCTCTCAACAATTTCTGTCCTACACAGAAATCTCTGCAGTGAGAGCAATAAATTTGAAATGAATGACAGACACTAATTATTTGTGACCTCATTGTCATCTGCAGTGTTGAATGGGCTATGACCATTCCCAGTGCATCAGCTGCAGATATTTTTAGTCTAGAATTTTTAAACAAAAGACAGCTTTAAAAATAGCTGCTCACTGGGCATCCCCTTTCTGCACATCCCCATTCCAAAACTGGCCCCGTGATCTCAGTCCTTGGCTCTGGCTGTCAGCAAAGCTGCTGTGCCTTGCCCTCCTTGGCTTCATGTGCCATGGAAAAATGGGTGTGAGTTCGGACTGTAGGTGAGTAACCCAAAGAGAAGAGGAGGATCTGGAAGTCTGCAATAAGCTTCAAAAAAAGAAGAAAACAGAGAAGTGCTCTCAGATGAGGGCCTGGAGGATGTGCTGGAAGGTGTTCACCAGCAGTGTCTGCTTCAGCCCGACTGGGGGATGCTCATCCCATCACCCATCTCCTGATCCCATCTCTTAATACCAACCTGGTTTTGGGAAGATGCTGCTGAACTGTCACTCCTTTTCTGTTTTGTTAGAAGGCTAACCAATGCAGGAGCTGTGGATTTGGGGGTTAGCAAGTCATCATCTTGGCTTAGAGAGTGATGGGAAAAAGCCTTCTGTTGAGGAGACACTGGCTGAAGGAAAAGCAAATCAACTTTCATTTGGAGAATGCAATGCAAATATGTGAGACATGGTTATATTGGGTCTGGCTAACTAACCATGCATAGAGGAACATTGCCTGTAGTTGCTGCATCTAACACACATGCACATATATAAAATTTAGCATATTCATTGTTCCTAAGAACTTCTAGAGACACTTTAGTGCTCTTCTTGAAGAAGGAAGCAATGTGATATCATTTATTTAATTGCTGCTGTATACTGGTCAGTGTTACTGCATCGATGGAATAACAGTCAGACTAAGCTACAATTTGGGTAAGGAATAGAGAAAAAACCTCACAGCACTGTGCTCTGAGAGCAAGTCAGACATATGATCACTCCTTTGCAGAACTAGATCAGATTAGCAGCACAAAGAGCTAGAATATCAGATTTAGAAAGAGGTATGTGAAATAATTGTCATTATGCATGGTTTGGCAGGCTGTCTAAATGATTCTCACAGAAGTAAAATAGCCAATTGCTTGATGCTTCCTGTGGGTTGGCAGTTTCATTCTCACATTACTTGGGCCATAAAGACTCGAAGAGTTTTGTTCCATAAACTGCAAGAACATGTAGTATGAAGAATAAAGGTTTCAACTACTGGAATTAAATTGTTGCTTTAAGTCAAATGAGCACACCACATCTTGGAAACCCTTTCATTAAAGCAGGTCAGTTAATTTGAATGAAGTCATCTTCAATTTGTTTTGATGTTATATCAGAACCAAGCCCAGATGATTCCAAATGAACATCAAATGAATTTCCACATTATGGTCTTTCAAGGATATAGGCTTTGTCAAGTTTTCTGGGGTTTTGACTTTTAAAGTCCATAATTTGACCTTTTTTTTTGGAGGGAACTGCTGACTTTTCTCTGAAACTGAGCCCCCTTTAAGATTCCCTATACTGGGCATGTAAAGCAGAGCTTGCAGCATCACTGCTGGTGGTGTCTGTTAAGTCTAAGACTGTATCATGCAGGAAGATTAGGCTGCTGTGTTTTTCCTTTTGGATGGGGAGAGATTCAGAGTCTCAGACGTATAATTTCTGTAATTACTTGAGCAAGGAGTCATTGTCAGGCCAGCCATGGAGGGCCCTCTGTTCTAATTTTTCCAAAGGCAAATCAAAGTGCCAAATAGCCTCTCATCCTGAAAAACAAAAGGACAAATTTTAGAATTTTCTTCAGAATTAAGCTCCCTAAAATATTTTCAGAAATACTGAACATGGATTGAAGTGCTTCACTTAATAAGCTAGAAGAATTTCTGTGGTTTGAAATCAAGAGAAGTGTTGCATTTTAGTCATGTTTCAGTACATGGTGATGAGGAGCATGAAGAAGCTATGAAAAGCACAAACACTGGCAAGGTCTGTCCTGACTCAGGACCACTGATTGCAGTATTGATGTATTTTTGTAGGGAGTGTCTGAAATTCAGTAGCGGAATTCCTGAGTACTGCAGGTACTCAGCCCTTTTATGTTAATTTGTTTGTACAGTTGCACTTTATATTAGCACAGGATTTTGTCGTAAGCACTGCAGTAAAAATGCACAACTTTAGTCTTTCAGACCAGTAATGAACCACTGTCTCTCTGGTCTGTCCTGTCATGAAACAGAGATGTTGATGGAGCTGTAACAGGTAAGGACATTGTTAGCAGTGAGATGCAAGAGAATTCCTTCATGAGGGTCTGAACTGCCCTCCTTAATGCGCCTTGGAGAAGCCAGTCCCACATTTGTACTGCCATATGTTTGTTGCTACCAAGTGCTGACAGTTTCTCCCTTTCTTTTTTAATCATTTAGTTGAAATAATGACTTTTCCTCTTGGAAAAGTCTTGATTTGAAAAATGTTGAGCAGGTCAAACTCTAATTGCTTTACTTGGTGTCGTAAATGATTTGGGGGAGAGTCACACATTGCTGTATGGTATTCCTGAGATTATTATAAATAGCTTTGTCGCTTATAATGACTTGTTGATAGCGAGCCTTTTGGAAAGGAAAGCTTTGACATTAAACACAGGATATTTGAGGAGCTTATTTATGGGAATTCAGCACCAAATTAAATGCTTGTTGCCATGGAAGAGGTTCTTGGCAATGTGATCATATGGACATTTTTTATGTTGGTTTAGTTTTGTTTTACTTTTATTTTTGAGTTGACCAGTGAATGAAACCTGTAAAGGCATTGTTGACTGGCTAATTTCTCAGCACTTACCAAGTGTCCAAACTTTCTGCTGCTGTGAGCTGTACAGAGCTGAGTATCTTACATATTTCATTTGTCAGATGTGAAGTACAGAGGAAATCTGGAGTGATTTCCAGGTGAGAGACAGTGTCAGCTCCATTAAAATAGTTTTAGCACATCTTTGTGGGAACAGGCTGGGCAGGGTGTGCTGCTGAGTCCAAACAACCTATCTGTTTGACTCAGGCAGTGAAATCAGCTTTGTCCTGTATTTCCTACCCAGCAGAAGCTGGTGACCAGTCCATAGCTGTGTCCCCAACATGGGAACCAAAGCTTGACCAAAGCTGCAGTGGTCTTGGAGTCACAGAGCAGATACCAGAACTGACATTAATGTGGAGTTAAACTGGCACACCCACATGTGGTAGAAATTCAACATCTCTCCCTTAAAATGAGGGAAGCTATAAAGGGCTACATGAGGAAATCTTCCAGTTCTTATGGGGAAAATTTTTTCTTAATTATCTTAACAATAATCAGGCATTATGGAAAAAGAAGAAGTTGTGAAAGCTGCTAATTGATTCTTTATCGTTTGCTCATTACGCACATACTACAAGATGTGTTGACTTGGACTCTGGTTTGGAAAGCTGAGGATAATTTCCACAGAGCCATGAGGGTTTCCGAGCTGAGCTTCCTGGGAATTCAGATCTCATTCATCTGAAAATATTCTGTGGTCACAGAAGAGGTTCTGTCCGTATACTTTATATTAATAATTCAATTTTTTTTGTATCTATTTCATTTAGGTCTGGCAAAGCCCATGGGATTAGTTGAAGGTCCAGGAGGCTTGGGCCAGGGGGGAATGGCTGCTACCCTGAGAGATGATAGCCATGAATCAGAGACTAAGTATGAAGAATATGGTTACAATGCCCAGCTCAGTGACAGGATATCACTGGACAGGTCCATCCCTGACTACAGACCAAAAAAGTAAGTTGAATTCTGCATTATTATTGGGAGTAAGAGATTGGTTGTTGTTCTGTTGACCCATGGTGGCATTCTTCTCTTCACATCCCTTCCTGGTTGGAATAGGACAGCAGTTACTTGTACAGATACCCCTGAGCTGAGTGAAAATTAAATAGACCACTGCCATCTCAAGCAGGAAGTGCCACATTAAATGCATAGCTAATTCTGTCAGTAGTGCATTAATATGCACGTTCAAGGCCTCAGATCAAAAACTACATCAGGATATCAGTGCTTACTGGGTTTGGTTCATTTAGAGAAAGCCTTCAGAGGTGGCAGCTTTAATCTGAGCTTCTCGTAGTCACATGCAGTGGGAGTGGGGCAGTGCAACAAACACTTTATAGTCGCCAGTCCCTTAAAAATAACCCCAGCTTATCAAATCAGCTGTCTTTAATTGCATCTGATATTCTTAGAATTGTTTAGTCAGGGTTTGCAGTGTGCTGAAACAAAGACTAAGTGCAATCCATCGGCGTCCTGTAATTGCAGCAAGATTTTTTTTGTCTTTGGAATGTGTGTCTATTTTTATTCCAGCATTTATAGTCTTCACACGCCTGTGCTATGCTTGACATTGCAATTACATGTTTATTATTTGCACTGATTTATTATATTTTGTATTAAATAACTTTCAGATCTTTCATATTTATGGAGTTATATATTTTCCAGATGAGACATCCGCACTGTCATCCCATGAATGACAATCAGTAATGTCTTAATGCGGAGGAGATCAGCAACAATGCCTAGTTGCTCTCAGGAGACAGAATTGAAAAGAATACTTAATTAATTTCTAATAATAATCTTCTGTTTTAAAAGACCCACTGGGGCTCCTAGGCAGAACTGAAAGTTAAATAAAAAAGTATCTTATTAAGTGGTGAGAAAAGTTTAGCCAAGCAAAACAGCTGTGCTCTGTGAGTAGATTGCAATTGAATTAGGATTTTAGGCAGTTCAAGCTGCCAAAACCAAAACTTCAGCTTAACTAGAAATTTCATTAGCTGTGTTACATATTAATCTGATCTCAGAAGTATTGACTCAGGTTTTGTTTTCTCAAACCCTTGCTATAGAAAAGAAAACCCAGGTAACAGAAGTGGCAAAGAGAAAACAATTTACCTTGATACCACATTTGATGCAAGTACACGGACTCGTTCAATGGTCTCGTCTCTCCTCGTCTCTTGTCTCTTGTGATGTATCATAGAAATCCACCATGGGATTATGCTGGGGGAAAAGGAGTCTGTAGTTATGCAAATATTGGAGTTGTGCATCAGGTCTGGCCTAGAGACCCTTAAAGTCAAAGTGAAGTTTCCCGAATGGAGGTCGGTGAGGTTTGACCTGACTGGTTTTTGCTGCTGTGGGGGATGAGGATAAATGAGATGTGTTCTGCTAGGAAATGCAAAAGCAAAGGCTGCAGAGCTCGAATCCAGCTCACCAGTTGTCAGAGGCATGAGACCATTTGCAATGCAGTGATGTTTCACTTCAGATTATGCTCTCCCACAGTTTTACTTAGAAGCTTTGATGCGTCATTCAGATGAGCTTTTCTCTCATTGTGGGTATCTCAGAAGGCCATGCCACATGATTAAATGTCTGAGTTACTGGGAGAACTGCCTTCCTTGCCATGGTTTGACACTTCTGAGGTGGTTCTACTTAGATCTAGATGCTGATGCACTTGTCTCTAGATGCTTATGAGTCACAGGAAAGCCCTTCAGACTGAATTTGCTATGGAAAATGAGTGACAGTTTGGAGAAGGTAGAAGGTCTTGGTATACGAAGACTTTTGCCCACTTAGATGGATTGAGAGCAGCCCTGAGGAGGAGGACATGGGGGTGTTGGTTGACACAGAGCTCAACATGGCCCAGCACACTCAGAGTCCAGAAAGCAAATGTGTCCTGGGCTCATCCCTCACCATGGACAGCAAGGAAGGGAGGGGATTCTGCCCCTCTGTTCCACTCTTGTGAGACCCACCTGGAACTGCATCCAGCTCTGGGGCCACCAGCATAAGAAGGACATGTACCAAAGCTGAGCTTGACTGTTTGGTTTAGACACTCTGCTCTAATTATGTTTTGGAGAGAACTGAACCTCCAGGAGCTTGAGACAGGCTTTGAAAAACCCTGCTTGTCCAGCTTCTCTGTGTGCTGACTTGCCCTCCCCTCTCCATCCCTGAGCACTTCTCCCTTTGCTTGTGATTTATATTCATGTAATTCCCAGAACTGTTCATTTTTTAAAAGAGAGGGCTTTTCATTTTTAAATTGAGAAGCAAGGTAGAATCAATGTCCAAGGCTATGTACAAAGTCCATGGCCAGCCTGTGAACAAAAACACTTACCTCAATTTACATCCCCACAGTATTAAACTCTACTTTCTCTCCATTCTGGCTTCCATTTCAAATATTCAATCTATGTATTTGCACACACCAGTAGGTATTAAAGATACGAACTGGGAGAATTCATACTCAAGTTTGCATCGCATAGGCACAATTTATGAAAGTAAACATGATTTCAGTATGCAAACTTGGGACTTGTAACATTCCAAGCTTGATGAGAAATACTGTATTTTAGTTCATTTGAGCTCCCCTCTTACTGCTGTCCACTATCTTATTCTGATAGAATAAGCCTTCTGTTCCATCTGCAAGCATAGGTTCATAAACATTTGGCACTTTAATTGCTTTTCAGGAGATACTTTCATCCCCATGCAGCAAATTAAAAAGTATGTTGCACTACAGAGGTGCACAGTCAGCCAGCATGACCATGAAGGCTCCTAAATTGGAGTCACCTCCCTGTCCTTCCAGTGCAGCAAAGTCTCAAGCCTGGGTGGGTACTCCTGCCCTCGAGATGCTTTTCTCACATTTGGTTCTGCTTTCCTACCTGCTGCTGCCACTGCAGATACTCCTTTTAGCTCAGACACCTTTTCTTTAGGATGCAGATTTGTATTGGTACAGGAGACAAGAGCAAATTTTGTGCATGTTGTGTTTGTGTGCCAAATAGAGGCAATGGCAGTAAACAACTTGCTTGTGATTCCAAATCACACAATAATTACAAAATTGTAGTTTGATTCTAGCGTGGTATAATAAATGCATCTCAGCTTTTTCTTCTCAATATCAGAGATTTTTTTTAAATCTATCAGAGATGTATAAATAATATAATACTTCAAGTTTTTTAAGGGCTGTACCACTGTAGGAAATATGTTGCAGAGAGCTCAGAATGATTGACATCCTGATTTCTCTTCCCAGCAGTAAAATAAGTAAAATATTAGCAGGACTTCAAGCCCTCACTAACACATCTTACATCCTCTGTGCAAGAGAAGAAAGAGAAGCTCTTCTTGTAAGGAAAAAGTTATTTTTGTTTTGGAAGCACATGGCTTAAGCTAGAGCTTGCTCTGTAGTTCTCCAGGAAAAGTGTTATTTGATGGTGAAGTGTTATTGGATTAATTTCCATATATGTTCTTCCATATATAAAATGAGTGTCGTGATTGAAAAAACTGAGCACTTAGTGAAAATAATCCACTGATGCCAATGAACCTTGTGTGTGGGAAAGCATAAGAACATGTATTCGTGTCAGTTATCCCTCCCAATATGTGCAGGTGTAGAATAGTCCTGAATCCTGCCCCTGGGAATGCTGTGAAATCTGCTGGACCCTGTCCATGCCTTTCTTACCATAATATCAAAGGGACAATGTTTGATTGAATAGTCAAAACCAGACCTGGAGCAACAGAGCTGAGATTTTGGTGGAGTTTCTGCACTTCCCAGAGTCAGCCACCTAAACCCCTGCAGGCACTGAGCAGAGGAGAACAGGTTTCCTTGTGTGGCTACAACAGACTGCCAGAATTCATCCTCCTGCCCTTTTGGGGGTAGAACAGCCACTTCTGCCAGCTCCAGCACAAAATATTGGCTTCTGCTTCAGTAACAAAGGATCAGACTCAGTCCTTCCCAGCCATGCATGAAGGCAGAGGTGCTAGAGCATGTGACAGTAGATTTTGACTTTATCAAAGATAAAGAAAGTAGAAAAAGTCCAAAATATTAGGGAATGTCATTCAAAGATGGGGGAAAGCCCCCCAAACTTACAAAAGCTGTTTGTTTTACAGTGTAGCGTGCTGGAAAATTGGGAAGTGTCAGCTTACCAGATGCTTTCAAACATAGGCATTGTCTCTCAGGATAACATTAATTCCCTTGTTCTTTTTGATGCACAGGCTGGATAGCAAGGGGTTGAATTGAACAGGTGCAACACCTGTAAATCCAGCATTTTCTATCTTTCTATCACTTGACTTTGCAACTTAAATAACTTCAGGGGTTTCTTTACATGCAGGACACATCCACACACACAGAGACTCACACACACTCAGGCACTTGTCAAATCCACTTGCTGTCGTGCATTATGCATACTTTTGAGAAAAGTTAATATGATCCTGGAGCTTCCATAATGGCTAAATTGGCTTTTACACAAAATTGTCACTGCTTGGTGAGGATCTTTAATTTAACTGATCTTTTTTTGTGCAACTGGATGCCGAGTGCATTGTGGCAGTTCAGTGATAACAATATTATTAATATATGAATTCAGTCTGCTGGCTCTATCAGCCAAAGAAGATATTTCTTTTTGTTATGGTCAGGGATGTTTGTACTGAGAAAATCCAGCCCTAAAGAACAAACTTATTAATGCTGTGGCAACTCAAGTCTTCAGCCATAAAACGCAGAGAAATCTGGGTCTCGAGGAAATTGCTTTCATTTATTCAGTTCTTTTATGGAGGCAAGCATTTTTGTGGTTTGCTATAGACATTTCACAATAGCAAAAGAATTGCATCTCTGGGGCTGTGAAGTGTAATTAATGGTTCAATCCACTCCATACCTAAGGAAAAGCTCTTTTAATTACCTATCAAAGAGAATTCTGGAGTTGATCAAATAGTGTTATCAAGGGGGCAGGCTTGGTAAATAGACCTCTGATTTGTTCATTCAAAGGTTTAATAACAGCAGCTTGAGTGAAGCCAGCAGCTGGAGAGCAGCCCTGCTGTCAGAGAAGGTCCTTAGTGACCCGTGAGCTCCGGCCGTCTGTGAAGGCAGAACGATCACCTTGAATTCTGACCCTTTCTTTTGGTGGTAGATCTCTGGGGAGTCCCTGTGATACTTAAGCCATCAGTCAGCAGCTCTCTCGAGCCACATCATCTGCGTGTTTGCAGTTTCTCTGTGCTGGGAGGAGGGCTGGTGGTGTGGTTGGATGGTCCCTGCCCGAGGCTGTCGGCGGCCGCTCCTCTGCCCGGCCGTGCTGGATGTCGCTGCAGGAGCAGGGCATGAAGGCAGATGGCTTTCAAAGAGCATCAGCTTTTGGATCAGTGCACTGGAGAAGGCGAGGTCTGGGATTATTTGGTCTTCTCCACCTCTGCTGCTTGCTCTGCCTCATGACCTGTTTTTCAGATCCTCTGGGGGTGCTGGGTGTTCTTTGAGCCACTTCGAGAAATGACACAAGAAAGTCCAAATTAAAACAGACCCGTAGGATTCTTTCCAGGGTAACCAGAGTGCAATGTAATGGGCTTCTTCACAAGGAATATTTGAAGTGGAACAGATCCAGAGCTTTCCAGGAATCAGAATTTCTGATTAGCAGAAAATGACAAGTGAAAAAAAAATATCGCCTAAAAATATTTTGTGTTAGGCTGAAGATCTTCTGTAAAATGTTTGTTTAATCAAAGAGTTTAGACCAATGAAACCTTTAGTTTCCCATTTTAAAAATCAGTCTTGAAATGATGAATTTTCCATTACTAGCTTGTTCCAATACTTTCAGATTAAATACCAGGTCACAGTAAAGTGAAACATTAGCTGAAATTAAGCATTTCATTTTTTTTAGGCAGAACAATGTTTCACAATCAAAGTACAGGCATGATATTTTGATTCCAATTAGGCTTATTTTTTATAGGAAAGCATTTGACTTTTTTTTTTGCACCCACTCTCAATTAATTGAAAAAAACCATGCCGAAATTCTGAAAAATCTCTTTTTTGGGCACTCTGAACACATGACGTAAATTGAAGCAGAGAGAAGGAAAAACATAGACAGAAAATGAAGCAGACAGAATTACCTCTGGGCAACAGATTAAGATTGTTTATTGGAAGGAAATTCAGTAAGAGATGAAACTAACTGGAGTGTTTTAATTAGATCCCCAATCAGTGTCCAGATGTGGATTTTGAACAGGTCGAAGGAGGGGGGTGTGTACACATGCTCTAGGACTTCCTGTAGCTGTTGACCAGCTTTGCCAAGTCACATGGGCTGGGCATTTTTGGGCTGTGAACCCCCTACAAACAGCACTTTGCACACACATTATCTGTGTGAACAGCTGGAGATGCAGCCCCACAGAGATGTAGCCGAGTTTCAGCTGACTTCTGCCTTGCCCAAGAGGAGAAGGAACTGGTGTGGACTGAGTAAATCCCTGTGCTGCTTCCTCTCACCAGCTCCTCCTCAGCGTTTGGTGTTGTAGTTCTGACTCAGATCATTTGGGATATCAGCTGACAGCCTAAATTCACTCACACTGCTGCCTCTGGGCCATCTGTGCTTATTTGTGTATCCCTGTGTACGCCACAGGCTTATCACTGCATTTTGGGAAATGTTTCTTATTTGGCTGTAAAGGGCTCAGACTGGAACTGTGCAAAGCCGTCAAAGGAGAGGAAAAAATCACCTGTTCCTTTGGCTGGGAAATAAAACTCTGAGTCATAGGTACTTCCAGCACCTACACCCCAGTGCTCTGTATTAGCCCAGCCTGTAGCTGTCACTGAGTTCTGGAGTCATGCCCTGACCCTGTTTATGAAGGTACTTCAGGTCTTCTCCCAGTCTCTGCTGGAGCTCTGCTAGCCTTGCACAAATAATGGTTTGGAATTAGTTGGAATGTGGGCTCAAACCTTTGTCTCCCAAGTCCCAGGTCACTTTTGGGTCTTTGTATATTTAGTTGTGCAATGTTAAATTACTCCAGTGAGAAGACTGAGAAACAGGTTAACACAGTGGCTGTGTTTCCTTGTAATAATAAGAAAAAATATTGAGAAACTTTCCATCCCCTTTTTGAGGCCAGTACCACAGTTTTTTGCAGGACATGGCTCATGAGCAGAGCCTCTCCATCACTGGACTCCAGGCTGTCTCCATAGCAGCAGTGCTGGACACGTGGCAGTATCTCACAGTTATTTCTGATATTCGATAGCTGTTTTCTCTGGCTTTTCCCATTAGATTCATTATTGATTCCCTTTTGTTTAGGGCTAGGTTTTCCAATTAAGTAGTGACTTTAATTATACTGCAAAGTGTATAACATAGGTCTTGATTATTAACACTGACCCGTGGGATGAAAGGAGCACCAGAAAGGCTAAATTAAAAAGAACCATAAAAATGAACAACCTTTTCCAAAAAGCCACCTTATGTTCAAATGTAGTCATTTTCCTCTTCTACATTTTTGCAGTGCCTTTGTGTATACTAATTGTTGAAGACAAGTTCTGCATGACTGTCAGCACTAATAAATGTGGATTTAGTGAAGGCTGAATTTGATTAACTAGGGAGTATGAAAAATAACTGATTGCAATGTTGTGTTTAAATGCAGTGAGACTGGAAGCCATTCCCTGCAATTTGTCTGCACCAGAATGTACTCTTGAATACATGAATAGTTTACCTAAGGTGGGTTGCATAACACTAGAAATTAGACATCTAATTTAGGGTGATTGACTTGGCTGCCTGTGTAGTCGATGGAGATGCCGTGGCAGCATTGCTTATGATGTACAGAGTGTAATGTCCTCTGGAAGTCCCTCCCTCAGGAACCTCGGGCAGCCAGCTTAAATAGGATTTCAGGTGAATCCAGCCCAAAGTGTTACATGCTCCAAGGCATGCAGAAACAAGATGGGATTTCTGTACTAGCAACACTCATTGAAGAATGACCTGCCAGCATGGGCAGCCTAGTCAGCTGGGAGGAAAATAAAAGATGCTCTATTTTGCATCCCTCAATTTTTCTTATCAGTCCTCAGACTAAATGTGTCTCATGTGACCTGCACATTCACAGGTACCTTAAACATGTGGTTTTTTCTCTTTTAAAGTACGCTTTAGAGACTGCAGTAATTTCTTGAACTTAAAAAACAGAAAGCCACAGTATTTCCATGGCAGAAAGAGTATTTCCTCCTAAAGAAGAGCAATGGTGGGGTGCTGTCTACAAATTGTGTGAGCTGTTCTTTCATAGGTAAATGCATATCTGTAGTGCAGAAGCACTACCTGCAGATCCAGCCAGGACATGCAGCTGTGTGCTGGCATTTTAGAATTTCTTTCATTTCCCTCCCCTGAGCCCATGGCTGGTTGTTGCCCGCTATCACTTCCAGGGAGAAAAGGGTATTCCTGTAAATTTCTGAACTGTCATGTTATGTTACACTCCATGATATCACATTACAGGATAAAAAGAAGTAGCAGAACAAGACAGGCAATGAATTCAGGGTGGTGTTTCTTTTCCTTTTATGTTTCCTTGCATGTCTCTCTGTTACACTACACCTGAGATTCTTTGTAGGGCTTTGAAGGAGTTCTAATGCTTTGAAATAATGTTTCCCATGTCTTTCTTAAAAGGTGTATGCAAATTTAGTTCTGCTGACAGTGTGAGGTATGTGTTATCTCCAGGTGTCTTCCTGATGCAGTTTTAAAAATTACCGAGTTCTGATTCCTATTTTATTTGGACAGGTTTCATAGTATAGGAAAGTCAAGGTTTCAGGTCACATAACCTCAAGGTTTTTTAGTTGTTGTTGTTTGTGTCTTTGTGATAAAAACATGAACAGGCCAAAATGTCAGACAATTTACTCTTCTGTCTGAAATAAAACTGAATTGTGAACTCCAGGTTGATGCAGTGTTTCATTTTAATAGTGTCAGTTCGTGCTTGTTTTGCCTGTGTCTCCTGTTTTGAGTGAATTTAGTGCTAATAAAAGTGAGAGACTCTTAAAAGTAGCCAGAGCCAGAAGTACCTGACAGATACAGGCTGGCAAGTGTTAGCTCCCTGTCTTGGTTAGCTTGATCTAGATGCTTTCCAAGGTTTGGTTTCTCTGAAACAGCATCTGCCAGTTAAGCTGTTTGAAAGTTTTGTGATATTGGAGTGTAGGGACTCAGTTTTCTTTTCCTCCAGCTTTCTGAAATGTTTTTGTCTTCTGTTACATTGCATCTAGACCTTCTGCTGTGGTCTCAAAAACAAACCACAGTCAATCCAGGCCACCTTGCCAAATGCAGCTCCAAGGGAGCTTGGTCTAAGATGTGCACCCACAATTTCAGGTGGTGTTGGTGTGTCAGAATTTATCAGTAAGGCACTTAGCAGATCTAAATTACTGGAGATATCATCTCTGTGTATTACTTCTGTACAAGCTCCCTGTTTCTCAGCTTCTGGAAACGAAACCCTCTGGAATTGCTTTTTACCTGTGTGAGATGCCTTCAGGTTGTCAAATAGTTTCTTAATTAGTTTATTTTCTTCTTTGCTCCAGGGGATGAGAATATTATTTATTCTACACTCCTAGACTTTTGTTAGTCTGCATTTATGTGTTTTGTCTTGTGAAGGCCCCAGCAGTGGGCTGGCCTCTGGGGTGGTATGAAACACGCCTCTCAGGCAGACACGGTACTTCAGACTTGAATAATGGTGGAATATTAACAGCAGCAGTAATAATTAAAACAGTGCACTAAAATACCCTGGGGTGTTGTTGCTAAGCTAGTCTGTACCCCAAAAATTTCAGAGGAAAGGCATAAATTTTAGTTTTTTCCATCCACAACGTGAACAGTTGTCTCATTCAGTGACTGGAGTAAGCTTTCATCCCTGCCGTGGATGTTTCATTAGGACACAGTTCTCCCAGAGGGTCATGGTGCAGTTTACATTAAACTCAAGATAAAAATGACATTGAAGCTTTGCTCCTGCATTTTCTGCACTGCCTGAAAACAAATGTTTGACCTCCAGCTACTCCACTGGCTTATTGCCTTGGTGTTATTAACCCGCGTGTACCAAGAGACAGGGAATTTGTGTTCTGTTTGCTCAGAGAGCAAACTCCACTCCTTTGCCTGACAGACCTGGGAATCTATGGAAGCACTGGGGGGAAGGTTTCTCTAAGTGCAGGTCTGAGCAAACAGTGTGGAAGGCCCTGGCTGGATGTGTGTGTCTGCAGATGAGGGATGAGGAAGGGCACGGTTGTGAACAGAACGTCAGCCTGCTGGGCACGCAGTTAATGGCAGTGCCCCGTTCCCCCAGTGCAGAGCACTCACTCCTGGCTTTCTCTGTTGTGGCAAATTAATTTAAGTCTGCAAACACTGAGGATGTGAATTTAAAATGCTTGTGTTCGGTGGACAAGATAGAAAAGATACCAGAAAACATAAAGTGAAAAGGGAAGTAGTTTCTCAGCAGGCTGGTTTGGGCAGGAGCAGTGCAGGAACACTGATGTGCTGCAATGGCCAAATCCTCTCAGAGCCAGGAGAAGGCTTTGAGTGTCCTTGGCCTGCTCAAATTCACAGCCTTACTTAAGTACGTTGCCTGGTCTAGGACATGTGCCTAATTTCTGTCGACCTGAGTGAAAAGCAAGCACATGTTGGCCTGGTTCTTTTTTTGAATTAGGATAAGAGCCCATAAATATAAAAAATCCCCATACATTGCACTGTTTTGCTGCTATCAAGCGTGTGCTCTAGGTATTAGCTGTGTGCTAGACAGTAAATGTGGCTGGATTTTTAAAAACTGTTTTCATTTCTAAATGTAACCAAAGCTAAATAAAAACGCAAGAGTTTTCTCAATTTATATAAACTGAAGCTATATAAATAGTTAGAAAGGAACTGTTGTTAACATTTAACTTCTAAGTTCATGAAATTATCAAATACTGTGCTGTTCACCTCTAACTAGCCTTTAATTTAAACAAAAGCTATAAAAGTGCAATTAGGCTCCAGTCCAATGAAGCACTTAAATATGTTCCTAGTTTCAAGTGTATTAATAACCCCAGTGAAGTTAAGACATGCCTAGGTGCTTTACTTGAATAGGACATTTCACAGAGTAGTTACAAAGCATAGAGAACAATCCTGCAAGTATCACTGGGGGAGATGGAGAGAGGAGTAAGGTCCCATCTGCACTTTAGGATTTGACTGCTGTTGCCTGATGATTTATCCTATGGGATCCTGATCCAGAGTTCATTGAGAGCTTTGGATGTGCTCCATCATCTGATTGTCAGGCAGCTTCCTACCCACATACAGCACATGCACCTTCCTTTGTCCTCTCTGCCTGACTCAGACTTTTTATAAACACTCTGCTGCTGCCACCAGGCTCTCTCCTCAATCCCATATAAAGCATCTAAACATCATGGATTTAATACTCCCATTTTCAGTGCTAAATCAATGTTCTTTATGCATTTGTTCTTGGAACACTGCTCTGTTTGAACCATAATTCTTCCCACATACCATAAACTTGGTTCTGTTTTCACTCTGATAGGAATTGATCATTAAAAGTAAGAGGAAGCCCATGACTACTGTTCAAACATTTCAAGGCCATTGCTGCTTAGTCAAATGAGCTTGTGCACCACCTCAGCCAAGTGTTGTGATTGCTAGGGGAGCATTACCTTTCTGGGCTACAACCAGCCTTGCAGCAGCTGGGAGAAGTGAAGATTAAAGAGCTCTCACTACAGTTTTGGCAGGCAGTGGTGGGGTGGGTTTATTCAGTTTATGGCTGACCTCCCATTTGGTGGTTTACTCCTCCAACCATCCTGTATTTGTACATAGGTAGAAAGAATCATTCTGCTGCATAACTGAATTTGACCAAAGATTAAAGCTGGTCTCCTGTGAAATACACTGGGGCCCATTAAAGAAGGGATTGTTTGCCAAACGTTGTTGTATATCCTCCCAAGACCATAAAAAACATTGTTAGCTGAAGTGATAGTGGAAAATTATTGCATTCCTCTATTCTCCTCCTTACCACTACACTGCAGCGTGACAGCAAACCTGTAATGAAATTCATGAAGAGCTCTGCAGCAGTTACCTTGAAAACTTTTTTATTGCCCTACATTTCCAGGTAACACTGTGATACTCAGCCTCTGTCCAGCACCAGCAACACCAGCTGAGGCAGAGAGATAGTCAAAATTAAACAAAAGTACCCGGAATTTTTAATATTAAGTACTTGCAGTACATTTTTTAATAGTCAAGGATAACTTCCTCTATTTACATATTATTATCTGAATAACAAATAGCTTCAAGGGTACAGCAAACTGTTCTGTGCAAATGGAAAAGGGTGAGCTTACTCTTATGCATTATTTATTGAAAATAATTCCTTTGATTTCATCAACTCCACTGCTTTTCTTTTGTGTCTGGCAAGGGCTCAGTAGGCAATAGGAGAGATGCTTCAGAGGAGGTGCTGTCTTCAGATACATAACCTGCTGTAGGGTGTCTGGGCTGTTACCATCTCACTCCCTGCAGACATGCTGGGACTAATTATTCCTTTGCCATAAAGAACCTTTTCTGGGATCTTGATGCATCACCTTGAGTGGAAAAGTACTCCTTTAATGGGAAATGTACTGACAGTCGCTGCTGGAAGTGCAGCTAAATGGCTTCACGTGGCTTGCTGGAGAGCAAGGACCCTTGGTGGCAGCAGCAAGAAGTGGTGCCACTGGGTAGCAGCCAATTTTGTGAATGCACCCTGGAAAACAACTTCTGGCTTTTTGGGTAGCTCTTTGTGAACCTTCCCTATTTGAAATAGGAGGTCTTAGTTTTGGCAAAGCAGAAATGAGAGTGTAAATTCTCTGTTCCCCACGGACAACATGGTTCCCAGAATTAAGTTTTAAAAAGTTGCACAAAAGGTAGTGTTTTCCTGAATGTATTTTGCTGCTATGAACTTCAAATCAAATTGACACAAAGTTTGGCCTTTATTTAATAATCACTTCATCAGTTTCACCAATTTTTATATTTCACTTAACTTCAAAGAGCTCTTCAATCTCAAAGCAGAATTTTCTAACACTGCCTTTATGGCTTCTTTTAAATAAAATTCTTCACTAGTTTTTACTTCAAAAGGATGCAAGCTAAGAATCCAGCTGGAATTGGAGTGAGGATATTTGCAAAATCATGAGAATCACTAAACAAGCCATTTGTTTTAATCACCTAAAATGAGGCAGAATACATGTCACTTGGAATTTAGCTGAGCTCCCCCTTAAATTTAAGTGCAGCACCATTAAAAATAAAGTTGCACAGGGGATCTGTTTTCTTTGGGGATTTTTGGAAAGCATTTGAAAGCAGATTTCAGCCTCTCCATTAATTTCCAATGAGCCTAATGCTTTGTGATGCAGCATGCATACAGCCAGAGGCAGATCCGGACTGGCACACTGGGGGATAGAGTGGAAATTTTTTACAGATGGTATTTCAAAACATATTAATGACTCAAGGTAAGTTACAAAAAAAAAAAAAAAGGCAAAGACTTTTTACTACAGAAGGATGTGAGCACGAGCTTTTAGCCATTTTTCATGTTAATAAAGAGGCTTGTTTTAAAAGTGATTGAAACTAGTTTTAGCATTTTTATATGTATAAATCAATAAGGGTATTAGACATAATGGCATGTTTCTGGTATTGTTTGCCTGAGGAAAACCAGAAATAGCTCACTGAAATACAAAGCCTCTTATTTTATGTGTGCAGCAGCTACTTTTGAAGAGTCTAATAATCTTAAATATAAGGGTTAATATTCTTTACAAGTAGAGTTGTCTTCATGCTGCATATGTTAATTCTGCATTTATATTGCGCTACCAGTCACTGATTGACAGTTCTCAGGGCTTTCTACTATAAATATAAAAATAATTTGTCATAGAGAAAGGAGGAATTAAACCAAATCGAGCAAGTGTGTTATAAAACAAAAGGCACAAACATGTGTTGGGTTTTTATGTGCAGAGCAATTAGTCACAGTTGTACTGGCCTGGAATTTAAAAGAAAGGAAGAAGAACAAAAAACAAAGCTGTGATTCTCAGGAAACACTTGTCCAATGTGTGTTATTGGAAGTTCATGGGGAGCTTTAACCTACCTGTGTCCAGCTTGAAAGGGCTCTCTCCTTCATAGAAATATTAGAGGACTGAAATTCCTGTAAATTTGGTCTTTCCTGTAGGAAATAGGACAGTGAAGAGAGAGTCCTAAAGTATAAAAGGCAGTTATTTTAGGAAGGCTGCCGCTGTTCTTCAGTCTGCAAATCCTACAGACATCAAATCCAATTGTTCAGCCTGGGAATGTGGGAAATTCCCATGACCAGGTGTGTTCTGGAAAACTCATTGCACATTGCAATAAATTGCTTGTGGTTGACATGGAAGAACATTTTTCCTTGATAGAGGAAGTGTTTGAGGTTAGCTCAGGTACAAGGACTTGGCCTGGTTTCTTTCTGATGAGTGTGGGGGATTTCTTTCTTAGCCTTTTGGATGCAAAATAAGAAAAAATATGTCAAGGAGCATATGAAAAAAGCTGCTGGGAATTCCCACAGTATGGAGTAGATTTAAGATCTCACTTTATGAGAGAATGATCACCAACATCACTGTGTATGAGGAAAGATGGAGAACAGGTTATTTTAGTGGATTTCCTCTGACTTACAGCACCAACAAGAATTGCACCGTGTGTTGTACCTGCACTTCTCCAAACATTCAGGAAGAAGGAGAAGGCATTGATTTTTCTGCTGGAGGATATTTGAAAATGGAGGCTGTTCCATAAGGAACACAGAAGAAGGCATCTTTTGCTATCAACATAATTCCTAGGCTTTTTATGAAAATTATTCACTTCTTGTTTTACCTTAGTTGTAAGTGTGCTGCTTTTCTCAAGGTACATAGAGCATCTGTGTTCTGTACCCCTGCTCTCTTGTTCACAGTTGTATTTATATGTTCTTAGGGAATGCTGTCCCTGGGCTGAAAAACAGGAGCAGAAAGTAAGAGCATATTCTGAACTCAAAAATTTTCCATTTGGGTTTTTGGATAGGGCAGGAAAATACACCCTCAATAGAAAGAGATTGTTGTGCCATAATTCAGTTAACATCTTCTGTTGAGAAGGAAAATTAATTAGGAAGGAGTTGGAGTCTCTGGCTGACAGATTCATGATCCATGGAGCTAATCAGTTTCGTGGCCTGTCACTGCTTTTGCTGCTGACTGGTCAGCAGCTGGATCCCATGCTGGGGAAGGAGATGTTTGCAGCTTGTCACATTTCCTCTTTTGTGCCAATGGGGAACAGGAAGGTAATTTTAGTTTATTTTTGCAGCTCAAAAGTTACTATTACATCCAGCACTAGCTGTAAAGCCTCAGTGCCTTCCTGGAGAAAGAAATCAGGCATTGAGCTAGACACTAAATTTAGTGATTTAGCTGTGGTAAATCGTCTGTGCCTATAGAAGCCACAGCAGCATTTAGGTGCTGAAAGGTAACCATGTAGGTAAGATTAGTCTGAGCCTTTGGTTTAACAGGGCTCAAAATACATATTGTTCTGGTGATTAAAAGTAGTATTTGTTAGTATTAAAGAGCAAGGGTTCAATAATCTTTTTTAATATTTATCTTTGGCCTTTCATTGATCATGTACCAAATAAGGAGCTGTTCCAACTCTTTCTCCTGCTGTGGCTATAAAACATGAACACAGATCATTCTGAAGCTTTCAAGGTGCAGAACATGTTGGGGTAGGGGCTTTTTGTGCCAGAACTGCAGATGTTTCTTCATGCCCTGCAATTTCATCAAGTTTGTGAAGGAGAGAAACCTTCAGTCATCTCCATCCCAGTAGTTCATTGGAAAAACATATCTTGTATTAAACAGTTTAAAGATTCATGAAGCAGCTTTAATTTTGTTTGCATTTCTTCCTGAAGGGTAAAGCTGTCAGAAATCTCTAAATGCATTGCTTAATCCATTTCCAAACTCAGTATATTAAGGTCTGCAAGCAAAACTCATTTTTGGAGTTTAGCAAGTTTGCAGACAGGAAAAAAGGGCAGGGGAAATAGAGCAGGAAAGATTTTTCTTTCTTTGGTAATGCACTGAACTACCAGCATGGCTGCAGTGTCAGTCGTTCACAAAAAGTAGTGCAACCCAAATGGACTGTAAGAGCAACCTGATAAACAGAGGACTTCATGTGTTTCTCTTGGATCAGATACAAATAAACTAAATACATCTATCAGGGAATGAATGTTCAGACAAAAGAAAACTTCCTTCCTCCCTTTATTGCCATGAGCAGGTTCACGTGCAGCTCAGTACCTTTTGTTTTCTCATGTCCCAGTTTCTATGACCTTTTTATGTTAGTACATGGGGTTTTTTTCCAAGGTTCTGGTCTGCCAACCAAAGAGCTTTCCCTGTTTTCTTATGCCTGCAAGACAGTGCTCACAGTTGGGCTCAGGAGGCTGGCTGGGAAATGTTCATCTAAGGAACCAGTTCAATGTAAAGGAAAAAATGAGTGAAAATCATCTCCAGAATAGAGAAAAATGATCTGACATCAAGCTCTCTATCATGTACAAAGGAAATACCTCTGGGTTGCTAGCCAAGCTCTGCAGTAGCAAATACAGAATGAGAACACTCAAAAGACCTTTCCCAAGACAACAGCAGGATGCCCCAGGTTTGATGCTTGGTGTGTTGAATGAAAGCTGCCTGAAGGGCTGTTTCACATATCTGGTCTAATCCGTCCTCAGCTGGCCCATGGAAGTGATTAGCCCTGGCACTGCCAGCCTTTGCTGGAATCCCTAGTCCTGCACACATCCAGGCTGTGTCCCTGTCCAGGGTAGCTGTGTGCCCTGGAGACCTGAGCTCCTCTGCTGGTTGTACGCTGTGGGGCCTGCTGACAGTTCAGAATTTGAAATTTTTCTGAAAATTTGAAATGATTTGAAATCACAGGAATATCCCATGGAAGCTGTGCCTGCCCAGCTCAGACTATCGTTAGCTACCACAGAGGTCAAATGTGCACTCTGAATTCTTCCTGAACTCAGGAGTGCTGGATGTTAACGAGGCCAAGTTTCAGCTATTGATTACTGTAATTGTCCTCCCTCACCTGGTTGCCACAGTTCACTGTGTGGTCAGACCTGGTGCACAGATGTGGAGACTGTGCTGGCACCCTGCTCTCTTCCCTGGCAGAGCATTGGGTGCTTTAAATTCTCAGGCACTTCACTGCACAGCATGAGGGCTGAAAAAGGGATGATTTCTACATTTCTTACTAGAGTTCTGTTGGCAGTAAGGCTGAAGGATTATAAAGGTGTGCCTTGCTAGTACATTTTGCACAGTTTGATTTCTTCACATTCCAGTAATTTTCTTCTCAAAAGAAATAATAAAAGTGACTAGTCTTGTGCTAAGCTGCTTCATCATTAGCTCATAGATTTCTTGTTGAAACCTCTGCATCCAGGCTGCTGCTCCAACCGTTTTCTGCAAAGATGCCCTTTGGCTCATTGAAAGTCAATAGGTTTGTTACAGCCTTACCTTTTTCCTCTGTAATGAACTGTCCCCTGCTGCCTTGCTCCAGGGCCATCAAGGGCTGCTCCAAGGAAGTCTCTGTGTGTTCTGACATTCTGATTTTCTGTCCCTTGCATACAGGCACCACTGGCTGACCCACTGCAGTGCACTTGGTCCATTGTCAGCCTCTGGCTGAGCAAAGGTGGTGAGAGGTGGCGGTCATGGGTTTGCTTTGGCACTTTGAGACTTGCTAATGTCACTGTTTGGCTCAGAGTGTCAAGCTCTGGTTCGAGTTTCTTGGAATGAAGGAAGTATTAACTGTAAATTGCTGTGGCTGGTATCTAATTAGAGAACACACTGGGAAGAACTCGGGCGACAATCCAGAAAAGCACTTAAGCACCCACTGATTTTTAAGGAAAGACACCTCAACTGGGACTGCTCATGCTCTCAAACACCATCAGAAGTGTTTGTTAGCAGACCAGTAATTTCTCCTGACTACCTCAGCACATCGATCCCATTTTCTGAAGTGACCTAAGGAGTTGGGAGTTCAAGGTTGACTTGAAGTCTGCAGCAAATAAATCCTTAAATCACTTCTGTGCTTTGGAAAGTGCTCAGCTGGACAACTGCTTTTGTTGTTCTTCATCCTCACTGCAGTAAATAAATTTATGACAGCTTTTAAACTGCTGCTAAATTCCGAGGTTTTGCTTTTGCACATCGAGGTGTCCCTGTTGCAGTGGCATTACCAAAAATATTCCAATATATATTGTTTGGAGTGCTCTTTTCAAATGCAGCCAAAATGCAGTTTTTCAATTATGTCCTGCTAATAGAAAAAAAAGGAGAGAACTGCCAGACAGAAGGTTGCAGTGAGAAGTGATAGGGATGACTTCATCCAGGTGGAATAAGAAATTCAAACAAGTTTTTTATCTAAAGCAGTCCCTGATGCCCTACAGTGTAAGTAATCACTGAGAACTAAGGCATGAAAAGTCTTGTGAACCAGCAAGGCCATGGAGTGACACTTGGGACAATAATGCATTGATTTAATGTAATGAAGAACAAATAAATAAAAAATTAGGAGGTTATGGTTTTGGTGTGCTGGTTTTAAAGCTGGAATTAGATTTTTTTTTTTCTCAGAATGAAAGCAGGAGGGTGGCAGGAAAGCACTGGAATTAGTCCTGCTCACGCTGACCCTGTCAATCTGACCAGGAACATGTGGCTGGGTGCCCAGGTGTTTCAGTTCACTTGCCAATAAAACAAATACTTTTTACTCTGAGAAGTTCAGCAAAATTCCTAATTCTCTGAGGTCTTGTAGTATTCCAGTGGTTCCCTGTCTTTTCCTAGGCAATCTTGGTCCTTCCACACATGCCTCTTTGTTCTGGACATTTGTGATCATCCCACCTTTCCTGTAATTGCTTGTCCCTTCTGTAGTAAGTGCTGCTTTGACTGACCTCTCATTCTTGCTGTAATCCCTCCTCCTGTGTCACAACCTCTTACACACTTTCCCAGCCTCCTTTCCTGCCAGCTCTGAGTGCTGCTGCAGGACCCCACGAGGATGGATGGCCTGGGGTGGGCTTCCTCCTCTGCCTCACCTCCACCTGGGGACTGGTCTGTATTCCTGAGGTGCAGTTTGTGATGTGTTGATACAAGTGAGACTCTAGAGGAAATTGCTGTCAGGTAAAAGATGTCCCTCATCACAGGAAATCTTGCAAAGTCCATGTTTTTAGCTGATGGCTCTTTCCTTTTACTGAAGTATTCCTGACAGACTTCTTTGGTATGTTGGTGTGGTCAAGAGGAAAATTGCATTCAAAAAAGAAATTCAAAAAAGAGGGCTGTGTCAGAGCATTCATACTCTCCTGAAAACCTCTCTACTTGTTCCAGGCTTATTTTTAGGCTGTGTAAGAGTGCTGCTTAGCCAGAAGTTTTACACAGTGGTCCTGTGTGTGGCACAGGCCACCAGCAAGCTGCCAGTAAGTAGCTATGGTAACACTGGAATCAATGACAAGTGCTCAGGTCTCTGAGCAGATAGTGCTGGGATCAGGAATTATGAACAATTACACTTTACCAGAATTCATAACTGACTTCCAGAGGTTACTCAGCAGTCAAGCATTTGTAACCTGCCCTATCCCCATGACTGCTAATAGTGGGGAAAAAAGTGATTGTTATGCCAAAGTAATGAGCATAGAGGTCAGAAAGTTTGATAAGAGCAGGAGAAGTCATTTTCTGTGATATCATTAGCAGTATTTTAGAGAGCAGGTTCAGTAATTGCTATGGTAATTCTGAATGGCTTTTGACTGTGAGAACACGGAGGTAGTTTTTAAAGTTAGATCTTTGCTAATGGGAGAGAATTCCACTGAAATAAGGCAGTGTGGTGTTACAGAGGGGCATGGGCCGAGGACTTGGGAAGCAGGAGCTCTGCTCTGTGCTGTGTGACTTCTTCAGGCCTCAATTTTTCTTCTCAAAATGGTCTGTGGTAAAATATATGTGTCGGTGAGCAGCACAAAAGCAAATTGTGAATCAGGATGTAGCAGCCTAGCAAGGTGACGTCTCAGAGGGAGCAGACCTGTTTGCAGCTATTTCAGCAAGTGCAGGCCTGTATGACAGCCATCACGTGTTTGTTATTGCTGCACAAACTGCACAGTCAGAAAGGGTGGCAAGTGCTCTCTGGATGGGCAAATCCAAACTTTGCTCGAGTGAATGTTGGTTTGAAAAGTATGAGATGCAGTTCTGCTGATGGTTCCCCTGGGAGCACAGCCAGGGTGTGCCATTGTAGGCCTTCTCCAGGCTGGTTTTGAGCAGTCATTGATGTTCCTTTGGTTTTCAAGAGATGCTTTTAACCTTCCAGGGAATGAAGCTGCTACAAATTTGTGTGCATGCACACACCCTGTGTTTTATACTGGGCCGATGAAGAGGTTCCTGCTCCTGACCAGGTTGATTCTTTCAAGCCTTTACCACATCTTTCCTTGGGGTTAGAAATGACAGTCTGCAAATCCCTACCCAGATGGAGAGCAAGGAGAAGAGGATGCTCTTCAGTCTGTTTTGCCTCCCAGTGGCTGCTTGGGTTTTAATTGTGTCTTTCTTCTCTCCAGGTGCAAGCAGATGACCTACCCTGATGACCTGCCCCAGATCTCTGTGGTGTTCATATTTGTGAACGAGGCTCTCTCTGTCATCCTGCGCTCCGTGCACAGCGTGGTGAACCACACCCCATCCCACCTGCTCAAGGAAATCATCCTGGTGGATGACAACAGTGACAATGGTGAGCTTTTGTCACTTTGCCTCTGAGTACTGTGCCCTGTGGGATTTCTAGATGTGCAATGTAAATGTGTTTGTTGATGAGAGGGTTGATTGAGCCATTTGCACAAAGCTGTGAGTAAATATTGACTATTTGTATAACAAATAAACATTATGTGGATAAACCCTGTTGATTTCATTGAAACCCTCACGGAATGAAGGCATTTGTGTAGGCAGTCTTAATATGACACTTTTCTCCAAATTTTCAGACCCAGAGGAGTATCGTCATTAATACACTAAAAGTTTAAATTCTGCTTCCAAGGAAAAGTGAGGCTACAGATTCTCCCTAAAGAAAGTTCCTGCTCTTTTACATGGCAGCACATTGTTTCTTCATGATTTAATCCAAAATCAAAATACTGGTGAGCATACAGGGTGCTGTTGATCAGCATGTTTCACAATACAGTCATGTTTGAAGAATTCTCAGGATACAAGGGGCTAGCAGTATTGTTGTGTGTAAAGTTGTTGTACCTTAGACTTCTAGAACTGATACATGCATCCTCTAAAATCATATTTCCAATAAGCCTAAAATTTAGCACTTCCTCCTCAGATAAACAGCTTTAAGTTCTTTCAGTTTTAAGTTGCTGTTACTCTTCAGGATCCCCAAAGAGACGGGAGAGCTGAGAGAAGAGATAACTCAAACAAAAATAAGTTCCAAAACCTGTAGATTTAAGAAAATGTTTGTGCAATTCAGATTTTAGTTATGGCAGTGTAACCTGTGGAGTAATTACGTGAGATTGCAAAGTGTTTGAGGCAAGGCAATCCTGAGGAAAATTGAACTCATCATTTCTCAGTGAACTCTTAGATGGCTTTTCTCTGCCACTCTTCTAAATAACTGGAGATTTATCAAGTCTTTGATTCCAATGGTAATGATTCTATTGTCTAATATAGATCAGAAAAATGAGGCTCCTAATGTCCTGGAAGCCTCTACTAGTTTTCCTGATAAATATATTAGGGCAAAAGCCACTTTATGAATACTTTTCAGTGCAAAGGAATTACCAAACTACATTGATTTAAAAAAAAATAGAGAGACCATTTTGGTAATTTGCCTGTTTATGAGCCTCTTGAAATGAAGCTGAAAAAGGGTGAATGAGTTCTGCTCCATCTGTGATTGAATGCCTGAAAATGAACAAAAGAAAAGTCTAATTGAGATCTTCAATATCCATTTAGTTAAAAAAGAAAGAAGCCTGGTATTGAGGAATCTTAATTATATTTAAGGGAAAACCCTGAAAATAAAGGGAAATTAATTGTGATCTGAATTAGGTCTTGACCCAAAATCCATTGAGGTTGTTTTTCAAACTCTTACTGAACAGCATAAATCAGAAAAAAAAATCACCAGACTGACATGTTACACTTCCTTATGGTCAGAATTGCTCTTCCAGAGGCCAGTTGTAACCTAACACAAATCATCAGAGAATTAGAACAGTAATTATTTAAAAATATTTAGACAAACTACTTCTTCAGCACTATACTCAAATCCATCAGGCCACATTAAACCTGGGAAGTCTCTGGTGTGTAGGGAATTTCTCTGAGCTGAAACCCCTGGAACTGGTCCATGCCTCAGCTGTGGTACTGGCTTTGGATCTGTCAGACTGACCAGGGGTTTAGGAACATTTAAGGATTCCTTTCCCTTTCTGTTGCAGAATAAGAGTAGAACACAGCATTGCAGGGCCTTTCTCATTCTAAATGTTTGTGTGGCTTGGTTTTTTCTGTCCTGCAGTTGAGCTAAAATTTAATCTGGACCAGTATGTCCATAAGAGATACCCGGGCCTGGTGAAAATAGTGCGCAACAACAAACGGGAGGGGCTGATCCGAGCCAGGATCCAGGGCTGGAAAGCAGCAACCTCTCCAGTGGTCGGGTTCTTCGATGCCCACGTGGAGTTCAACATTGGCTGGTAAGTGCTGGCTGTTCTCAGAGGGACAGTGGCACTGGGACAGTGGCACTGGGACAGCGGCACTGGGCCTCCAAGGCTGTGGGAGGGCTTTGCTCAGCTCAGCTTACAGGGATGAGGCGGCTGCAGGCTGCTGTTACCACATCAGCAATTACT
Organism: Coloeus monedula; assembly: GCF_965178545.1. Taxonomy (NCBI): domain Eukaryota; kingdom Metazoa; phylum Chordata; class Aves; order Passeriformes; family Corvidae; genus Coloeus; species Coloeus monedula. Next base: position 6,375,488 of record NC_138798.1, on the reverse strand, counting down.
CCTGATTTGTGTTCCTGATTATTGCAACATTGCTGACAGGCTCCTGCAAGATCCATAAAAAAGCTGTTGTGCCTGGTCTAGCACAGCTCAGTGGAGAGAGAAGTAATTGAAACCACAATGGATGTGAAATCCCAAAGCAGTCAAATGGGGAGACACCATTAAGGAGGCTCTGGGCTGGAGGATTTCAAGTGCTTTTTTTACCTCCTTGTCATTTTCTAACATTTCTTCTTAAAAACTTGAATACCAATCTGATTTCCTCATAAATTTTCTTGCATTTACATTTGAAGGAAACATTAAATTATTGACTGAATATTTTAATAGGGCTTGAAATTAGCATGCCTTTCCCCATCCCCTTTGGGTTTAATGGGCCAGAAGTGCATTTGGAATAAACCTTTGTAGCACCACTTGGTGGCCAGTATTTGGCATTACTGGAAGTCGGGACTGTAGGAGCTGATCTGTACCATCAGCTGCAAAAGGGCTGCTGGGACCTTCAGCATGTAAAATGTGCATTTTCCAAAGATAGGCTGGTATTTGATAATGATGATGCAGAGTTACAGTGGAAATGATTATACTCTGCAATTCTGGGAGATATCCTCAAATTAAAACTAAAAATAGCTGTACTTACAACTAGAGAGAAACTTAATTGCAAAGGAGTAGAGTGTTTATTTTTATATGTCCATGAATATCTTTATAAAATGGAAGATACAATAAAATAAGTCTTGTAGTGCACCTGCTTTATGTTCATCCCATTTTTTTTCCTTAGGACTATGTTAGACTATAATAGCAGCTGTAGTTAATTTTCTAGAAGCTTAAGAGCGGCTTTAATTTATTTATTTGCTTTTAAAGCAAGTAGATCATTCAAATCTTTTCAAACATTCATCTAGGGTAATACTAGCTAGGGGACAGGATCAGGGACAGGGGAGAGCATGCTCTGGGTGCTGTCCCCAGTGCTTGTCCTGCCCAAGCTGCAGTTTTCTGAGGCTTGAGGAGAATTTTGTTATCATTTCATAAAGACATTGAGGTCTGACTGATGTAATGTACCCAGGGAAGCTCAGCAATGGTGTCAGTAAGCAGGAAAGGGCTTTGTGGTTGCTTTGGGGTTTGTTAAGGTTTGGTTTTTTTACTGTACTGCTTTGCATTAATGTCAGAAAGGGTTGAAATCAGCACAGCAAGAACCTGGACTGCTCAATAAGTGAGTGTGTGTGTGTATCCAAGATAAAGAGTTTGTGTTTCCTGCCCCTCTCTGGTGCACCCTCCTTCCAACAGAGCACTCAGGTCTCAGTTGTTCTGCTGAGCCAGGCTCTGCCCCTGCTGTGGGGCACTCGGTGGATAAATGGGGACAGCAAACATGCACCAGGGTCATCCTGTATCCCTTCATTTCAGAGCTGCACCTGTGGGCTTGCAGCGTTCCCTGCTGGTGTTTCTCCCCTTGTTCCACTCAACCTGTGTGGCTGCTCAGAGCCATCTCAAATCCTGTTCCACCCACTTCCTCCTAGTTTTAATTCTGTCCACCTGTGCACATGTGGTTGCCTGTCGTCTCCGTTTTCATCTCATCTCCTTTGACTGGGAGGAACTAAAGTCCTTCCATCTGGACTGCTCTACTTTTTCCCACCAGGTTAGCACTGCCCCCACTCCACAGCCCTATGAGCTCGGGAGTCAGGTGGGAGTCTCTTGTTAAAGCTCTGCTGTTCTGTTCTCCTACTAAGTTGCACCTTGCATGAATATTTCCCCCCATTTTCAGTGCTTATTTATGTATTCAGAGGCCACACGGTTTGCTCCCACTAAAAGCTGTCTATGGATTATTTGTGAGGCAATTAAAAAGAAGCCAATTCCTTTACCACAGAAAAGAGTATTAGCTTTCTGTTTGGTTTGTGTTCCATCTAAAAGTCAAGTGGCTGCTGTGCAATTTCGTTTGCCAATCTATGGCTGTTTTACCTGCCTAATCAGTTGGCAGATTAATTCATAAAGAATCAAAGAAGGACTTCATCAGTTTCTCATGAAATATGCAGGACTGACAACAAAAAAACTTCTTTAAACAGTAGTGGCCCATTTACAGGTGGCTTTTTGCCTGATACCTCACTGTAGCATTTTATGGGCTCTCACAGCATTGCTCTCCAGGGACACTTCTTCTAAACTAAATTACAATCTGGTAGGATATAAAAAAATACTCTACAACCTGGCAGGTCAAATTAGCTATTGAATTATTTATTTTGCTGTGCTTAATTGCTGCTTTTTGGCTTCTCAGGTGTAGAAATATGTTATCTCAGAGCGGTGATTTTCAACTGACCTGTTCCCCTTAAGGCTTTTGGTAGTGTGAGCCAATACTGCTGCTGTGAGAGTGGGAAGTGGAGAGGACTGCCTGAAAGGGAGGCCATTGCTATTCATTCTCAAATGGAATTTAAAATTAGAATTATAGGGTAATATATGTGTACAGTTCACATGTGAAATTCTACCTGTCCCACTGTAGAACCTGGTCTGTTTTTAATGGTTACTTGATGTCAATGGGAGTCAGCAACCCAGCAGAAACAAGAGAGAGGAAAAGCTCCTGTGCTTTCCTCTCTGAGGGTATATTTAAGCTTGTTTAGTTCAGTTTTACTTCAGTCCTCTGAAGGTTTCATCATTCTTGCTCTGAATTTTGGGTTAGGTCTACCCAGTGTGCCTGAATCCACCTCCAGTAACACTGAGAGCAGACCAGCATATCCTGGATGTTGATTGTGTTGCAGAACATGCAGAGCATTGTACAGACTCGTGCCTTTGAGAGATGGGAAAGAATAACATGACAAGGAGAAGAGACCTTCCCTGCATTATGTCTGAGAGCAGGAAAGAGATTACAGAGATAGGGTGTTAATTCTCTGGGTGAGAAAAAGGACACATTGAGTGAAGGAGAGCAGAAATCAGTACATGAAAGGCAGAAACCACAATATATTAGCAGCCATAAAGAGGGTGCTAGGAGCAATAAAAGAAGACATAATGATAGAGTATTATAGTTGCATTCTATCTTAAGAATTGCTTTTGCTCCTATCACAGAGGTATTATCAGAGCACTGAATGGAGTTATGCAGTCCTGTAGTAATTAAAATTTTGCCAGACAAAGGGTGAGTATCAATAAGGAAGCAGTGAAGTAAGAGGATTTAATCAAAAGATTTCAACATACCGGACATGAGAAAGGGAACATGAAATATAAGTTGAGTATCCATCAGATCGTGTCACACATGTCCCATCATTATGGATTATCCCTCAAGTTGTGTAAAAATATACAAAACTGGTGTTTTAATGAACTAAGAAGAGCTAAAGATCAATATCCCTAGGCCTGTGGATGGTACTTTGCAGATGCTTCTTTATACTGTAAGGTGCAGTTTGCTGTGGTGACCATAAGCAACTGATTCTCAAAAAGGCGTGTAAAGAAGGCAGGAAGCTGATTTCCTCCTCATCTTCTACTGACTTTGATTATCCCAAGTACTCTGTAAGATGTGGCTGTGCTTTTTTGGGGCAAAGCCACAGGGTCTTTTTCCCCCTGAGAGCTCCCTGGTAACCTTTTCATGCAATGTACTGGCAGCCAATCTCTATTCACAGGTAACCTGTCCCCCCTGTTCAAGGTCAGGTGGCTCTCTGGGGATATGACAAGGTCCAGGTGGCTCTTTCCTTCTAATGAGAAAAGTGGTGAAGGTGAAATTACCTTTGCAGTCCTTCTCCTGTGCAGTCTCTCCCCTCTGGAGTGTTCAAGTGCATCACTCCTGCTCAGGACATGGTTCATTGCAGCATCCCTGGTACCGGGCCAAGGCTGACCTGGGAAGCCCAAATAAAAAGGAAAGGAGAACGTGTGTTTAGTAGGGGAGTTTTTCCTCATCCAAAGCCTTAGGATCATTTTGGTAACTTAATGGAATACACGTTTTAGATAGCAAAAGTGAACCAATATAATCTGAGTGGAGCATGCAACATAAGCCACGTGGGCCTTTGGGATCCGTGGGACTGTGCCAGCCGACACACGGAGGATGTACCAGAAAAGCAGCTTCAACTGTTCATCTACCTCAACAACCTAGAATGTTCACTGAAGCATCCTCATTGCTTTTCAGTGGTGCAGAAAAGAGCTATTGAGGTTTGGCAGCCAAAGAGCTGATCTTTAACTCTCCAGCAGGCGTTGGGGCTGTGTTCCCTCCATTCTGGCTGGGGGCTGTGGGTTTGAAACTTCCCTGGGCACACGGGAATGCTGATAGAGATGTCACACAGGACAGATGGGGAAGTTCTCTCTTCTCTTAGAGACCGAGGAAGGGAGAATGAAATTTATTTCTTTTCTAGTTCTCTGAACACTTATTTACAGGAAAGGCATTCCACATTATATATTCTGCAGATGGCCTCAGTGAGGAATTATGTATGTCCGTAGATCTGCTTGTCTGCATCTGATAAATGTATATTGTCAGTGAAATGTGAGGTAGCATGTAAAATCATGCAAAATAAGCTTTCAGTTTATACAGATTTCTTTTTTCTTGCATTTCTCTGTTAAGTTTATACTTCATAGTACCTGACAGTGGTAGAGCCAGAGTAAGATACGGTGTTAAACCCCTGAGCAATAAAATCTAGCAGATGAGACCTTGTTGACTTTCATTTATGTCTTATAAGGACTCTTCCCTAACTGCTTGCAAGAAAAGGAAAAATTCTGATTTGTGAAAGCAGGAAAAAGAAGGTTAGATTTTTTTAATGTTAGTTCTTCATTTTTTATTGGAGTAAAAAGTAGCATAGTGATGGTGGCGAAGAAAAAATGACAGCCGTGTTTATGTCAAAAGAAGCCAGAGATCAGGGTATTTAGATACCCACCAGGGATAGGGCAGACTTGGAGAGACATTTCCCAGTGCAATTCCTGTCATTTAGGAAAGGACTTACTTTTTGAACAAATTTAGAAAAAGTGACATTTGGGCTGCAGGGAGGAATTTTTTGACAAATGCCTTGTACAGCCATTCTGATTAAGAACTGGAAGCTAAGATCTGCTTCTCAGATGCTGCATGTTAGCAAAGCATCCCTGAAGTTGTGAAGGCCATTGAAGTGACAAAGTTGGGCAGCAGAGGATCTGGCCTGCACCATGCATGTGGATTCCCTTGGATTATGTGCATTTATTCCAATGTTGTGCCTTTTTTAAAGTCTGCTTGAAGTCAGCAGGTGTTTTTTACATGTTTTAAAAGGTGAATTATATAATCATGTGCACTGAGGAGCTCATTACTAACTTCTTTTTATCTGTTTTTTATCTGGAAGAAGCTGTTCTTTTTAGCATTGTGAAAAATCAGGCTTCCCTTTGGCATGAATTCTCCAGCAATCTGATAAGGATGTAAGACAACACAGAGTTTTTGTTTGCTGTGGTTTCCCAGGGGGTTGAGCTGCTCTGAATCAAGCCAGTGTTAAATACAGAATGCATATATGTTCAGAGATAGACTTACAATGGGATTAGAGAGGCCTGTGTGATCACAGTATGGCTCCTGCCTTTGCTCTCAATCTTCTTACAAGCTTATTCTGGACTCTGGCTTAAATTCTGCCTTCCAACTCTTTTCCTACCTCCAGTGCTTATCTTGGGAGCATTTACTCTTTGAATCCCATAGAACCAGCATTTTTGGAACTCCCAGTAAAGTCATCATGGGTGCTCAACACCTTGGAAAATCCACTGCTAATGAAGAAATCTTTCCACTGGTAGGCAAAAGCATTGAATGCATGTGCTGTTTAGTGATGTGCTCAACAGACTTGGACAAATCAAAGTGAATAAAATTGAAGTGAAAATACCCTTTAGCCTAGCAGAGTCTATAATAGAACTAAATTTACTGTCCTTTCTCTTCTGGTTTTATTAATTCACCATCAATCTTTTCAGAGAGAGAGGAGGACAGTGACAAATACATCGTTTTAGAGAGGATGGAAGGGAGAGGATCTTCCTATGTCACTCACATTCCAGTCCAAATTGTCTGCTTGGTTTTTATTAAGTGGAAAAAAAACCCCACTGGATGATGTGAAGCACTACCTATAAAGCAGAATCTTTTGATTATATTTAGTTTACTGAAATCCATCATGTCTACGTATATGCCTGGGAGAACTTTCTCTTTTGCTCCAGTAAATAACTTGTTAACAATGCATGCTGCTCTTTGCCCATAAAGTATCTTGACTGAGATGCAAGCTGGGAACCTAATATTTTTGCATCTGAGTGAAAAATGGAGATGGATCCCAAAATTCACATCTGGCTTATGCACCTAATCAGGCAGGGCTGAATCCTGCCTCGCTGCCAGCGGTGGCCATGTGGAAAGGAAATACTCCAACAACACATTGCAGCTCATCAGCTCCATGTGTTGGACATACTTGGACTTCAGCAACCTCTTCCTCTCTTATCCTTTCAGTCCTGTGAGCTGCCAGAAGCACCTGACTTCTGCAGATGGACAGCAGAAAAAACAAGATAAAGTGGGGGAAAAAATCACAGAAAGAATGCTGGTGTCTATAAAGAGGATGGGTAAAACTACACAATAATGTAGCAGTTTGAAATTAGGGAACAAATTAGAAATTACTACGAAAGATTTAATCATAATCCTTTCAAAAGCCTGAAGCAATTATATAAAGCCAGAGTGACCAGGAAAGGTGACAAAGGATTTGATGAATGTGCAGCTCAGCTCAGCCTTACAGACTGACTCCGAGGCTGGACTTTGCTAGCCATGAATAGCGATGAAACCCCCTCATATTTCATGGATTACTCAAGATAAGCAATGCAAACACAGTCCATTGCCCAGTCCTGTTCAAGCTCATAGTCCTTCTTTATTGGCCATTACCTGGGGATCTTGGCAGGCAGAAAAACAGCCCACAAGCAGTGTTGGCAGTGAGAGGGCATTGGCAGATCTGGGATTTGAGTGTTCCTGCAGATCTCACCGAGATGAGCTTGGGCTGAGCCTCTGAATACCCCATTGCTGTCTCTGTTGTCTTTTATAGGGCAGGACAGGCTGTGAAATCTCTCAGGTATGCAATGTTTAATTAAAAGGCTCTCCATTCTGGGTTTTTGCTAAGAGAACAGCTCTGCCCTGGATTTTCTCTTTCCATCTGTGACTCAGAGCCTACTTTCTTACTTGTGGGTGTGAAAATATTTTGGGAGTTAGGTAGCTGTGCAGTCTGTCCAGATACTGAACCTTTCCTGTTCCTAATACATGCAGGGGTGTGATTTCCACACATGTGGATACCAACAGAGCTAGGAAATCACCTCCATGGGTGAGATAGGAGGTGTAGAAGATGAAGTTCCAGCAGTTGCTTTCATACCAATTGACTCCATAACCTTGTCATGGCATTTGACTTCGTCTGTAACCTGAGGGTAGAGAAATTAACACTTGCTGAAGCAGTGGTATCTTAAACATTTACGTTTCTTGAGTGCAGAGGACTTAAACAGAACTTCCATCACATGGATAGCTTATAGATGCCTTGGATTACATGAAAGTTCAGAATCTGTGATTTCACATTAATAGGTTGATAGAGATTAATGGAATTTGATCATGTGTTTTGACCACAACTGTTGCATTACACCCCAGAGATCCCTCCTTGCATCATTCAGATGCAAAACACCATGTCAGGTGGTAATAAATGTGAGCCACACAAATGGGAAAACACAGAAGTTCCTCAGGTATAGAGTGACAGGAGTAGTTTGGTGATAGCTGGTGTGAGAGCAGCACCAGAGCTGGGAATGGATTGTTCTTCATGTAAAGAATTAAATGAGGACTCAGGTTAGCATTTCCAAGACTCAAGTATTGGACTAACACAATCCCAAATATGATTAAGGGCTGAAAACCAGTGTGACTGTTGAATATTTTCTTCACATTCTTTCTCTAACCATTATTTGGGATACACTTCAGCAGTCCAATTTTAAGGTGTCTTGCAAAGTAGCAGGCTAAATTCCCTTTATATTCAAGATAGGCTCCTCTGGAACATTATTAATCTCACCCAGTTTCAGTGTCTACATTATTATGAGAAGCATCTGACTATAAAAGTGCCAGCCCTTGCCTTCCTCTGCTGAGAATGAAAGTTTGAGGCAATTGCAGATATCTGATATTAAGGGAGAAGAATTCCTTATCTCCTTTCAGCTTTTTTATTACACAATCTCAATCTACCCTACGAAGTAAAATACTTGAAAAATGAGCACCCCAGGAGGAACCGTAGAAGGGACATAGAACCTCTGGGATAGTTTTGCTTTGCATCAACATAAATATGCTATTAATTGAGGACCTGGTGACCAAAGAATTCCCACCAAGAGGGAGAAAAGTAGTTTGGAAAACTCCCGGTCTTTCCTTGTTTGTCCAAGACCTGTTTCCAGAATCAGACAGTAGTGAATGGCAGAGTTTGGTTCTTACAAAAGGAAACCCATTTACAGATTTCTGCTGAAGAAGGCATGCTGTGGGAAGCCTGGGTTCTGAGAATTTCAGCCTGTCAGTACTGAGAGGCAGTGATCCTCAGAAGTACACTGCATTCGATCCAAAACCCTGGGAAAAGCTTCCTAAATTGTGTGATAACACTGAGGTTGTTGCTGTGTAATTGAAAGTTATGTCACTGGGTGAAATATGTAGAAATGTAGAAAATTAGGTTTAGGGGATATAGGTAATAATAGGTTACAATATGGAGGATTTGGGGTGTGGATTTATGTCTTCTTCTTTCTCCTTCTTCTTCACAAATCTGAATGTTCTGTCATTGGGTCAAAAGTTCTGCACTGCAGAAGATGAAAAGTTAGTAATTGCATTATAAGTAAAAACATATTACTTAGCATTTCATAATTGGTTAATTTAGATGTTAAAAAACCTTGGAAGTGAAAACTCACAGCCATTTTCCACCCTGCCAACTAAGAGGCACATACCGTGCAGCTGTGTTACTGATAAGATACAATAAACAACTAAGTCCGAACAAGAATTCTCAATCTCCTGCATCTTAATTCAAACTCTGAGTAAAAGAACTCAAGATACAAAAAAAGAAGAAAAATAATAGCATGCAAGCAGCTTTTCTGCTTTGCAGGGCAGATCTGGAAATCAGACCCAAACATAATAAATTTCCTCATGCCGTGGGAGTCACTGGTGCAGCCATGTCCTGCCGTGTGCACCAGGTCTCACTGGAGGGTGTCATCCCTCTGCTCTGTGACTTCCCCTCGTACCAAGCCTTGGAAGCTGTGCCCAAGGGCTTCAGGAGCGGACCCCTTCCCAGGAAGGTGTTTGGATTGCAAAGGAGCTCAGAGGCAGTTCTGCTGCAACGAGGGTTCTGCTGCAAATGCTCCACAGGGACAGGGATGCACACCAAGGTCATTTTTTTCCTCTACAACCTTGAAGAGGAAGATTCTTCTTCCAGGCAAACAATTAGTGACACCTGTACCTGTTGTCTGGTATTTTGAAATCCTTTGTTTCAGAGTCTAGAAGGGAGCAGCAGAGCTTTATGCCCAAGGGTTACGGTGTCCATGCAAGGAGTCGTTGGATTTGTGATGACATGTCCATCGTTCTGTATTTTCTTCTGCTGATGAGCAGAGGTAACATGATGGAAAGAACAAAGCAGATTCAGCTTTTCTGCATTTGTCCCTGCTTTGCTGGATTTGCAAGAGTTTTTCTGCTACCCACCCACTGGTTTTTAAAACACTTAATCTCATAAATATAATGTACTAATAATGGAAGTGGCTTATCCAGATCTGGGAGGTCACACTGGCTCTATGGGGGTGCACAAGTGTGGCCAAAAACCCATATGAATTGAGAGTCTGAATAGGGTGCAGTATCTTCTGTTGGCCTACACAAGAAAATTCATGGTAACAAACTAAATAAAACAAAATATGAGGTAACAACATCGAAACCACAAAGGAGCAATTGCCTTCTGACCAACAGCAAAAGAGAAATGAGAAAAGATCAGTGTTCAAATCCTCCTACGTCTGTGAGTTGCAGCAAACCTCCATTCCCTTAAAGATCCATGTGAGAGCTCTGTAAAATCTTCAAAGCTTATTTCAAGGGGAAACACACTTACAAAGGAGTGAACCAGTGGCTCTTTCTAATACTGCTTTGAGGAACGATTTCCACCCTTATGTAAGTCTGCTACATCTTTGGATCAGTTTCTCTGTAAATTCAGAGCAAACTCAGACTACCTTGGTCAGAAATGCGTGCTTGCACTGAAGCTTTTTACTTTCCTTTTGGGATGCAGCTTCTGTGGAAAGCACATTGATGTTTTAAAGCCTTTTGAAATGATGGAACATTTCCTGCAGTTCGCTGCTTTTGCACCATCTGGCACCTGAAATCTTCTCATCACCAAAGAGGTTTTAGAAGGCATAATGCAGCCGCATTTGTCATTCAGACTAGATCTGTTGGGGGTCAGTCTTGGGAAACAGGATTAAAATCTTTGAGTAACCTTCAGATTCTTGCAGCCCCTGGTGTGTGTTTAGTTCTTCAGGCCATGTCAGCCAGTATCTAATGGCTACCAGGAATCCTGGTGGTGTAGCCAGTAGGAGACCATTTAGCTGCTGTTGGTGATGGTGTCTCTCAACGTTTGTCCGTTGTGAAATGAATTAACAGTCTCTAGGCCTCAGAATAAGTGTTTGGTCAAATTTTGTGTTGTTAGACTCTGGTGCAGCTTCACAGAGGTGATAATTCCTGTGCAGGTGCTGTGTGCAGTATCCCACACCAGCTGCAGTCCCGGCAGCGCGTGGCGGGGATCTGTACCCTGTGCCTCTCTGCCATGCTGTGGGTTTTCCAACTCGCTGGGCTCACGCTCACAGGATTAGAGAACCTCATTGTATCAGCCTGCAAAGCAGGAGCTGTGATTACTGGATGGCTGTAAAACATTGTGCTGTTTTCATTGCTCTCAGGGCGGAACCTGCGCTTACCCGGATCAAGGAGGATCGCAAGCGGATCATCCTGCCTGCCATTGACAATATCAAGTACAACACTTTTGAAGTGCAGCAATACGCCAACGCAGCCCACGGCTACAACTGGGGGCTCTGGTGCATGTACATAATCCCACCACAGGACTGGCTTGATAAAGGGGATGAGTCAGCTCCCATCAGGTAAATCTCCCCTGTGCTGCCACTCTGGGCCGAGCGATGTTTCCATCTCGGCTGTCTGCCGAGGGGGAATTCAGGTGAATGAGGCTGCAGGCTTTGTGCAGGAGTAACACAGGCTGGGGAAAAATGATGGATCTACAAAGCTGTGGATGCATGTGCTGCCTCTCAGAGCTGCCCCACAATGTACACAAGTGCTCTGGCTCTGAGTGTGTGCTTCAAGCACCTTTTCTGGCCCTTGGTAGGATAGCAGGATCCTTTTCATCTAACCTTTTATTTTCCAGTGGACTCTAGCCCGTTGTGTACATGAGAAACAAAGGTATTGTGTATATGATTACAAAGAGGCTGGTTTCTCTCCTGTTCTGTGGTTCTTAGACAGTCTTGGCCATCAGCCTAAACCAGAGCTTCCCAGGAGCACCAGTAAGAGCTTTGTTTGAGAGTTGCTCTTTTTTTCTTTTTTTTTTCCCTTGAGAACTTTGCACATGTTCAGAGTTTTCCTACTGGTTGAATTTTAAAATGAAATGTCACCAGACCATGTAGTCAGTGTGTCAATTTACTTTTCCTTTTAAGAGAACATTTTACATTACAGAAATGGAATTTTCTGAGGAAATGCTGTTACAGGAACTGTGAAGGTGTTTCTGAGAATCGTTACAGTGGGAAAACTGGAACTGATGTGAAAAGGGCTTTCTCTCCCCTTCATTTGAAAAGTCATGTCTTCTAGCCTTTCATCTCCAGCACAGATGCTTGTCTAACAGCTCCTCTGGGACATATTGTGCTGGGTTAAGGGTACTGTTGTTACCAACTCTAGAAATAAAAGCTAAAAAATATGAAGCCCAAGTATGCACTTTAGGATGCTCTTATTTTTAAGAGTTCTTAAGAAGGACACAAATTACCACCTTAAAGTCATCTTCATTTTCATGTATATCAGCCTCATCTTAAATTAAGTTAAAACTCTGCTGTATGGTCCCAGTGTGGGCTCTGGCAGAGGAGCTGATGTACTTCCAGTGCAAAGCTTGAGTTGTCAGATCCTGAAGAGTTTGTCCAGCCACTTCAAACAACACACCCACCTGAAAAAATGCAAGTCATCTCTTGGAAGTGAAAAGACACTGAAAAACTGATCCCATTTCTAAGTGATCAGTGGGATGGGACCACCTCACAGGATCCTTCCCTTATGCAGAGTAGTATTTTAATCTGTATTTGAGCAAGTGTTGCAAGCTGTACTTAGGTTCATTCTCATGCTCTGTGACTGCACAACAGAGCTATACAGTAATATTAACCTTATTTACTACAGGACAGTACAGTCCATCATCACTGACCTTTTGCTTGGCTTGAAACCTCAATAAGCAGGGAAGTAATTACTTAGGAAATCAGTTTTCCTGGATAACATGCCCTGCTCACCTCACATTGTTTTAAAAGTGCAGATGTTTTATACCTGTTTCAGTCAGCCCTGAGAAAGTTTATTGATAAAGGAAAATTAATCATCCAAAGCTTTCATTCCTGAAAGGTTTTGCACACTTCATGACTCAGAGTTTATATGTGAAATCACTGCAGTAATTTTTACAGGGATTGCTTCAGTATTTGAGTATCTTCTGTTCTGGAGACAATGATCACATAAACAGATAAGAATGAATTAAGAGGTTAAACCTCAATAATAAAGGGCCTGATTTACCATGGACTTGCTTCAGATTTACGTTCAAGCTCTTGCTGGTGTCATGCTGGCACTGAGCTGGACTGATACAGAAGTGAACAAATCCAAACTCAAGCACTGAGCAGTGTTAAAATCTGATGCACACGAGTAGCTGGCTCCCAAGAGCAGCAATTTTATTCTGAACCCGAGTGAAGAAACCCTCCCATTCAATAGTGCATAAACTGCCCAGAGACAGATGAGACAAGCAGCAGAAGGAGGAGGACACCCAACCCTTGCTGGCAAGTATCAGGAGCACTGACACACTGCAGCTGCCTAAGCATCTCTTCTGCAAATTAAGAATTACAGAATTAAAATGCAGAGACATCCACATGGAGCTGTGGACACTTCCATGTCTCCCTGGGCACAAGTTCTTTGAAGGCAGGGATCTAGGAGAGCAGAGCAGCCACTTTATGGCCACACTGCACTGCTTGCTGAGGGGCTTCTGAAGCTGTAGCACCTGGATGGATTTGCTAAAGCATTTGGCTGTTGTGTTCTTCCTGCCCATGGAAATACAATGCAATTTTGTGGCTTTTAAGTGATATACCAGTGTAATTATGGTAATGCAAAGAGTGACTGTGTGATTGTTATTGATGAAAACAATCAGGAATCCTGTCCTTAGGACTGAGATTTTAAAGCACTCATGATGGGAACTTACTAGCTGTGAAATATTTCAAGTGTGTTTTCCAAAGGAAGGCAAAGTCAGGCTAGTGAGCAAACTTCTAAAAAAATCTCCATTAGTTTGGTACAGATTTTGGTTTTGTAACCAGCTTTCCAAACCACATTCTGCAACCATGACTCCTGTTTCAGTCCACTTTGCAAGACATGCACATGGGTGCATTTTGATGGGGTTTGAATCCGTGTGTGTGTCCAGTGCATTCATAAGATTGCAAAGCTGCTCTTCAGCATGAAAACTGCAAATTCATTTAGTCCTTGCTAACACTGTTCCTCTTGAGGCTTTCTCTGACGCTGTCTTCAGCAAGTATTGGGTTTGGTTTGTGCCTCTCTGTGTTTTTTTGTGAAAGAAAAGGCTGGCAACAAATAAGCCTGTGACTGGTTTTGTGGTTGGTGTAGCTGAATACTTCCTGCCAGATCCCCAAAGGGATTTGAGATTTTCAGCATTAAAGAACATGTGTACCCTGGTATCAGTGAGGATCAGAGCCCTGGCATTTCTCTTGTTTGCACTGTATGAATAAATATCATCGATGTGCAGAATTGGGTGAGGCATTTGGAAAGCAGGGTCCAATTCCTGTTTTCTTCTGGGACTGCACAACAGATGTGCTTCTTTCCTAAGAATTTTTCTATTTGAAGCCTGATCCTCTAATTCCTTGAACACTGACAGTGGTGTGATTCTACTCAGAGCCTTGCTGGGAAAGAGCAGGAACTGTCCCTCACGCCACTGGGGCGTTCATAGGCAGTCGTGTCAAGTGTGCACCATAAAATGTCACATCAGCTGTTGTGAGCTAAGTGACAAAGGGGACGTGGCCTTGAAGCGCTAACAAAGGTAAAGAAATAGCAAGAACAAAGTGTCAGATTTTGTAAAGATTTCTGATGCACTTTAAAGTTGGTTCTTTTTTTCCCCCCACGTTAATACTTTGAACTTCAGAACAATTGATGTTCCCCGAGCTGGCTTCCGCAGGCAATCCATTTTACATGTTTGACATTAGAGATGTGAGATGTCTGTAACGTGAAGATTTAAATGAGGATTGTTATTTTGACACGCTGTGTCCATCACATCATTTTCCATCTGTGTTCCTGCGATCACGCTGCCCCAAAACGTCCTTATCATCTGGCAACACACTGTGTAACAAAGGATCCTATTTCAGAGGGCTTCTAATGGATTGGACTATGCATTGAAACAAGCTGGGGTTTTTAATGCATGCTGTATTTTTTTTTTTCTGGGTTTTGGAACAGCAAGGAAGGTTTCTGGTATTCTGAGCTCTGGCTCTGACTCGTCCTCCCTCACCTGCCGTGATGATGATGGACTGCACTGCATTTGATTTCTTGATCAGCAGCCACTAACATTAGAGTCATTAGTCAGCCTCACCCAGCCAAGCACTGCACAGCTTTCCATTTTATCTTCCTCCAGCAGCAGTGGTGCATTTCATTGTTGCATATGTTCTCACTTACTGCTTTAATATGCCATAGCTTGGTACCAGTAGGGATGTGTATGTACATGCACTGCATCAGCCGCTCCAGAAAGTGCCAGTGCCTTGCTCATGGACGTAAATCAGAGTTTGATGTGCCCCCAGAGAAGTGTTTTGTGCTGCCTCCTCTGTGTGGGGGTGTGTGTGCCCATCTCATATGCAAGTCAGGCCCTGTGCTGGTCTGCAGTAACAATACTGATGAAGCCAATCTGGGCCTTCACTGCTCTGGGAAGAAATCCACATGTGTACCTGAGCTTAGGAAGTCAAGTCTTTCAGGATAAACCATGCTGTCATGTAATAATAAAGCTGGTGACTGTTTACTGAATGCTTATGGCCATCTTTTCAGTTTCTGGTTCACAGGAGCCTGTAACAGAGCAGTTTCGCTTTATTTGTCCACATTCTGATGGGTGTCCTGCCTGTTCCAAAGAATTTACTTCCACAGGGCATCAGAGAGTTCTTCTACACCTGTATTTGCTCTGCCTTTCTAGCTGAGCATTAGCTTGTCATCTTGTCTTTTTTTTTTTCCCCTGTATCTCCTGAGCAGCAAATCTGTCCTTAAGTTCCATTCTCAAGGCCTGGTGTGACTCTTTCTTGCAGGAGACATGAGTTGTAAGAAAAATAGAAATACTTATGCAGGTACCATGCAGATTTCCCCACTTAGATGTCAGACCAGGGCTGAGGTGCTGCTTAAGAACCTGAATCAAAGAAACACTCTGCTGGGAGAGGTGGAAAGCTCAGAGACAGGATGTGTGCTGTGTCATTTGAAACTCCTTTTCTCTCCTTATGCCTGTATATATACATTTATGCTTATATGTTTATTTATGGTTCTATTTGTGTTTGAATTTATGTATTTATTGTGAGCATTTGTCAGTTTTCCTGGAAATTGGAGTTGGCTGCTCAGGAAACTGTTTCAAATGTGACCCGATTGTATTGTGCACATATGTATATATAAATATATAAATATATATATATGCTGACCTAAGGCAGGAGAGACAGATGCATAAGGCAGAGGAAGCCTGACTATCACATGCAGTATGTCAGCTTAGTGCCATCACTTTCTCCTTCACTTGTTCTTGATGAAGCTCCCCCAGGCAAGTTCCTTCAGTTGTCTGTGAAGGGGAGGGATGCACCTGGCTGGAGAAATGGGTGTCAGCACCCGCTGCAATTTTAGCAACAGAGCTGTGCTCCTGGGGATCTCACTGACACAAAATAATTCTGCCTCACACCTACAGCAAGTGCCTTTCTTTCCTGGCCAATGTGCCCTCTGTTCCCTGTGCCCCATCCCATGCCAGGCACTGCCCTCCTGCTGCCACAGGCAGGCAGGGAGGGAGAGTTCACCAGCAGAAACCTCTCTGGGCTTCCTCCCTTTCCCCAGGGCATTACCCAGAGCACTGTTTCTGTGTGTCTCCCTTGCTACACCAGTGCTATCAGGTAATTCCCCCAGAATGACTATGCTGTATCTTACTCCAGTGCAGAATCAATACAATTCTAGGCTGCATTTTAAGCTTTTAGTGGCAAAACCCACTTTGCTGTGTTTCCCACATTATCCTTTGAGTGCTTCTGTTGATTATAATTGATGCTTATAGCATCCTCCATTGTGTCAAAGAATATTCCACAGATCAATTAAGTTTCACAACACCTTTGAGGTGTTGGTAAAAAACAGTACACTTCTAATTGCTGTTTTACTAGAAGGTGCATGATTAAGGAAAAAGGTTGTTTTATATAAAGCAGGTTCATATGTTGTGCTCTGAAGCTGTGAAGTGCTAAGGGTACTCACCTCAAGTGCTGCCCCTTGGGCAGTGAGCAGTGGGTAAGAGGTGCTAACACAGCTGCTTCTGCTCATGTAGCCATTTCCAGCTTTCAAGATGAGTCTGCTGCGCTGCACTAAAAGTGGTGGATGCACTAAAAAAGTGGATGGACTGGGGTATTTCAGGTACTGGAAAAACCCAGTTTTAGCACCAAGTGAGGGCCTTGAGCTTTTTTTCAAGCAGGTTTTTTGAAAAATGTTTGCAATATGTCAGTGTGACACTGTAGTCCAGTATAAAATTATAAAAGCTGGATATGGTTCCTTCTGTCTTTGTGCTGCTGGTGTTGCTCAGTCCTGAAAACATTTTTTTTTTCTGAAAAAGCCATGAAGGCTTGTGAAATCTATATTTGAATATATATAATGAGCAGAAATAAATGCTAGAAGGGAGAGAGGGAGTTGCAAAGACAGTCCTCAGTGGCATTCATCTGTGAGTGATGATTATATAGTTGCATCTAAAATGTATTTCCCACCCCCATTCAATTAACAACTCAGTGTTTTAATGGACAGAGCCAGCAGCTGCAGAAATCCATCCCCCAGAGAGAGAGATTCCAGCACCTGAGAGCAGTCTGCAAAGCCTGGCAGTGCAGCTCCTCATTAGAAAGGGAGGGGATGTCCTCATGGGAGCATCCCACTGCTGTAAGGAACTGCCTCCAGAGGATTTTTGTGAGGGAGGCAGGGCTGGAAAGAGAATGAGTCTAAGCCCAAACTAGTGTCTCAGTTTTGCAAAGCAGTGATGCCTTGATCCATTGAAACCTGTGATTAGCTTTAAATACACAAAAAATAAAATTATTAAAGTGGTGTGTGTTTCTTCCCCTCATCTCCTTCCTTCTTTTATCATGGCTAAAACTTAGAAAATACACCTGAAATATTCCCTAAAAGGCTTATTTCATTGCAAAGGTACTGAATTTCCTTACCTTGGTTGTGTACTCCTTTTATTTCAGTTTCTAGACCAAATTTATTCCTTGTTAGCCCAAGATCTGCTTTTCAGTGATACAAGATGTGAAATCTTTTCAGTGATACAAGATGTGAAATCAAGATGTATATAGGATATGTCTCATCCTGTGTACAGGAGAGCTCTCAGCTTTTTTAGGCAAGTCTGTTTCCAGGCTTGGCACTGGGAAGTATAACCAGGAAAATGCATTTTATCAAATAACTTGAATTTATAAATGCAAAGATCCTGGTGTATAAATATATGCATCAACAGAGGATGGAAGTGCCCAGCCAGGAGTTCAGAGAACCCTGGCTGGTTTTTGTAGAGCCTTGAGACCACTTTTAACTAGAGAATGATTCAACTGAAAGTCTTCAGAAATTACAGCACCAAATAGAGAAGTACTGGAATATCTTGCATCCATGAAGTCCCATGTGATTGATGCTATAGGTAAATTAAAAATGTTAATTAGAAGACTAAGAACTGTTTAATCTGTGTAAATTTGTTCTGAGGTGGGGTCTGTAATAGCTAATCAATTAAATTTTTGCTTTAATCTCTCTGTGCAGGACACCAGCCATGATTGGATGCTCTTTTGTGGTGGACCGAGAGTATTTTGGTGAGATTGGCTTGCTCGACCCTGGAATGGAGGTCTATGGAGGAGAAAACATCGAATTAGGCATGAGAGTGAG
This sequence comes from Coloeus monedula, assembly GCF_965178545.1. Classification (NCBI taxonomy): domain Eukaryota; kingdom Metazoa; phylum Chordata; class Aves; order Passeriformes; family Corvidae; genus Coloeus; species Coloeus monedula. The sequence continues at coordinate 6,357,223 of NC_138798.1, read as the reverse complement.
TAACAAGGAGCAGACCTTGTGCAGTGTCCCTTTGCAAAGAGTGCTGGGGAGCTTGTGGCCCAGCAGAGCTGCTGTCTGACTGATGGGCTATCATGCTGGAGTAATTGAGGCTGCAACACTATCTGGAAGTGACAGTGCCAGTAAATGAATGTTCCTGGCCTTACAGGCCGGGAGAGAACTGATAACAGTCAGAAATATGCTTTATTGGTTCATTCTGTCAGTGTCTGAACCAATGAGAAAGATTTTCCCCTTTCCCAGTATCTTTCCTCGTGCAAACAGCCACTCTAAGTCTCCATGTGCTCATTGCCCTTAGCTGATGTTGCACAGGTATGGTCTAACAGATGCAATTCCGACAGAAAACGAAGGCCAGGCTGGTAGAAGTCAGTTGTAATGTTCATCATAAACACATTATGAATGCTGGGATGTTTTACTACTCTAAGGATCCTCCTTGTAGAATAAGAACTACAGGGTACAGGTATTCAGTCCTGTCGGACAGGCCAGTGCAAAGTGTGGGCAGATGACTTTGGAACAACATCAGTCCCTGCACCCTGGACCTATGGGAGGTCTGATACCTGGGATCCCTTGCCCTTGTTTTCAAGGGGGTGCTTGCCAGCAAGTCCTCCTGAAGTCCAAGGAATATGTTTTTGCTTAGCATTTGAAAATTAGGCTGCTTAATGTTGCATGAACAGAGTTTCCTCATTATAAAGCTGACTGTTTAATTATTTTCCCTCTACTCTTTATCCCCTGCTTCCCAGTAACATGTCCCTGGTGCATGTAATGTGCTCATTAAAGCATATATTCTGCTCATGGTGAAACATTGAACATCAAATTAGTCCATTCTTTATCTGACTCTTTTTTTTCTAAAATGGCTACAAACTCCTTCACACCACTGGACTGAGGAGGAAGGTCACTGCAGCAAGAGTTTATTTTCACACACGGGTGTGTATTTGTTATTCCAGCATTGCAAGAGGGATGGGGCTTGTAATGGGACTGTGTGAATACACTGCTTATACTTTAAGGTTCAGAATTCACATAGGGGACAGAAAAACTGCTACCACAAATCATCCAATTTTCCTTAAGAGGGTCAGGCTATTACAAGGATTGTGTGAGCTTTCCTTTATCATTGTGCAGGGCTTTGAGCTGTTTGAAACTTTCTCCACATGGCTGCTCCGAGAATAGATTGAACACTCTGGCAATACCCTGACGTGGTTGATGAATAAGCCTCCTAAGAAATCTGAAAGCTGTCGCTCCTCCTTAAACGAGGAGCACTTGCTGAGTCCGATTAGGGCTCCTGGTAAACAGAGGCAAAGGTTTTAATAGGATTATGAAATGGCACTTGCCTGAAGAGACAAGGATTTGAAGTGAGCAAGGACGGGTTTTCAGGGATAGGGAACCTGTTAAAGCCTGCAGAAATCTTAGATCTAGAAACCAGCTCTCATTCTTTGGGTTTTGTTTTGTTTGGGGTTTTGGTTTTTTTTTTTTGCCCTATAAGAAAAACTAGCCCTACTGTTTGGAAAAGGTTTTATGAAAGTACTACAAAAGTATGAGTTTGTTCAATCTGAAATAAGCTGTGTGTCCATAGCATGGGTCTGTCACTCTGTGTTTCCAGCCTGGATCCATCATGGTAAGTAATATACAGTGTCTGCCTCCTAATTTGCAAATCCTGTGTGTGATCCCCTCCTGTGTGTCTTTCAGAGCTGTCAGAAACTAACAGCATGAAAATGCACAGGAACCTTCTCCCTTCTCTCCAGGCTATTTATAAAACCACTGTGAATTTACCAAGCTGGGGTTTTTTTTAACTCCAGAACCTGCAAGTACATTGCAAAAAATCACTTCTTTCCAAGGGCCTGGTGCAGTGACCCATGCAGGGATATTTGCTGCATCCCCCACACCTGCCCAAAGGGATGCTGTTGACCATGTGTGACTGCTTGTGTAAAGCAATGAGAGACAGAAAAAGGAATGAATAAATGAATGAATAAGTAAAGAGCAAGAATTAATATAATAATAAATAATAAGACGTAGGGAAAAGTGGTGGCACATGCTTGGCTGAAAACAATCCCTATTTGAAATAGCTGTAACAATAATCCTTTAAAACATTTTTGCAAACTGTTATCATGTTACTGCTAAAAGAAAAGGGATTAGGTTTGGAGTGTCTGAAATAGATTACATTGCATCTAGTGAACCCTTGTTTAAATTGTTTTAATGAATTGAAATAGGAAAACTCAGTGAAACTAATGAGCTGATTTGGGAGGATATTGTTTGATAACTCAGCTAATTCCCATTAAATCTATTGTTTATTAAAAAATCATGATCTGGGGTATTTCACAGCTGGCTTTGCCCTTTTCTAAATTCCATAGATGGAAATATTTAAATAATTAACCTAGGTGATTTTCTATATTGAATAAGCAGTGCAGCAACAGACTGGGGCTACCTACTATGCCTGTTGAAAATATTTAGGGCTCTTCAGCTCTTCTCTAAACTCCTATCATTTTTTGTGTAAACTTCACAGTGGTTAGAGCTGCAACATTCTCCTGATGGGGCAACTTTACACTGAAGCCAATGTCTGTTTGCCAAGAGAGGGAGATCCTGGTTTGGTTGAGAAAAAGCACCAGCTGTTCTGGGAAGTAAAAGGGAGATGGACACATCTGCAGGCTTGTGAGCGTAAGGAAATAGATGGACACTTACAGAATGTCATCTTGTACTATATTTTTCAAAGGTGACAGTTTCACTGCAAGGTGGATAAATCCAGGGGAATTCTGTTAGGACAAATGGTGCTGTTCTCTCAGTGTTCACCAACCAGCTACTGAAGCTGATGGGAGTTATTATTAGCACCTAAACACAGGAAATTACAGCATCCAGTCTTGGCTGACTCCTCTGTGGATGAGTTGCCCTTCATGAGCACAGGCTGAAGAAGAGCCTCTTAATTCAGGGTAGATCTTCTTTGCTGCTCCTGAACATCAAATGGTCTCTCTGACCTGTAGTACAGAGAGATATCCCAGCAGGAAGAGAAATTCAAACAGTGCTTGAATGTGGAGAAAGACAGGGATCCCTTTAAGTGAGGGTCCTAAATTGTGACCCTGTAAGAAACTGCGTGGTTTGCAAGCATCATGTGAGTTCCACTCCTAGTGGGAGCCACAGACACACTTAATTATTTAGAAAGGGATCATATAAACATTAAATGCCTAGTTTATGATTTAACCTAATACAAGCAGTTTATGATGCATCTTTTTATAGTGAGTCATTAATCATTGCACTAAGGATCCCTCGCTTCCTCTGGTGCTCCCGTGATAAGGTGAATGAATTGCTGTTCTTTTTACTTTGTGCCCATCAGCTGTAATGGTGGGTGGGAAGAGATCAAGTGTTTATTTTAAAGGATGCTCTAGCAGAAATTAAATTCTGCTGCCACCCTTAAAAATCCAAACAAATTAAATAGAAAAATATCTCACCACATTAATAACCTCAAGTAAAACTTCTTTTCTTTTATGGCCAGCATCAACAGGCCAGGCTGCTCTAATCTCAGTAGCACTGGGTCAGCATCAGCAGGTGTGTCCCAGGTAACTCTGGCCAGTTTTGTGGCCACTGTCAGTGGCATGGCCCTGGGAACACACAGCTAATCAGGATTGAAAAGAGCTGACCCAAAGCAGGATCCAGCTCAGACCCCGTGTGCTCTCTGTTGTTGTGATTTAATTGGTGATGGAGGCCGGGCTGCCCAGCTGAAACCATGGGTTGTGTGAACAGAAATGCAGTCCCACCCCTGGCTTACACAAGTACTGTGTGTACTGTAAAAAAATCATGATGCAGATGCACCAAAATCTCTTTATGAGGAAATGAAGCTCATTACCTAATGGACTTCCATACACAAGCAAATCATTATACTTTCCAATCTTATATGTCCTGCCTTTACTTTCTTTAACAATAGATGAACTACATTTTTTCTGAGCAGAAATGCTAATGGTAGATTGTTGAGTAGTGAATTTTTGACCTCATTTTATTACCTTTAGCTAAAGAGATTTAGATTCCTTTGAGCAGTCAGTGTTTTAAATGCAGATTCCAGACTGGTATGCTGTAATAAAAATGTCACAAGGTTTATGTATAGCAAACTTTAATTCTGGATTCTGGACAATGCTTTTTGCTCTGTGTGATTCATGAGGCCAGGTCCCCAGTCTTAGAGCTAAATAGAAACCCAGTTCTGGTGAGTTACTCAAAATGCCACCATTTTTTCACACATGCTGTGGTAACAAGTGAAAATTGTACAAAAATAGAGGTTAATCAAACTGTCTTATTTTGGTGAATATGAAAATACTTCATTTTTATTTTGACCTTTCCCAAGCTGTAATTTTTAGTATAAATTAATTCCATTTTGAATTAAAGGTCTTAAAGCCTTTTAGTTGGAAGGCCTTTAATCACTTAAATGATGTTAACAAAACCCCACAATTGCCAACATCTGAAAATGTAGTGTGCTCTGTCCTGAGACATGCCTGTTCACACTGGAGTGCAATAAATCAGCATTTTCAACATGAAGTTAAATGCTATTAAAATGCTTCTGAGCAGTTCTATACTGCCTAAGCAAAATCCTAGTAAGTGATGTAATCTGCTGTTATTGGAAGTTGCCCCACTGCTGAGGTTGCAAAGATCTCAGTGATAAATCTCCCAGGTCTCACGCTCCAGATAAACTGTATAAGTGAAGGTGTCCCCTTTTTCCATCTCCAGTTTAATTTAGCTGTTTTATAGCTATTTCCTCAGGTAAAAGAATCCTAAGCTTGTAAAGCCAAGCTTTAAGAAATCATGAAAGGATTGAAGTCATGGTGCCTGGATTACATTCATTCCCAGCTCCCTTCCCTCTTCAGAGCAGGGATTGGAGCAGTTGCTTCTGTGGTGCTGTGCATAAGTGATGAGCCAGGTCCTCAGCACAGCCGAGTGCTCAGCATCTTCTAATTCCACTGGAGTTGCACAGATTCAGGCAGGATGGGATTAGGCTTGACATTTGTGTACAGCAGCAATGCATTCTGTCTGGAAAAGGGGACAGGCTTCGTGGCAAGGGAAGGAGCTCATGCAGGCATTAAATCCCAGGCTGCTGAGCCCTGGAATGTCCAAAGGCACCTGGAGTCACCGCTGGTGGTTCCCTATGGCCAAAGTCCCAATGTGCTGCAGAGGGCAAGGACTGCATTAACAACTGCAAGGGAGCTGTCAGCAGTGCCAGGGACTCTGATCCCAGCTCTGAGGTCAGATCCCCACCCCGAAACAGATCCAGTGCTGCCAGCAAACAAGAAAATAGTGGGAAAGCAGATGAGGACAGGCTGATTCCAGTGATAACCAGCACTGGGGACAGGGTTCAAATGTCTGACCTGAACCACATTTCAAACCAGAGGGTTTCCTCTGTAAAGGGTCTTCCCCCACCTGAAAGAACAGGATGTGCAAAGAGTGTAAAGCAAAGCCAAAGAGCTAAAATGGGGCCCTGGGCCCATTCTGATGAAGTTAAGAGTACTTGGGTTTTTCTATGACCAGATCATTAATATAGTCCTAATTGTACTTTTAATAGGATGTATGAACCTGGTTTTGGAGGACAGAGCCCTGCCTATCTGCAATTTCTTTGAAGCATACTGTCCTTTTTCCTTTTCTTTCTTATTTTCTTCATTAATTTTCTTTTTATTAAATTGAGGATAACTTTAACCTAGCATGGAAAACAATGGTTTCATCAGAACACAGCACAGTGGTGCTCTAGCATGAAATTGCCAGCACACTACAGGACTAGAGCTTGTGAGTACCCTTAAAAACACTCTCTAAAGTGGGAGCATTGGAAATAGCTCAGAAAAGAGCATCTGGCCATTTGGCTCCAATATCACATCATGCTCCATCGAGTGTAACATTTTATGTTACAAACTCTTTCATGTACCAGGACATTATCAAAGCACAGGGCTGGAAATTTCAGAAAGAGATCGACAGTGAAAGAACTGAGGAAAGAAAATGCTTCCTTTAGTCTTTGCCACTTTCTTCTCAGCCACTTTCCTGATGGTTTGATCTAAATCGAACACAGGTTCCTGTTCAGAGGCAAGTGTGAACTGAATGAGAGAGAGAGAGAGAGGGAAAATGAAGAGGAGTGTTAATTGTGTTGAGATTGAAATAGGTTTCACTTGCCTAATGATGAGTCTGAACCAAACACTAGAGATGAGCTACAGCTGGTCAGAAACTTTCTGATACAACATATTTTGTGTTGCAAAATAACAGCTCATCCAGAACTCCAAATGGTCTGTAGAACTCTAAATTTTGATGCTGCTTACTGAAAGCCTGGCTTGGGCTATGTTGTACCCAGAGGTGCCCAGCTGCCAGTCTTTAGTTTGGCCCCAGCACACCTGGCAAAAGAGTTCTTTAAGTTTTTCTGGAACCATTTTGAATCTCTCTCCAAACTATTAAAAAAGATGAAAAATCGGGTTTGTGGAAAGCATCCTTTTTCCACTCAAAAAACGAGATGTGAAAGTGATCCAGGATACCAGCTGTTCCCAGAGCAGGGGATGCCTGTTTCCTAATTGACTTTTTGAGTAGCTCCCCAGTTGGTTCTCATTTTTCTGGGGATGAGAGGTTTAATCAGGAATCTCTAGGAAATATAAATGGCTCTTAAGATAGGAGGAGTCCGTGCAGTCCAGGTTTCTGCAGCTGGAGCAAAGATTTGGCTTGGAGCAGCATCCTGTGTGATGGTTCTCCAACCCAGACCAGCAGCCTGGGTAAGTGCTGGAGGAGCAGCTGGTGGATGTGAGGGTCACAGTCCAAATTGCTTCCCTTGGCAGTGCCCAGGGCTACTGTGTGTGGTTGTGTTGGTTTTCCCAGGTACCTCCACGTAGGTGACTTCATTTGGGAAGGTTCTTTTTAGCCTTAGGGCTGAGCTGTCAGATTTATAGGCTCCTCCAGGCTTGAGTGCAGGGTCTGGAGGTGGGGTTGTAGATGTTTAAACGTACAGCTGAGGTGTTACCCTTGCAGGAGTGTTGAGGTCACCATTATTTATGACATTAAACATGAAGTCGTCACCACTGGCAAGTGGAAGTGTTTTTGTCATGGGAGCATGAGGGTAACAGAGCTGATCTTTGAGAGTTGTGGGTTTGGAAGGCTAAGAGTTGTGGGGCTTAGGTTTGCTTGGCTTTGTTTTAATTCTGCCTGGAAGATTTTGGGAGGTAATATATTTTTGTTCTGTACATTTTCTGGTCTTCCTAGGAAATATCTAACTGACTAATAATTATCCTTGCACTAGTGTCACCTGATTAAGGCAAAGCATGTTGAGCTGGCCTGTGTGACAGGTACCTCTGAGCTGAGGAGCAGGAGCAGGGAAGGAATAATGCATGTAGCTGTGTTGTTGGATAAAGGTCCACTCCTTGGTGCCAAATTTATCATTATCTGCATTGTGTGTAACACATGGTAAAAAGGCAGCTTAACACTGTGCTTGAAAGAGCATTTTCTGTGAAGGCAGCAGCAGATCAGCCAGCAGTGAGAGGTGTAGTTGGTGCTTCTCCTCTAAAGAGCTCCCAGAGGAGTGAGGTCTGGCACCTCCCCCTAGAGGAGCCAGAATAGGGATCCAGATTCCTATCTGGCTAAGCACAGACAGAAAAAAAAAACTTCATTAAAACACTTATAGCCACAAAATGTCAAGATACTCTTAAATTTTGTTTTCTGCATAGGAAAAACAGGGAAGCAGGTCGGCTGGAAAGCTTTATTAGCACATTTATTGTAACATAGCTCCGTGTGTAGTTTCACTGCTTGCATGCTGCAGCCAGTGTAGAAAAACATAGATAAATTCCCTCTGCATCCTCATGTGTCATTGTTTCTCTTCCATGAACATCAGATTAGATTTCATGGCAGTGTTAGACGTATATTTAACGTGCACAAAAGCATTGGTCAAGATGCCAATTGCTTTCCATTGGTAGCTTTCTTTCAACGTAAAGGAAAGGCGTTAGCTATTTAAAAGAGAGGAAAAACAAACACAGAATGACATAACTGTCATTTCTATTTGTATTCTAGGCTTAGAAAAAGCAGATCTCACTGAAAAATCATACTTAATATGACCTACAGAATTTATAGCATGAGAAACTGAGCCAAGGAGAACCCACAGAAGCAACAAAATATATTTGCAAAATCTGTTTTGGGTGCAACTGCATATCCTATAGTCAAGTGTTTTGACTGTGATAAAATAATTTATTCACGTGTTTTGGTAAAACTGTAGCCGCATATTTCTACCTAAAATGCCACTTAGATTTCCTCTGTGTCTCTGAGAGAATGTCATTTGCACAAATATCTTCCTACCAGAAGAAAAACAAATGATTCAATAACCTCAGAGCATGTCTGTAATTTCTGGCACACTCTGAGGAAGCAGGTAAATGAGTTTGGTTTCATCAAGCCAAGGGGAAGCTGAGGCAGAAGGCTCCAAAGATGTCCTCACGGGAAGTCTGAGAGTCATTTGTTGGCAGAGCCAGGCTGAAACTATTTACAATAAACTTTATTGTATTTCTCTACTAATTGGTCTGCATTCAAAACCTGAAATGATTACTGGAGGTTACAGCATGTGCATACACTGTAAGAACTCTACTTGAAATTCCTGTGTTCCTTTAGGGCCTGATTGAGTGAAAAAAAGGACAAGGGTGATGGACTTCAGAAGGAATGAGTGAGTCCTAAATCCTGGGTCTGAGTAGGAGTGTGAGAGCACATTCAAAGCAATCCTCTTGAGATCTGTCTTTTCTATTCCTGTTTCCAGCTGATGTTGCCACGTTGTGCTGGCAGGTAGCTGGTGGGTTGCAGACTTTCTGATATAATCTTCTGTGGCCAGGTCACTGCTGCTGTCCCTGTTCCCCCAAGGAGGGGAGGTGGTGTCATTTTCTGTCTCTGCCTCCCCTCAACTTGCCAAGGACATCCCTTGGGGCCAGTCTGGCAGCAGTCTGCTGAGGACAAGTGGGGTGTCCTGTTTATGCACACACGTGGCATATTCCTTCTTCACTCCCCTCCCTCACCCTTCTTACCCCTTGTCAAGAAATCTGTTGGCTGCTGAACACTTGTACTGCAGGACTGTGCAGTCTCAAGCTGCACTGGTGCACGTGCTGGGCTGGCTGGTGGGTCTGTGACCACTGAGCTGTGAATGGTGCTGTATTCCCTACCCCTCTGTCTGTGGCTCAGCCTTTCCTGCTCCTGGCCTGAGCATCTGCTGCCCTGACATCGCGCCTTGAGCCGAGAGGCGCCGATCTGCCAGACCCCGTGAGCCTCAGAGAGCTGCTGACAGTTCAGCTCCAGTTAGCTGCAGTTCAAGGTCAAATGGGACTTTAAAATATGAATAAATGTCAGGGTTTGCTGGCACATCGATCTCAGCCTTTTTGATTACTGCCAGATCGCATGAATAAATTAGCCTTGACAGGTGCGATAAATTATATAGACTACTGATCTCAAACAGTAAATGTTAGAGAAGGACGTGGAAGGCCTGGAGGGGAAAATACCCTCTGCAGATGCTTGCATTAAATGAGGTGAGCTTTGATACAGTGCTCAGGGGGTGCTCTTCAGGCAGGAGGAGGCCTTTTGTTCGTTTGAGATTCTGTGCCAAGCCAGGACACGTCTCCGCCTGTCGTATTGATTTCCTTTGTCAGAAGGAGTTTGGGTTGCTGTGAGTTGTGAAGCGAGAGAGCTCGGCTGCCTTTCCCACCCACTGCCCTCCCCACCCTTCCAGGGGTGTTAAAATGGCCTGGGCTCAGGCCTTCTGGGTCCTAAGAGGGGACAAATAGCAAGCAGGTCTCTAACTACAGTAAAACAGAAGTAGAAGGCGTTGGAAGTGGCTCTCGATTTGTTGTCATGCTATGCTGAACAGTGTCGAGCCACAACTGACTTTTGCATGTCAGATCTTGGCTTTGCAGGGTCTTTTTACTTAGAAACTGAGGCTGATATTCAGAGAAACTCACATGACACAGAGTACATGCTTTCTTCCCTATGATTTCCTGTAAAACATAACTGGGATGCTAAATTTCCATATTATGCATAAATATTAGCAATGTCAATCACGAGTTAATTTTATTTTTACTAAGCGTTTTTTCTCTTTTATTGATTGCTAAATGAGCCTATGAAAAGAATTTGTGGATAGGGTGGGGTGTTTGGATCCTATTTCATGTATCTCTGTCCAAGAACTTCCAGTTTCGTTAAATCTACAATCAAGTATTGTAATCCTCTCCAATATCAGACACATCACAAAGCCAGACTTTTTGTCACAGACATTTAGACTTGTTCTTTTACTGATATCCTTTAATTAAGCATGCCCTCTTTCTGCAGCATCATGCACACATTCTGTCTCCCCATCTTGATAACTCATCTGTGTGTTTGTGTATATAAGTCTGTGTATCCATATTTATATGTAAGTAGAGATCATGGGCTAGTGCTCATTTTGGGCCATTCCTCCTCACAAGGGCTTCTGTGAAATACTTGGATTTATGCCGAGACACTGAGCTTCACAGTGCAGTTAATCTGAAATGCCCAATTTCAAATGCAGAAGCATTTTTCTCTCCAAAAGCAGAAAGGTATGGTATCTTGCTATATTTTGTAGCAAGAGAATGAAAGAGAGAAACTCTGGGTTTGCCTCAGTCGATTTTACAAAATGAAATCAGAACAGAGTCTGAATCCAGTGGATTTTAAATTTTCATTGTGAAGGTTCTGCATAGCTCCACTGTCTTAACTATAAATATACAGCCACCAGTTTTGCACATAAATTGCCCCTTTAATATACATAATCAATAGCATGTGTATAATTTAAAAGAGACTATTACAAATCTCTTGTTTATATGCCAAAATGTTTGGGTTCTGTGATGAATTGATACATCTTCAATACATGTGTAGTGTTAGAATGGAAGGAGTTACTAAAAGGATTTTTACTTGTCTCGAAATGCCTTTTTAATGTAAAAATAAGGTGAGGTAGACAGAGATCAAGACAGAAAAGGCTGGGGGAGAGAAAGGGCCTTTCCTATTACAAGATCTTTGCCATATGGGTGAAATCCTGCACAGACCATGCTAAGGAGGGTGTTAAGAACAGTGATGAGAAAATGGGGTGTATGACAGAAAGGAGGGTCAGCCATGGTGCTGAGTGGTAAGAAGCAAATTGCCTAGCAAGAAGGATTTTGAGAATCATAGAGGAGCTCTGGGAAGATTAGCCAATGCAGGCAGGTGTCTCCAAGCCTCAAAATGTGTGCTTTTCTGATTACTGGTATTAGAGAGAAAAAAAAATGTTTACAAAGCGATAGGGAGGAGAATGAAGATTATATTTTGAGGGCCAGGGAAGTATTGTGCCAGACTTAAGAATCGCAGAAAAAAAAGCTGTTGAAGTAAATAGATAAGAGAGAAGCATTAGTATTGCTAGAACTGGGGCTTCTGGAACACATGCCAAATGAAATGTGGAGGGATTTGCTCGTAAGAGTCAAACCATCTTCAGTCAAAAAGGCTGCAGAGATTATTAAGGTTATTTTTTGCATGCCTACAAAATTGCTTCCTTGTTTCTGCTCACAATATCCATTATTTTTCTGATCTGGGGCAGAGCAGCAGAATGGGGCCATGGCTATGATGATTCTGTGTCAAAACAAGCTTTGCCAGGCACCTCCTGAGAAAAGAGGTGGAGTCTTGGTAGAGTCAGTTTGGAAACTACCTATGGTAGTGCCAGCTGCTTGAAATGAACCTGGCCCATCCCTGGAGGGGTTGGAGTTGTGGATAACAGATCATGGAGCCAAGCCCCAAGTGTTCTGCAGTGAGCACCCTCAATTTAAGCCAGACCTGGCATAAACTGAATCAGTCCATTAACTTTCCAACTTTTCCTTGCCTCCTCCTTCCCAGCTCCTCCCTAGGCCATTTTTTAACTTGAGGGTCAATGTGTTTTGCTTCTGGAGTTGTGCTGAGGGGTTCTCTGGGCTGCAGCAGAAGTGGGAAGTGATTTTGGAAAGCTGCATTCTGACCCAGGCTTGTGTCACTGCTCAGTAGCACTGTAGGTGCTTTCATTCGTACAGGTTACTCGTGGTTGTCTCCAGCTGGAAGCACAGCAAAAATAATTGCTGAGGGAAATGTGGTTCATTTTTCTCTTTCCTCATTAATCCCTATTCAGTATCTCTTCAGGAAGATGCAGTAATGTGCCAGTGTTCTGTAAGTTGCTTTCTCTCCATTCCCTCTGCCTGTTTTAATTAAGCATAGCCTGTTGTCCATCTTACTGGAGCAACATTCCTGTCATGTCAAATGCAGTTTCTATATGAAAATATAGCAAATTCTTGCACTTATTAAGATGGCTTTTTTAGATCTTTACACAAAATGTTGTCATTCTGCATACCTCATGGGACACTGACTTTTTTTCTAGAGTCTAGATGTGAAGGGCTGACTGTCAGCCACATCCCTATTTATCTCTAGGTGCTTTCACAATGGTTTCTGGGGTAAACACGGATCTGCTGTCGGTTCTGCCTGGTAGTGTTTCAACATACAGAACCAGAGCAGGGCTAAGGAAGGTGTAAATGTAACCACACTGGTTGTGTGTCAGGCCCCAGCTTGAGAACCATGAAAATGAGATGCAGAGGGAGGTACATGTTTGACTTTGCTCAGTTGTCAGCCCTGGCAGGAAGGTGTGGTATGCAAGCAGCACTCATGAAATCTTCTCTAGGGAAGTCTTGGGGCTTTGGAAATCTTTTGCAATCCACACATGGAGCTGGCAACAAAGAAGTGTTTTGTGGGGATAGTGGAGATGAGCCACTGAAGTGTGTGAGACAAATGGCCACGACTGAATCATCTTGAGCTGTGCAAGGGAGGTGTTGAAAATTCAACCCACCTTGGTTCAGCTTTTCTCCCAGTCTTAAATCCTTTATTTCTGGCAAGTCTTTAGATTTTCTCTCTACCTTCTGTCTCCTGCCCTTGCCAATGTATCTCATTCTATTTCATCCCTCTCCTATCCCTCCCTCCGCCTCTCCTGGCTCAGCTCCACCAGGCCTTAATGTTCCACATTCTCCTCTAGCTGTGCCAGTGACTTATGAGCTCAGTGCTGCTGTGGACACCAGACCTCTTAAGTACCTTAGCAACTCCCAGGAAAGCTCATAAATGTCTTTCACAATGGATGTTCAAAGTAAGAGAAGCATTAGAGGTTTGAGGAGTTTCTTGCCTAACAGGAGACGCCTAAACTAGATGAGAAGGGGAAAACCTATTACCTGGGGTAGAAAAACATAGATGCCTTTTTAATTGAAAGAATCCTGTCTGTGACATGAAGTGAGAATGTAAAGGAAAGGTTTTAGTTTGAACAGAAATTAATTCAGAGGAAAAGTAGAAGAGGCTTATGTTTTGTAGGGAAATTAACCTTTTTTGATCATAGAGCTTTCTTTTGACATCCCCTCTGACTGTAGAAAGATGGTGGAGTAAAGACTTCTAGAGGTGTTATGCATTTGAAAGAAAAATTTGAAACAGTGACCTCAGGAAATGAACACAGAGGTGCAGGTAAATAGAATCTGATTAATGAGTCGAAGGAGGGCCAAACTCAGATGCACAGGGAGAAGTCTCTGAAACCCTCCAGGTCTCAAGAACTAATCCTGTTCTGGGGTTTGTCTGCTGTATTCCTTATACCTCTGTTATCTCTTGCCTGATTGTCTCTTCTGCTCCTTTGGTCTCTCTTTCTCTGTGTGGCTGCTTGTTTTTGATGCTGCTTTCTTTCTTTCCATCCACTCGTTCCCCTCAGGTAGTTGGACAAAGTAGCTTGGAATTATCTCATGCTAATGAGAAGCCAATGCTGCCTTTCTCCTACTTGATGAAAACAGACCTTGGGGCCCCACACTGCACGAGGAGCAGATTGCATAATATGGACATGGGTTTAGTACAAACACAGTTGTGGGGTGTAGAAGTGGAACAGAAAACAAATTTTAAATACTTACAGTGCCTTGTATCATTAAATCCTGGATTTTTGGGCTAGATGCATCCCTCTTCATATCCAGTGCAGCCACATTGTTTTAGGGGTGGTTTTGATGCTAATAACTGTTTGATATCATAGACAGGTTGATTTGGTTGATTAATTTGGATGTTCCAGCTTATGTACATGAGTATTCCCAAACTACTCAGGGGTTTTTCCAACAGCTCGGCTGTGGTGGCATCAAGCTGTGCCTGACACTAACTGTGCCAGCTTATGGGTTCTGATCCAGTCAGTCTTTTCTCTCGCTTTGAACCAAAACATCAAAGTACTATTTACTTTTTTAAGCAATCACCTGTGAATTTCTATTGGTTTGCATCAGTAAAATGTTACAGGTGGGTGTCTTAGGGACCAGTTCCTTTGGATGTTCAATGCCACATGGTTTGAACACCCTAACATAGAGATGTGCACAGACTGGCTGCCTGCATGCAAAGCTGTGTTTTCACTGAATGGTCATGGTGGAGGTTAAATGAGTGCCCGTGCACACACTGCAATACTGCTGACATTCAAGTGGCCAAATCTGCTTTAAAGAATTGGTGTCATCACTCTGAGACACACTGTCCAATGTTTGCAGCTATCCTTTAGTTTCACATGTATTTAGGAGGTGCCTCTTTTGGGTGTCCATCTGACTAGGCCTTGGCTTCTGGCGAACGTAAGCCTTGTGTTTCAGAGGAACTTAATTCTCTATCAGCTTGACTGCCCAACAACAGGAGCGCTCTGTCTCCAGTGTTTCTTAGTGATTGGCAGTCAGTAAGACACTCTAGAGTGACAGCTTAACACTTTTCTACATATCCTTTAGCTAGGTTCAAGTGACATTCATGTGTTGGCTCCAGACAGTCATTTGTAAGACTCTGTCTATATCTCAGACTAGTGCAAGATGAAGCATTAGATGTCATTAACTGGGACAATGTGGTATCTAGATTTCCAGCCCAAATCTGGGCCGGAATGTGGTGTACATTCTGCTGTATGAAGGCATCAAGAACCAAAGAACCTGATAAATTGCTGTTGGGGTGCATTTTCAGAGTAGTGTCTAGCAATGTGGCTGGGCAATTCCATTAATATTAATAGGAATTTAGCAGATAAATCTCCTTGAATAACTTTTAGAAAATTTACCCGTAATGTGCCTTACATTTCAATAGGCTGAGCTGTGTTTTGAAATTCCATTTGAGAAGGGTAAAGTGATAGATATAATAATGAGGGATATGCAAAAAACAGTGGGATGCATATTTCTGTGTGACACTAAAGGCTTACAGTACTTTTAAATCAGAGCATCCTGGAATACTATTAATGAAATCCCCTTTAACCTTAAGGGGTAATTTTTTCTAAGTGATCCACGGGGGATTTGGCTGTTAAATTTCCATTAGCAGTAATGGGATTCACAATATTACAAAGCAAGTTCCCCACTAGCCATGCTGAAATTCTACCCCCTGCGGCAATTAATCATGCCCATTGGGCTCTCTAATGGAAATATGAAGCAAATTATCTGGCTAATCATGATATGTGATCAATTGCCTCTCCTGCAGTAATTGATTGCCAACGAGTCAAAGCCAACTCACAGCTTTTGTAGCCGAGTGACAACAGACAGGGTGTCCCTGTCACAGGTGGAGGTGCCAAGGCATCTGCAGCCCTTGGATAGCCCAAACCAAGGCTTGCAAGTAGCTGTTCCTCCTTGTATTTTCCTATCTTCCATCTCCTGGTTAACCCTTTTCCAGCAGTCCTGGAGAGGCTACCTTCCATTGCCAGGGTGTAGCAGTGTCCTTTTGTTTCCTTTTATTTTTTTTGTTATATCCAAGCCTACTTAGTTGATTGGTTTGGGGGCCTTTTTCCTCACTGGCATTCTGTGAAGGCTTCACATTCTGCCAAAATGTACCTTGAGCTGGGCTTCAGGCTCAACTCTTGAGGATATTTTTTGATATACACGATGGTGTTGTGGTTAAGCTAACTGGCAAACATGCAAATCCAGATGCATGCACGATGCCGTGCAAAATCAATAGCATTTCTTCAGGCAGCAGCACGCTAATTTATAGCCACACTGCATGACTGTGTCGTTTTCCTAATGAATTCTCCAGTGTGCAGAGGTGCACTAAACAACAAAGATAAATACTGGTGTGCAGAGGAGCATAATACAGATTTATAGCCATAACAGCACACAGAGTACAGATGTTTTGCATACAACCAAGATTGCTTTATGAGCTTTTGCAAGCAGGGGTATCTGTATTGTAACTAAGGACTGTTTTTCAATGAAACTTGAGATTAATAAAGCAACAGGAATCTTCTTAAAATACATTTTGGCACCATCCACACAACAGCATTTTCTGCGTGCCCCACTACGTGTTTCAGCTCCTATTGAGAGCTGTCTGATGGCAGAGGTTGGGTGCTAAAAGGGGAGAATCCTTAAAGTCACCTGAGCAACTGTGAAACAGATGTCATTGAAAAAGGACACTTACAGGAGCACTAAGCAATTTTTAAAATCCCTCCCAGAATGTGTATTAGGTTAGCCAGGCACCAACACAATGAAGAACTTTTCATTGCCTGCTCTCTCATTTGGCACAGAAACACTGACTGCCTCGTTATTAATTTTTATAAATTCTGGAGCTTATTTCTGCAGAAATCTTGATTTTATTTTTCTTCTTGCTGGGGAAAATAAACCAAACTGCTTCTATTATTCTGTGTTTCTGTGGGGAACTTTACTAATGTACATAATACACAACAGCTGATGGCAAGTGATGATAAGCTCCTGATACCATGGGGAGCTCTGGAATGAGTGGTTTACAAAGCCGAGTAAGTAATGAAAGTCCATAAACAAGACACTCCACGGAGCATCAGAGTGACAGAATTTTGGCTCCAAGATTGAGGCTGTTTGGCTGGTATTGGAAATCCATATAACATCCTTCCCTCCTGGCATCTGCTACTTTGAGAAGGTTCGGTTCATTACAATAACAAATTTCAGCTAAGCCTGATTGCAGTCTGTGGCCCCATGGATGGATGGCTACATCCTGTAGCTTGGTCTCCCACTACTGGGTGCCACAAGACAAGGCCTCTGTGGTCATTTGTCACTCCCTGACTCTAGGCAGGGTACATGTGCTGATTTGTAGTTAATGCAGGTGATCTTTGTAGCCTTTCTGATCAATCCAACCTAATTAAAGGAGTAATTCCCTGGTTTTGGGGCCAATTTACCTTTCCAAGATGGTGTGAATGCCTGCAGCTGAACTAATAATGAGGTAGCATCTTAGAGCCAATGAAGTGAAAATGAATCAGTAGAGCCCATTAGACTTGATAAAGTTCACTAAGAGATGGAGCAGGTGAATTTGTCCTTGTTAGGAACTCTGGTGTCATATGGAAAGTTAGAAAAGTCACAGCAAGCAGCTTCTCACACAGGAATGTCAGGCTCTGAGATCCTGAAAGCAATCCTTGTCTTCAGCTTCAGCCAGCAAACTGATGGCTTCCTAAAACAGCTGTGCTAGTTAGAGGTTAGGGATTCAGAACAACTTCTATGTAACATACTTCTGGATGTTCTTTTAGTGAATATTCTTGCAGATCAGCCCTTGTCCATGAAAAGATTCTATTAATAAAGCCAGCTGTGGAATAGGAAGGGAGAGTGATGTTATTAGTAACTGCAAAGCGCTTTCAAAGCACTATGCATCATCCAAATAATTTACTAAATGGTTTCTGAGAAGAACTATTAATTAACTGGCAAGAATGAGCCACATTAACATTTGTTTATTGCGCTCTATCTGTTGGCCTCATGAGCTTGGACCAGAAGAGAAATTATCACAGAGGGGCAAATTTTAGCTGTGCCCTGCATGGACAGAATATCTCAGTGATTCACACTGTGAAAGCTGCTTGGGATTAAGGCCAGATCCAAAGCCGTGGTGCTGCAGCTCTTTCAGATTCAGTTCTGCCCTCCCATCCTGCCTGATTGCCAGTCCTCCAGAGAAACAATTCAGTGGCTGTACTTTAATTAGGTGTTTAATACTGTGCAAATCAACTTGATGAGAAGAACACATTATCGATGTAATTTAAAATATGCATTTGTTTTTCTCTTCTGAAATGGGACAGATTTGAAACATTGATTCATTCTGTAATTTGGGTTTTCTCTATTGAAAAGTGCACTTCAATAATCACTATGACATAGAAGAAAAAATAATCATGTTGTTTTCAGTCCTCTCTGCTTTATTCACATCTACCTGTGTTTCTATTTCATCTTTGCTTTTATGCAGATCATTAGGGTTTGTTCATTCAAAGGTAGTGGAATTGGAGAAACACATGTTAAGCCTGAATTTTTTCTTGCATCTAGGTCATCACTACAACAAGATGAACCAACTTGCTTTTCAGCTTCCCCTTTGAGGCGAGGGAATAAAGAACAAAAAGTGTATTGTGTTTACCTGAATACTAAAAAAACTGACCACACAGTGGCAGCCTTCGTTTCTGTAACTGAGCTTGTTCAGAGAGGGTTAGAAAGGCAATGGGTGAGTTAGAAAAGGCTGCTTGAAGGGTCGATGTCAGCCTGTAATACAAACCTTGGGCTCAATCCACAGGTTCTTCCAGTGTGAGATATCCATAAAGTCATTAGATGGATTTTCTCAGCATGTGCTGTGTCATTTGCACTGTTCTTCCTTCACAAAGGGGAAAAAGCTAATTGAATGATTCAGATATGTGAACAGAGCTGGTTATCACGAGTGTCTTATGCTTCCTTGTCATGTGCAAATGGGAGAAGATGGTTGTACAGCTGATGAGCCTATTAAATAGATCTGTGTCATCAGTTTCAATGATGAGATCTAAATCAGAGCCTAATGTTACCTTGCTTTGCAGGTGAAGTGTTCAGTAGTACATTACACACTTCTTGCAAGCAGGTGCTATGGACAGCAGCTCCAGCCTAGATGGTCTGGTCAGGTGTGTGAGCCACTGTCAGGACATCTGGGCAGCCATGGTCAGTGCTGAGTCATGTCTGCATAGTCATGGGGGTTTAATTTTATTTTTTAAAAAAATGCTGTATGGGGTGCAGTAGGCTGGCAGAGTGTGAAAGGCTTTTCTATGCCTTTGTTCCAAGCATCCTCAGTGACGTTGTTTTCCTTGTCTGTTGTCTCTGTGTTTACCAACTCCAGTTTTAGATTGCTTTAGATTGCTCCTCCAGCCGACATAAATGCCTTTCACTGTTCAGTGTTTCACTTCAGCGTTTCAAAAGGGTGGCACTGAACTACTTATTCATGTCAACACTGAAGGCTAAATCACTTCTCTCACTTACATGTCTGTGACAAATTTCAAAGTGTTTTCAGAATTTGACACATCCTTTCAGTGAAGATGTCAAAGAAACTAATGTCTTGCTGATTTGATTCAGAAAGAGTGAATCAATTCAAAGTGTGAAGGGAACATCTGTGTTCAAAGTTGCCTTAGACTGCTAACCCAGATCTGCCATGTAAAGAGACTTTCACCTCAATTAGAGCTTTCATAGTAGTCCACTATGTTTGTTTAATTACATACGTTCACTTTGATATCTGTTAAATAACCGGTCTCAATTATCTTTGTGTTGAGAAGTCCTGAAGTATCTGGATCAAAAGCAGAAGTCTTATATTGTGCCCTGCACCACTGAGCCCTTAAGTGGATTTTCTGTTGTGCTAGGGCCACAAGCTGGGCTGGTGGAAGAGACCTGGGCTCAGTGACTGTTGTTCGTGGATAAATTTATATATGAGACCTGAAAAAGAATATCTGAGGACTCTAAAATAGTGGTGTGGTAGTGAAGAGCAAGAGAACCTTTCCAGGAGGTTGAATTTGCGTGATGAAGACTTAAAAACAAAGTGTTTAACATTTGATTGTTATCTCTCCTCCAAGTCCTAGGCTATATCTTATTCTCCTTTTTGGCAATCTCAGACTTCCTTTAAAACTTTCAAGCATCTGTGAGAGTAAGAAATATGTTAGCCTAACCTCTGGAGACAAGCTTCCATCTAGCATGAGAATCAACTCGAAGTTCTGGACTATAAATTTTGTTCTTGCCATTAGAGCTGAGAACCCTCAGCTGAAGATGGACTAAGAAATAACAACATTCAGACTTTTGAAAAATTGCCTCTGATTTACAGTGGTGACACAAAGCTAAGTATTGAGTTATCAGCACATTCATCACTAGATTTAGTGCAGTATCTCAAGATAACTTTTTTTTGAACAGTGTTACTGTCTGATTTTTGTGAAGCAATCTAATGTTCCTTTTTCATGCATCTCAACTACCCCTTTGTGCAAGTTATTACCCATCACTTCCTTTAGGCTTTTATTTATCTGCCCTGTGTAAACCTGCTGATATTGCATTTTCTTTAACTTCTGGGATGTATCCTAAAACTTGGTTATGGCCAGTGATAAAGGGGTTATGTCCAATTCTCAGTTGACAAATGAGTGTGGTTCCCTTGAAACTGGTAATGAGATGCCAGTCCCCAGCAGTTCAGGGTATAAACCAGGAAGCTGTACTGGATCCAGAGGCATGTAGCACTTAAATTTTATTTATTTCTCAAATGTGTTAAAAAGCCTTGTGTGAAATGTTTCTGCCTTAGCAAGCTGAAAGCTGTTGATGTTTTTCCAGACATCGTCCTTTTCGAGCTGCAATCCTGAAGAAAGCTGAAAGGTGCCAGACTCGCTATTTCTATAGTCATGTACCAGTGAATCAGAACAGCTTGAATTTAGTGCTGGGTTTTTTTGACAGCTTGGAAATGCCTTATGTCATTGGAACTCATGCTTCGTGCATGGGATTCGCTCCTTCACCTGCTCAGAGGACAAAACTGTCAAGTTCAGACCTTGTGCCCACTGAGATGTGAAATAGGACCTTGTAATACTAATTTTTCCCCTGTGCGCCTGTTCTTCCCCATAATCTTGCCTCGAGATTACCCATATGGCATCTCCCATGTTGCTGACTTGGGGTTTTATTTCCAAATTAAGCCTCCTGTCCAGAGTGACCTCTCTTTCCCATTTTAAAGACCAGACACACTGGGTTTTGTGAAGGGCTGTGTGATCCAGCACAGGAATTGGACCTGGGTGCTGAAACTGGGTCAGTTCCCAGGTAAGTGGCTCAAGAAGAAAATTAGCTGTTCTGGAGAAAATAAAATCCTTATGACTTCCATCAAAATGCCAAGAGGCTTTTCATTTTCCAGGGTCAACCCTGCCAGAAGGGGCAGGTTTCTTGATCCTTCTTTATTTTGCAGGGTCTGGTAAGAGTAGTATGGGGCTATGTGGACACAAATAAAGCTGCAGCACTTAGAAAATTGTATTAAAATAGAGATCAAGCAGGAATTAGGAGAGGGAAAGGAAAGGGGAGTCACTATCTGGGGACTGAGAAGCCACTTCAAAGGAAAATTATGTCAGGAAAGAAAATCTGAAGCCACGACATTAAATTCTTTCAGTGTCCCTGCATTATTTGTCTGCCTGTTGGAACATCCTCGAGTATTACAGCAGCTGAAATTGCTGAAGAGGAGCAGCGTGAAAAATAATAGAAAAATAATCTCTTTATAAGAAGTGGGGGCTAATGCCCGGAGGCATCTTGACAACAAACAAATAACAAATCCCTTACACAAAGGAGAGGTACTCAAATAAGGCAGCAAGCCTCCCTGACACCAAAGCCTGCTGAACAAAGCTTCTCTTGTAAGCCCTGCCCACTTGCTTGCAGTAGATAAATGCCACTAAACCTTTCCAAAAGAAGCTTAAGAAAACAAACAAATCACAAACAACAACAAAAAAAATTCCACGAACCTGCAATCTTGGCTCTTTGCCCTGTCAAATACCCAAGACATATTTATTTTGACATGCAGCCAATAGAGACAATTCAGAAGAAAAATGAGGGCCAGGTCTTCTGATAATGTAAATCCTTCTGACTTGATTGCTAGCCCAAAAAATCAAGTGGAGTGGAAGCAATAAAGTAATGGTAATATTAAATATTTTTTGGCTTGAAGTGCCCTTTCCTTTCTCTCCCCCTTCCCAAGCACATGTGCAGTCACAATTCTGTTTCTTCATAAAGCCAGGTGTGCATCTGATTTAAGGAGTGATCAATAAAAAGGGTGAAATTTTCCAGAGGATGTTTGACGACCTGGATGCCCAAATCCCATTGAATTTTCACTTGAAAATTTCACTGGTAACATTTTGGCTGCAGTTCTGTCAGATCCTCTCTGCAGGGAGTTTACAGTACTGTAGCACACCTCAAACTTAATCTCATACTTGTGATGTTACTTTTGGTGAGGTGTTTGTTTGCACTTTCCCTCAAGCAAAAACTTTGTGGAAGGATGCCAAGAGTGTGTATATCTATCCCCCCCCCCAAAAAAAAAAAAATAAAAAAAAATATATGAACCATATCCTAAAATTATACTTGTGTTTATGTGATTTTAATACTTTGTATCAAAATATGTGTAGCCACCATGTCATTTTAATGACTGACAGGGAAACATGCTCCCAAAATTTAAATGGTGTGTCAGAGCACCCATAGCCTGTTTGTCTGCATGATGATTCACATGTAATTATGACAGGATTCACACATTAAAATAATAGAAAAAAATCATTTATATTAAAATTTTCTAAGCTGATTTGCTGGGTAGAAGAACACAGTGGTTTGTGGTTATGTTGTTTTTTTCAGTAAATAGCTTGGAGAAGCTTTGGGATGTGCACCCAAAGCAAACCCAGACTCTTACTGCATCTTTGGGGCTTTGCCATCAGTGAAGCACTTGTGCAAGTCCCCTTGATGTCACCAGGAACTGAGTGCCTGGTTAAAGTTAAGCACGTGCTGAAGGGCTTTGCTGCAGGAGATGAATGCAGGTGAGCTGTGAGGTGTCCTGTCTGTCTTAGCCTGCAAAGTGAGTGCCTCAAACCCAACAGTGACATTTGAAAAGTGTTGTAGCATTGATTTTCACAAAGACACGACAAACGAATTTGTGAGAAAGCAGCAGGGAGCTGCTCAAAGCAACGTGGTCCTCCACTGTAAATGAGTAAGGAAGGGGATCTTGACTGGGAGGAAGGAAGAAATACCAAATCTATTTTTCAGACTGAGAAGAGGTATTAAATAACGTACACCAGCTCCATGGCTGTCTCTTTCTTTGGAGAAAAACTGAACTTTTAGGGAAGTTCCTGCCTTCACTTCATCTGTTTTCTCCATTTGCCTGAGAGGACAGTGAGTACTTTGAGGTAGGAGCTGGTTCCCTTTCAATGTGTTTACAGTGCAATGATGCCCTCGTGTGATGCTGTACTGCCAGGAGTGATGGTGTGAACCAGTGCACCTTCTGAAAAGCAGAACAATTTGAGCTTGTGTTCTTCACAGTGACTCAAATCACCAAATGCTGCCTCTGCTTTGTTTCTTCTGAATGACTTGAAGGAGTTGCAAAAGCTCTGCCCAAACAGGATTGGACTTTGATAAGCTGGGTGGGTCGTGCTACTCCCCTCTGACTTAGTGGTGCTGGCTTTAAAAGCTCATCTAAGATGAAAGATCACAATCATTTTAAGCAACAGGTTCATGAGAGACACCTCCTTACATTACAGAAGCATTCCTGAGAAATAACGTTTTTAATATTTGATTCTCATATTTTTTGCTATTGGAACTGCAGAACAGTAAGGAACTGCTGACAAGTCAATCAGATTTGTCTTCTGAAGAATTTTACAAAAGCTGGATTCTTTTGTAACATTGCCTTTCAGTAGATAGGCTGAGCAGGGCTGTATTTTGAATTCTGTCAGGCAAAACTCTTGTCAGTTTGTGGCAGTTTTCTCCAAAAAGCTTTTTCTTGCTCTGTTTTCTTTAAAACTTTTTTTTTTTTTTCAGGCAGCAAAATACTTTACCCACATTGCTACAGCCATTCCTTGTGGACTTTGCCACACTGCTCTTTTGAAGCATCCTTCAGGTTATATCAGAACAAGAAGAAAGTTGGGTTGTTCCTAGGTTTTTCAGCCACAATTTTTGTTTAAATTCCTGTGTGGTGTCTTGTGGTGTGCACTTGGCAGAGCCAGGAGACTGGATTCCCACTCGTGTATTTATGTCTCTGTTTGCATTGTGATGTCACCCTGTAATGCCAAGATCTGTGACTGGATGAAAAGAGAGGGTATTCCATGGGATCTTTGTTTCTAAGTGCCAGGTACAAAGGTCTGTGGGTCCAAGACTGGATTTCCAAGGTACTACAGTGGAAGAAGGAAACAGTGGTAAAACAGACAGGGAGTCATGTATTCAATAGCTGAAACCACAGAAAGAGTATGTTTCATTAGTTGACATATGTACATAGAAAAAGTAGGAAGTTTTTGAGCTCAGAAACCTTCCTTCAATTTTATTTATCCCTAAACCACATGGTTATAACATCACTACAGCATCATTTTACAGCAGGGGTGAAACTTGTTTTGTATCATTCAGCTGAAGGAAATGAAATTGATGTTTTCTGTAAAATTTTACAGCCCTGGGCTGCTTTTAAGAAGCGTAAACAGAAATATCAGATCTTGCCTTCCTGAATCCATTGCATATTTATCTGAGTTTTGAAAAGCAGCTGGTAGAAGCATCAGTTCCATGGTGTGACAGGACTAAGGTGGTTATGAGAGAAGAAGGCACCTTGGTAGGAAGTGCTGATGTCCCTGTGACAAGAGGGTTTAGCAGGCTGGTTCCCTCCTCAGCAGCAAGCCCTGACATGTGGTCTGATGTCCAATGCTGTCACTCTTGTGACTGCTAATTGCACTCAACAGGCTTCTTAACTGCTGCCTGTCAGTGCCCAAAATGTGTCTGGCACAAATGGGATCACCACGTCGCTGTTTTCTTGTGCTAAAGGCACTGTAAGGCTTTCAGAAAGCAAAAAATAGAGCAGTGTCATGCACATACTCCATCTTCAGTACCTTCAGATCCCCACTTTAAAATTTCATAACTGACAAATGGTGCTGCAGACATTTCAGCAAATACACTGTGTGGTTCTTAGAAGGGCTTTTATCATTTTAAAGCCGTGATGTTTCTTTCAGTTTTTCTCCTCTTTCACTTTCACAAAGCAGATGCTTTATGTTTATAGGTTCAGTTTCTGTATTTCAGCTGATAAAAATGTATTTTTTTTCTTTCTGAGTGCAAGAGTTGCCTGACAGTGTGCCAGTGCCACTAATCACCTCACTAATGGCACAGCCGAGCACTCCCAGTGCTTCTGTGTTTGCAGGTACATTTTCCACACCAACAGATGGGCCAGACTAATATAACTTGGAGCAAACTGTGAGTGCTCAAACCTCTACCCCAGGTGCTAAGGTTACCCAGGGGACCACCAGGCAGCTGGGGTGTAAATGCTTTGGTTCTTTCCAGGGTTGCAAAAAGGCAAGGGGAGCAGGAGAGTAAACAATTTCTCCTTCAAGCTTCACTGAATTTACTCTTCTGGACCTACTACTGACTCTGGAAAAGAGTCAGCTTTTTTCTCCCAGAAAATTTTTAATTTTACTTAGGGAAACACTGAAGAAAAGCAGAGGATCACCCTGATGCTAACCTTTGTATGGACAGGGCCTATTCTGTGGCTGAAAATGGCTGAAAAGGACAAAAGCTGTATGCACTGAAAAGTTCACTGTGTACAATGGTTTAAATTGCTGCCCTTAAAGATCAAAGGCTTAAAGAAGAACAATTTGCTTCATTCTTGGTGTAGATATCATCCATTACAGACATAAAATACTGGTTTGTCCTAATATGTGTCTTGATCAAATTGCTGGGAGTAGTACCCATTTCACAGATGACACTTCAGTTAGGGCACAATTATATTTAATGGTGTGTGCCCTTCCACTGCTGATGATCCAGCTAACAGGAGTGATGTGCTGCACGGTGTGCTGAAGGAGGGAGTAGCACAAAGGGGGTCACCCTGCTCAGCCAGCATCTTCTTGCTGTTGCTAAATTGGGAAATAACTGCAGGTGGCTAAAAAGAGATGCATTCATTGACTCTGAGGAGCCCCAAATCTGCCATATGCAAACTGAGGCATGTCAGTAATCAGGAGTGTCTGGAGGACCCTCACTCTAAGTCAGCACAGAAAGTCCTACCAAATATGTGTGAGCAAATTGTCAGTATTTTAAAACTCCAGTGCTGTTTTGTTAGAAACAAAACAAAAAACCGCTCCAGGGTCTTTTAATTGCTGTGTATTTTTTCAGCTTCTGATTCTCCTGTGTCTTCAACAGAAGGCAGTTTTATTTTCTGACCTTTACATGGAGAACACTGAGGAATGGGGTGTCTTATTCAAATACCCTGCTTTTGGCAGAACCAAGGATTCCAGCCAGCTCTGCTTCTCAGGCTTACAAAAATGCCCTACCAACAAGGTTATGCTGTCTTCGTACATATGTATATTATGCATAGTTAATACCCATGAAATCAGTACCTGAATTTTCCACAGTCCCTTTATCATCTCGAGACACCTTTTTTTCAGCTTCTTGCTTTGGAAAACACACTTTATTTTGGCTTCTTTCATAGCTTCTATTAGAAGTAGTCATGGTTTGATATTAATGTTTGCAGTGCTTTTGACACAGTGTAAAGCATGAATATCTGAAACCAGCTCTGCTTTGTATATTTTGTCAGCAGTTTAATGTCATTTCTCTTGCTGAGCAAGTGAATTTTTTCAGAATACAAAATGACTGTAATTTAAGGAAAAAAAGCTGCCTCCTGTGCAGCAACTTGGAGATGGGAAATATCAGAGAAGTGAAACAAGGCAGGATTGGAGGGGGGTTCCATTTGTTGATTAGTACATTTTGCTAACTTAGCCTGCTTTTGGTAAGCTCAACACTTTAAACAAAATTGTTCAGAACGTATCACATTTATCAAATACTGTTTGATTATTGTTACTTTGGTTGTTGGGTTGCTTTTTTTCTTTGCCTGGTCAGACTCAGAATGTCCTTCAATGATTAAATGCCATTTCTGAATAACAAATTAACCATGTTATCTACATAGTGAACTCAGAATTCATCAAAACAAACGATGAGGACTGTTACTTGTCATCTGAAATTGTGTAATCACAGCTCTGCTGCGTTGTGTTTTGATTAAGTGGAAGATGATTACAGAGATCTGTCTCGCAAAGACGCAAGAGCACCCAGGGCAGATTTAATTCCATTCCCATATAATAGAGGTTTCTGAGCACAGTTTTAACTTCCCACTCAGGTCAGGGAAAATGCTTTAAACTGCGCATGTGTTTAAGGCTGTGCACCCATCTGTTTCTTCATTTTTCTTTTCCAAATGAAGAAATGGATGATGGAGCAGAAAACGGACAGGAGGGAACATGTGCAAGTTTTGGTACCATAGTATAGAGCACAGACTTCTGATACTCAGCCAAGACTGAGTATCTCAGGGCCACAGATTGGTTTCTTCAAGTTGTAGTATCCAGAGCTGGAGTGAAGAATCAGGGCTGGCATCTTCCAGTTTGGCTTAGATAACATGGACTGCTGAATGAGTCTTTGAAGCAGTCAAAGGTTAGAATTGGAGCAGTTTTCTGTTCAGAATGAGGTCACTCAGAGGTCCCTACTTCTCTACAGTCATTATGACATTGAGGACTTTTTCTTCAAACCCTGAAAGTGTCAGCTGAGAAACTGAGAAATGAAGTTAAAGTCTATTATCTGTAGTGTTTCCCTGAAAGCATGTGATCACCCTCTACAATACTTCTCCATAAGATAAAAATAGTGTAGGAATTTTATTTTAAAGTTCATTTTAATTAAGGTAAGTTTAGAAATGTGAAGGCTCTCACTACAAAGCTGAGCACAGCATCTGAACTACTCCAAGAGGTCCACAAGACAAATTGCAGAACTGCGCCACTAGTTTTGTTATCAGTTCCCTCTTTTGTTTTTTTAATATGCTGAAATCAAAGAGGATTCCCAGGTCCAGTTGTGATAACAAATCAGGTGACAGGAGAGGATCACAAGAGCTGTTCTTATGGCCAGCAGCTGCCTTTAGGCCAGTACAGTTTCAGAGTAACTTCCCCACAGTCAGTGAGTCATTGTAAATTTACAACAGCCAAACTGAAAGTACAGTTTAGTCTTGTTATAAGAACAGAGGAAAAAAGAGAAGGAAACAGAAGATATAGCCAGTATGTCAATGATAAATTGTAGGACACACTTCCTAGAGAGCATCCAGAGGAGCACACTGAGGCAGCTTTAAATGTAGAGAATGATGATGATCAACGTATGAGCATTCTCTCAGGCAAGGAAGCTTTTTACTCTGTGGCTCTTGATGTTCTCTGGGAAATATTCCTTATGATTTTGTGAAAAGAGACAAATTGTTACACTGCATCAGACTAGGTACATAATGGAAAATTTTACTTGCACAAAAGACTCCTATAATTCACTTATGGCTGGGGTACTTGTGAGTTATTGGGCTTTCAGATGTGAGAAATAACCCTCATAAGTCATTGCTGCTATTGTGACCCATCCTCTTTTCCTTTACACACAGTTTTTCTTCCTTACCCTTCTAGCTGGAGCATATTACAATTATTTGATTAGATCTGTTACATGCTGCTCTATAGAGCAAAATGATGAGACTGTTTTCCCAAGTTCTGTTTTCAAAAATGCCAGTTTCTTCCTGAGGTTACTTATGCTATTCTCAGTTTAAACGAAACCCAAAAATCCTCTCTTCCCAGAATTTTGGTAGTCAAAGTCTGAGTGCTCCAGAAAGTTCTTTCAAGATTAACTTTCATTTTTCACATACCAGCACTTTCAGGCTTCAGCTGAACTAGAAAGGTGAGAGGCTGTTTCTGTGCCTTTTCCAGCCTCTGGGAAAGCCAAGTCTGTGCCTTTGGGAAGTTCACCCAAAGCAAACCTGTCAGTGGGACAGAGACAGGAGCTCTCCTTGCCCCCTTACTGGACCTCAGTGCATTTTGACTTTCCCTCATCTGCAGTAGAACACTTCAGGGAGTTATGTCTGTTGTGACAAGGATTAGTAATTCTTTATTGATGGACACATTGCTGCTGCTTTGCCAAATCTGGCTGGGCAATCAGATTGTACCAGTTGGTTTTGTGAGGTCTCTGATGTCCTAAGTGTCAACACGCACCCAAGGCTGCTACTCACAGACACGGAGCTTTTCTCCCTCAAGCATTTTTGGCTTGATTTCATTAGCAAGAGGCACTACTTAATGCCACTTTCTTCATAAAATCTACTAGGTATTAAATTTTTTTCTTGGGTATAAAATTGGTTTAGAACATTACATCCCAGGCTACTGTAGCTGTAAAGATTTCAGTGGAGATTCATGAGATTCATGGAAAATTAGAGACAGCAAGGCTTCCTAGGTAAATCAAAAAAAAGGAAGACCCACCCACGCGGTATGTATTGCCTGAGGAGATGACTGCTAATGAGATAAGTGTGATGTACAGCTCTGTTATTAAAAATCACATAAGTTGGAAAGATAGCAGGTTCTTCAGTAGGTCTCCTCATGGGTGTTTTCAGGAGCACATTTATGTGTTCAGCTTGGAGTTAAGAGGAGCTTTAAGAGAAGCACTGCAGTGAGAAGGAGCGACAGCCTAAGCAGGTTGAGGTATTGGCGGTGAATTGTTAACAAGCCAAAAACCTACAAGGCACTTAACCAGGCATTGAATTTTAACTGTGTGAGTGGTCCTGCTCTAGTCAATGGAATAACACAGAGCTGTGCAGTTAGGCAAGCAGTCAAGTGCTTGGCTGGATCTGGAACTACAGGCAGTTGCAAATTGCTTTCCTGCCCTCAGTAAGGCCATTCTGCAGCAGCAGCCAAGGCAGGAAGGGATTTCCTAATGATCTCAAGGGATATAAAAGATAAGGAAAACTCAGACGTTTTCCTTATGCCAGTAGGCAAAGGCAAAATGCAGTCTAATGGTTAAAAATGGAAAGCAGTTTGGAAGTAAGGTCCAAGTTGAGATAATCCACGCAGGGATACAGGGGAAGTCCTGACATCCACCTTGGGACTGCCCTGCAGTCCCTGCCTCAGAGTCCCTGGCAGTCCTGTGCAGTCACCCTGTCAGGCTGGGAGGTGGCTTTGATCTGCTGGTTAGAGAGGGCAATTTGGGAGGCACCTCACTTCACCTGCCTTCTTCCCAGTAACTCTGCTGCTAGCTTTTTTTGCTTTTTTTTCCAACCTAGCACCAAATGACAACTGTCCCAAGGGCTAGCTTAAAAATAAAGTTTCCACTTTCTACTCAACAAAGACATTTACAGAACATTTGCTTCTGAGGTGTTGTCACACAGCGTGCTCAGTCCTGCCCATAGTTAGTCCTGTTTGGTAATAGCTGTTACTTGCTGCCTACTTTTGTGTTTATTAATATAAAACCATGACTGTACTGCTCACAAGTGCAGTAAGTTTGTTCTGCATGATAACTTTTGGTTTGCTGCACGTCCTTAGTCATGACAAGCAGAGGAAGAGGTTGTTCTTTTGTATCTTGGATTACCAGAAACTGATGCACTGGGCATTCATTATTCTTCAGCTTGTGAAGGAGCTGTTAATCTCCACCTGTATCTCTTGCCCTGTAACTACGGTAATTGTAGCATGAGAAATTTGAGGAAAGAAATATTGTTTGAAGAAATTCTAATTCTACATCAAAGGATCATTAGGCTGAATTTAGCCCAGTCTAGGAAGCTTGCCTGATTAATTTTTAATACATAAAAGTTTTATATAATTTATAAACATTGGAGAAGTTTGCCAATTTTTGAACTTTCTTTTGAGATGTGGTATTTTCTTCCTCCTTAATGTTTTGTGAATTTGATACACAAGGTTAAGTTCCTCAACTTCTCTCAGGCTTCTTTAATTAAACTGGCTAACGAAGGGCCAAGATCCTGACCCAGCATCTTACACAGAGAGCCCCATCATTTCTGTTTGAGTTTTTTGGTAGGTTTTAGAAGATGCCTACTCTGACTGCAAAAACCCTCAAAGTGGTAGAGAATTTGCCACAGTGGGCCAGCAAGCTGTTCAATGTTTAATTATCTTTGTTGTTTAAAAAGCTCCAATTTATTCTGAAGTCAGAATTTCTCTAGCATTATCTACCAATTATTAGCTTTCATTATGTCTTCTTCTGCTACATTAAAGAGCTACAACCAGGAATTTCTTCCCATGCAGCTGCTTATTAAACTGTCTCTTGGACTTCTCTCAGAAAATAGATTGGGCTTCTTACATCTCACACATTGCACATTTTTGAGGTTTAAAACCACACTTCTGCTATTTAGGAGGAATGCTAGTGAAATACACTTAATTTGTCAGAGGAAGACAAGGACTTTTCCTTGGTCTGTTTGCACTATTTTGAGCAAGTTTGAGCACTTTGACAAGACTAGACATGGGACAGGTTTACCTGCAGAGTTTTCTGGTGCTGTCTGGCTGCCCCTTTAGATGCCCTGCAGTGCCCCACAAGCAGCTCTGGGCACACTGGAAGTTCACAGACAGGCTGTGTATTCACTGGGGCCCTGTCCTGGCTCACCTGGGGCTGCCAGTGCTTCTCAGCTCCTGTCAGAGCACCCAGGGAGATTTCTCTTCAAAATAAGAAAGGTGAGAAAGACTGGGTTGAACACTAATTTTGAAATACTGAGCAGAACTGATGTTTTCTAGCCAGAAATCCTGTAGAGATGTGCTACTGAGTAGCAGCTCTCTGTTCCATGCAGAGCCCAGAGACTCACCATAGCTGGCTGTGTTAGGATGATTTTTTGGCTGAAGATTTCCAAAAATTGGGCAACCTGAGTTCATTTTTTCTGACTTCGCTGTTGTTTCAGATGTGACTTTGAATAAGGCATTCTATTTTTGTATATTCAATTTTTTTTCCTATGGCAGACGGGAAAAAATATTTGTTTCTGTCCATGTCCATCTTTCAGAGGAGGAAATGCTCCTGGTATTTCAAACTGCATATGTAGCATCTGGATGTAATTGAGGCTTCCATAACTGCTGCCACATTAACAGCCACAGTACTGCTCTTTTAAAAATTTAAATTTACCCTTTAACAGGTCCATGCCAACATAAATTGTAGTTGGGCATTTTGTTTCCAGCAAAGCTACGAGAAATGTGGCCTCCTCTTCCTCTTCATTCTGAAACAGAGATTACCATTTGCTTAAACCTCAGTGCATGCTTAGCCTTCCCAAATCTGTTAAAACAATGGATTATCTTATTATCTAAGTGTTTAAACTAGACTGTATCATTTTGAATTATGATTTACCCAACTTTTGGAGCATTTGCACACCCAGCTCAAGCAGCAGGGATGGGGGAGTATGGAAGGCAGGGGGACTGAACCAGGACTGGCACAAACACCTCTGGGATAAAGCCCAGTCAAATAAACCAACCAACCTCCAGTTTAGCCTGAGCAATGGGACACAAGCAGCCCCAAGGCCCTTTCTGCTGTTGTGGTACAGGGTACTTGAATTATTCTTTTCAACACAGCATCCTTCATGAAAAACTGGAACTGCTCAGGTGTCAGTTCAATCATAGAGCAGAGCCTGTTACCAGAGCTGGTTGGCAGAAGGTGACAGAAACAGGGGAAATGGGGAAAGGAAATAGTTGTTGCCATCACCTGACAGAGTAGATGATAAGGCTGGAATCCCTCTGAAAATGTGAGTGGTAGAAGCAGCAGAGCATGTAAACATTGACACAGGGCAACAGGGCAGGATTTTGATAGAGTGGACACTGTAGTTAGAGCTAGTGAAGAAATCCCTGGGGGCCTTGACTGTGGTTATTGCTTTTGTCTTATTTTATCTCTGTAGAGGTATTAGCTGCTTGTGACAGCCTGACTCTGAGAGTAGATGGAAAGAGATTATTTAGAGACAAGAGGAAAGACAAGTGGGTTGTATTCCATGTTACTCACAGCAGACGTGCTCCAGGGCAAAATTAAATGAACTGCAAGTCCGGAAAAGTGCCTTCATAAAAATGATGTAAAGCTGTATTTTTTTCAAATTTTGCCTATAGATGATAGGCAGAGTAATGCAGCCCCTGTAATTGTTCTGTTGGTTTGGGTTTTTTTAATCATCCATCCCATTTTACCAGAAAAGGGTTTTTTTTAAACAGAATTGTATTTAGGTTGAATAGGAAAGACTCTTGATTATTTCTTTGGCAGCCCAGAATGTTTACAACAAAGGCTCCACAAATAAATAGTTGGATGACACCTGGAACTCAGTAAACGAAGAGCACTTGTGACCCAGCAGGGGTAAAACACATCAGCCATGTGATGAAAGAATTACTTAACCCTGTGGCACTGTCTCTCTCAGTTCTTGGAAATTCAGACTTTAATGAAGCAAAGTAGCATTTAATGATTACTGCCATTCTACAGAAACAAAAAATTACTGGAGTAACAGGGGAGTTGTTTTTATTTATTTATTTTAGCCAAGCTGAGGTTGAAGTAGATATTCTGAAGTAAAAGTATGGGCACTGTCTGGGAACATAAAATGCTGTGGGTCACTATGTAAGCTCTGCATTTATTCTAATGCAGTATTTTTCTGGTCACATCTGACATGCTTTTAAGGTCAGTTTTGTGCTGATACAAGTGAAGAATGGTGATGAATGACTTAATTAGGTAAGCTCTGAAAAGGCAAAAGGTAAATGTTAATGCCTTCTTTGTAATCAGCTAATGATCTTTTTGTCTATAATGGGACATTAATTTGCCGAATAATTTATCTGAGAAAGAATACAGATTTGGCAAGGAAATATATCTAAATTCATGTGTTGAGAAAGGAGAAGCCATTACATTACATCCTCAAAAAGGTTATTTTCAGATGTTGTTGAAACAAAATATTTTGCTGGATCTGAACTTTCATTCCATACTTTCAGTTGTCAAACACCTTGAAATGCCAAGCACAATTTTGGTTCAGTTTGAAACTGTATCTGTATCTCTATATATTTGACTTCTAGAAATCTCTTGCAAACAAAGAACATCACTTATTTGCTCAGCACTTTTATAATATGGGACACTATCTTCCCAATAAGCTGAAGCTAATATTTGCAGAGTTCAATTGTGAGGACACTTTTAGCTCTTGGGAGAAATACTGCCAAATTCGTGTGTGTGTTTTCACATCCTTATGCGAGATGGAATGTGGCCTAGGTAATTTAAAGAATAAAAACATGCCTAGCAAAGACTTTTACATGTCACCATTGATAAACTTATGTTGGTTTCATTATACAACACAACAAAAAACCAAAAAGAAAATCCGCCAAACAAAAGAATTTGTCAACTAAAGCAAACCCTAATCTAAGTCTTAGTAAATGGGAATAACTGGTCTTGAAGAAATGAAATGAAAGGAGCCAGTAAAAGGCTGTGTCTGGTGATATACCTCACTTCAAATTTCCCTGGAGAGGCAACAAATCTACAGATGTGACAGCCTACTTTGCAGTCCTGGAATGTGGAGATTCTTTAGGGAGCTGTCCATCAAAATCACAAACAGCCTTTTTCTTTCGTGTTTAACCCAAATTGCATCCTCTTACCAGCTCTTTAGGTGGTGTACAAAATAGCTTAGTTTGTCAGTCACTTCACAGCCTGTGATTAATGATAATATCTGTCCATTAATAGCAGCAATAAAGCATTTAAGCAGAGTGAATCACTCGGACATAATAGCACTTTCTTCTCTAAAAGTTCTTTTTCTCTACCATTTTGCATTTCTCTGAGGTATCCAAAGACCATTCCAGACATCTGCTGTCTGATAGTCAGAAAGGTAAAGTCAAAGAATGTTGTAACTGACTCACCAGAGGGGGGGTTTGCATCTTTTCAAGTTCTTTTTGCAGCTCAGATAGCTGCCAAGGCTGGCGGTGCCTGGGTGAGAGTGCAGTGTAGGCAGAGGCATTTTTCAAGCCTCAGACATGTTTCAAATATCCTATTCCAGTCGTTTATGGGCATTGCCCGTCCTTTGGTGCCTTCCCATAGCTCTGGGAGGAGAATATTAATCACAGGTTTGCCATCCCAAGTAAATAAGCATTCCCAGGGAAAGCCATTCTCACACACATCTTATGTTTATCAAGGATTTGGCACTTACTGTGTAAACCAGGACATCAGCTGAATTCAGCAATCCTGTGGCATTTTAGTGAGCAGGCACTCCAGCTGAACTTGTCCATTATAAGCAGGTGATGATTTGTGAGGTTTTTAAGTGCAAGTTGCAGGTTTCGTTTGCTGCTTTAGAATGGGAGTATGGGAAGGGCTGCCTGGAATTACTGTAGTGATTTGTTAATACTGGAATTACTGTAATGATTTGTTAACACTTCTGCTGACAAACTGATCTTTTTCTTATTGCTCACCTCAGATATTTTATTAATTATCTCCTAGAGATCAGTTTTGATTTACTAAAATATGACTATCGATCTAGTATCGATATCCAACTGAGACTGACAAAGACTCTCTAACAGTTTAGAGTTAGAAAGTGCATGTTTATTTGGTGCCAGGCACTGCATGGGGTAGCTCCCTAAGATGCAGGGCCCTGATCCAAGCAAACACAAAGCTTTTTATTTTCAAAAATTATGAATACCTAAAATACAAATGCATATTCATAACATCAACACCTCCCATTCTCCGCTTCGTATGGAAATGAGCTTAAATGTCATTCAGCATGCATAGTGTGTGTCCTGAATGGAGTCACTGGTCTTGAATTGGGTCAGTGGTCCCAAACAGATGAAGTAAGCTCCTCTCCCTCATTTTGACCTTTTTTGCCTCTCTGAACTTTAACAATCCTAATTACTTTAGTGACCTCCAAACTTCCTCTTGTGTGACTTTTGAATAGGTTCTCACAGAGGAGGAAATTGGTAATTGTCCTTGTTCCCTACACCAACTGATCAATATTTCTGTTCCTCGTTCTAAGCACAGCTAAACAAACATGCAAATGACAGATCATCAATTATTCCATAATCAATTACTAACATCTTGAAAACTGTTTCAGGTCCAGCTCTCTGAACAATTTTAATTAACTCTAGCTGGGCCCGAATTCCTTCCCATTCTAACTAATTTCAACACAGCTAGCCTATAACTAAAATCTTTGTTTCTTTTAAATCTATGTTTCAGTTTTCAGTGTAAATTCTAGCTCCAATTTGAGTTTTGCTGTTCAGGGCACAGGAGAGAATGCTTTACTGTGGTGTCACTAGACTGGCTGGGCTCTGTGCATATGAGGGATGAGTTCACACTATTCCTTACAGCAGGATTACCTCTGCTGTACACTTAAAGCACTAAGACATGGCAAGATTTATAGAACTATTAAGGAAGAGCTATCAGGTAGATCTCCTGGATGATAATATTCATCGTTCTGCGTTCGTACAACCGCTCCCTCGGGAAGGTCACAGAGGAGGACCAAGATGGAATTAATGCTTTGAAAAACAGGAGTGCCCCTCCTCATCCTCAGTCTGTCTGCAGGTCACAGCTGCCAGGTGAGAGTTTAAAGAGCAGTAACAAGAGATGGAAACAGCCACAGCACGCTGAATGCCAAACATCCAGCTCACTTCTGCCATTTTTCCCATTTTATGCCTTGCTTTATTTCCCTTTTTTTTTTTCTGTCAGCGCTGCCCTGGAGACTGTTATGGAGCAGGGCTGTGGAGAACTCACACCTCTCATCTTGTGTGTCTTCCATAGAGGTCCTGGTGAGCATCTCTACTGGTGAGGCTTCTCTGCTGCCTGGATGCCTCAGGTGCCAAGGCTTGAACAAATCAAACTTTTTGTGCTTCAGCCACCAAGAAGCCAAGTGACAAACGTGCTTCATCTGTGATGGCTTCGTAACGTGGCCTCTAAGCTCTGTGTGACCGCCCATGGTCCTGCTGTGTGCCCCTAACACCGAGTTCTTGGGACTTCTTGTGACCATGTTCAAAGCTGAATTTAAGCTGACACACCAGATGTTTTCATGGGCTAAAATATTAGTAATTGATCTGAGTTTGTAGTGTTCCTGCCTTGGAAGAAGCTTTTACTTTAATAGAATTTTTTTTTTTTTTTTTTTTTTTTTTTTTTTTTTTTTTTTTTGGAAATGTTATTCTAAGTAGATCAGCATGCTGAAATTTGCATCGTAAAAGATTGTTTTGGAACAAAGCAGGATCTAATGAGCATATAGTAAATCCCTTGGCTCTGCAGCACAACCACAATAAGCATAATAGCTCTCACTGAATGAATCCCTTGCAGCCTAAAAGCTTTTTTCTTTAAAATGAAATAGCAACCTTGCAGGATTTAGTGTAGACAATATGCAAAGATCATTTAAGGGTCTGCTGTGGAAAGAGAAAACAAATGAGGATGACTCCACTTAGGGTCCTTTGAAAAGACCCTTTGTGATCACTTCATTAGTCAGTCTGTTTCAATATTTTCTTATTCAAGAATGACTTTATTCTAATTGAAGCATCAATAAATCCTGCTCTTTATTCTTCCTCCCTGTGGTCTCAGCTAAAATGTCAGGAAGCATTTTATCATTTTTCAGCCTTCTTACTGAAGGCTGAGCACACAGTAAGTATTATTTCATTAGCAAAAGGCTGAAAGTGTGAACTACTGGTATTGCACGAGAAAGCTGAGAACTCACTTTGAGGGGACAAAAAAAGTTTAACAACTTTTACTTTTTACTTCCACTCTGGCTTAGCTTAGGTAACAATTGAAGGGAGAAGCTGTTGGAGGGTTAGTGTTGTGCTCTTCAAGAGATTTCTGTGGTCATGTGAACCCCTGTATGTCAAGGAAGGCATCCCTGCTCTGACCTAAGGTATCCTCGCTGATCTGCCCCGGCATCTGACAGAGATTAAATGTGGTTTGGAGATGGCTGCTGTGCTCAGCTGATCTAATCTTGAGCCTCTTTTAAGCATTTTCTGTGGGCTGGACTGTGTTCCAGAAGCAGCTGCTGAGCTGACCAGGCAGCATTGCCTGGTGGTTTGGTGCAGATTAATAAAGCACTGTCTGGCAAAAGGGGTATTTTCCTAAGAACTTAAATGTTGCAGGAGCTCAGCTGCAGATTTGCTCATGTAAGCTTAGTGTACATAAAACTTTATCCCTTGCTGGGCTTTGAATTTAGAGGGAGATTTTCTCTATGGTCCATTGGGATAAGGGAGCAGAAACAACCTAAAGCAATCACATGAAAGAGATGTGAGGAACAGGAATAACAGGCTGGTCTTTAATGCTGTTCAATATATCCCATACAGATTGTATTTTTCCAAGGCCAATTTGTTGAATTTTAACAGTTACAGTACAAACAGTATCTGTGCTGTCATATTTACAGAAATGACTGACAGTGATTCTGTTGGTTTGGGAAAAAGTTGAGTAAATTTGTAAGAAAGCAGAAAATTATTCTCATCAAATCCATTCTTAAAGAATATGTTATGAGAAGCATCTGCCTGGGACAATTAGCAAACTACATTCGAGATACCAAATTTCATTTACTTTAGAGAGGAAAAGTTATTTGTGCTTGCAAAACACAACATACATGCTATTAGACCAGAAGAAATCTGCAGCCTCTTTCAGACTTGAGGAGAATTCAGAGAAAAATAAAGTTATTATCTCTAATCCATGAAGTTTGAGGGTTTGCCTCAAGCCAGTCTCTTTCCTGTGCCTGTCATTTACATGATTGGAGCTGTTAACATCTCTTGGAGCATTTTGAGATGCCAACATTCATTAATTTGCTAAGAAAAGCAAACCTTTGAAAATTAAAGCCTTGCACTTAGGCTGTCCTGTTTCCTTCTCCCATTCCTCACTGCTTCCTCACCCATCAGACCCTGCTGACCTCCCTGAGCAGTGATGCCAGGGAGGCTGGAGTAGGGGGGACTTGCCCAGCATCCCTGCACTGACTGAACTCCCCTGAAGAATTCCTGAACCACCACCACCTTTTGGAGTTGGGGATATTTTATTCTTTGCCATTTGAAGTCTGTGTGTAAAGCCCAGCAGTGTGGCAAAGGGCATCCTGCCTGTGCAGGGGCAGGCTGCTCTTCTTGCTCTGAAGGGTTTTTGCAATTTCCATCTCCTATCAGCAAGACATTTCAGAGAGTCTGGAATTTTCCTTGCAGAAGGGAGATCTGCTTCCTACATCAAATCATCAGCTTCTTCCCCAGACATGCTTTTTTTCAAAGGTGCATTACCCTTTGTAAATGTTGTGCAAAATATGGGTTTATGGAGATCGGATTAGTGGTTAAAGCATATGGGGCATTTTTAATATCAATTTAAATCCTATCTCCTCCCTTGCATAGCAGCCAGTCTATTAATTTATCAACCCCGCTTCTTTACACACAAAGTTTATCTTTGCAGCAAGATAGCAGCTGCTGAGGGTGAGTTTCTCTAGAACGTGTTTCAATTTCGTCACGCTTATCTATTTCCTTCTGGAAAAGGGTTAACAGAAGGGTTTTATCTTCTCCTGGTGTTACATCTGAGATCTTAACTGGCTTGAGGTTCTGCGTAACCTCTAAGAAACCTGTGAAGGACAGCCTCTAAATTTGGCAGTGAAGAGCCACCAGACAAATATAAAACATGCATGTGTTGAGTGTTTCATTGCAAGAATGTTATTGTTCTGCTGCATTTTTTTTTTTTTTTCTGAAAGCAATTCTTCTGTAAATACCAGAATACCCCAAGGGATCAAAGCTAAAAGGTCAAACTAACAAAGTATTAGAAAAAAAAAAGCTAAATTCTAACAAATTTTGAAGGCTAATCAAGTACCTATGTAAAAGTTGGTTTACTTTTCTATAAAGAAAAGGTATTATTTTGAGTCTGCTGTGAAATTCACATTAAATTACTCTGCAGAAGGATCTTGCAGCACACCTTTGAACTCTATTGTAATAGTTCTAGGAAAAGCAGCAAGCTTCCAAGTATTCCTCACTGGGACAATTGAAATATTGATAAAAATAGTAATCATAAAGCCATAATACTAGAGCCAAACATATCCTGACTACTTGTATGGCTACATCTACTCTATCCTCCCTATCTCTGCTTCTCTCTTCAAATTAAGTTATTGCTGCTTGAGCCAGGAAAAAAACACGAGGAGAGCCCCAGGTGAAATTCAACCCTCCAAAATCATCAGTCCAAAAACATTGCTTTGTGTTGCCAGCCTTCCAGGGCCGCAAGAGTAAGGGATGGTATTGACACACTTAGGAGAAGAAGACTCCTAACAACAGAATTAGCTTTCATATTTGAGCTAATAATTTGCCACACTCCCTCTACATCTGCTGTGAGCAGATTATCTGCAGACTGCTTTGAGCAGGAGTTGAGAGCAAAAAGGAAGGATTGTCACTAAGTCAATGTCAGGATCAGTCGACCAAGGACCCTTTTGGGTCCTGAAATTTGAAGGCACAGGTCAGAAGTTTATCCTGAAACCTCTGACAAAACAAAGATCTGTGGATCTTGAGATGTGATTTCTTCCTTTTTTCCAGTCTCTTTTTGGCAGCTAAAAGTCTCTCTGATGTAAGCTTGTTTGTCCCAGCGTGGAAAGATTTTTGCTCTATAAGTGCACCATTAAACAGCACAGGCTATTTTGAGAAATGACAGTTGAGACTTATTTAAACCATAATTATGGCTGCCTTTAAAGAAGATGATAAAAATGCAGTTGATGAACAAAACGAGACCATGTGATTAATTTTTCCATATGATGTGTTTGATTATGACAGCTCCCCAGTCTCTAACAGCTTCCTATGTGAAGTGAAAAACAGAGAGAGCACTTCATCTAGCACAGCTGATTAAATATGACTATCTAGGCAGCTCTGAGAATATGTGGAAGAGAAAATATCCATAAAACTCCATTACACAACAAGAAAATGTCAGGCTATAAATTACTTTGGAAAATCAGCTTTCAGTGAACTACGTAAATTGTCAATATCAGAGATGCAAGAACACTAAGTGTGCTATATTCATGTTAATTTTTTGTTTCTGGTGTGGGCACTAGAAGAGTTGGCACATCCCTTAAGGGCTGGAGGATAAGTACAGAGCTCCCATGTTTCAGATGGGAAAGGATTTTGTTGTCATCTTTCAAATATACTTTGAAGAATCGCTTCTGATTCAGACCTTGGTTCGTGGCTGAGTGGAGAGAGAAACTGAAACTACAGCATCCTCTTCCTGTGCAGGTCTTTAAGAATTAAGAATTACCTTCCTGTTTGACTTCACCAGAGTGGGAATTTTCCTGTACCTGCAGTACACATGGATTTTATTTTACACTGTGGTGTTCAGGGGGCTGAAGAGGGCTCAGTGGTGCCTGCTGTTGAGAATTTACTACATGTCTTCCTGCCCTTCAGGTATCACAACTTCTGTCAGAAATAAGACTTGTCACCTCAAGGAACCATAATTTGATCCCTCTGTCAGATCCAGCTGATAAATTAAACAAAAAATATTTCTTTTGAACACTGCACTTTGGCAAAATTTCTAAATGGGAACAAATACCTGTTTTTAATGTTGTCAGAAGATTGTGTTGTTCTATTTTTGCAACAAAGTTTTGTGTTTTCAGTTTAAACTGACCTTTCAGATTTAAATATATATATATAATCTTACATTAAAAAAGCTTTTAACACCAAGCAGCTATTCTGAAAATCATCAGTTACTCAGTTTCAGAAAAACCTTTGTGGGAAACACAGGTGGAGGTAACAAAGAGCTTGTGTTTCAACCGATGAAAACATTTAAAATTGATGTTATTCTTGAAATTTAGGTCAACAAAATTTCTGAAACATGTGGAGATTCTTTCATCATAGAAAAATCTTTTCCAATCCTGCTGTAGGGGTGTGTAGGCAGTCTAGAAGACATCCATTTCTGGTAGTCTTTGCCTTGAAAATCGAAGAAAACCTGAGATCCCTGACTTTTAAGAATTCCCACGCTGGAATATCATGAAACAGGGATATCTGAGCTGCTTTAAAAACTCCTCCATCTCTTCTGCTGTCTTCACTCGGAAAAGAAAGTTTGAAATCTGAAAGGCTACTTCTGTGGAGTGCTGCTCAGGTGGAGTACAAAACTGCTCCATAAAACCTCAGAGCCCTGTTCCAGCACAAGGGTTTTGTTTCAGGATGTGCTGAACATCCACGTCTGAAGTGCTGCTGCTGGCAGGGCTGTGGCACAAGTGCCAGGTGACATCCTCTGCTGGCTGTATCAGAAATGAGGGGCCCTGCTGCCACATGTGTGTTCTGAAGCTGGTTCCTTCCATTTTCTTACTGCTGGAAGATGCAGACTGTGATTATTCCTCTCAGGAAAGGCCCACTGAAATATCCACAAGTTCTTGGAAGGAGATAAAGCACAAAGCTGCTACAGCACCCAAGCATGTTGTGCAGTGATGCCTCCAGAGAGATTGCTAACTATGAAAAATGGGCTCAAAGCCTCAGGGTACTGAAAATTTCATTAATTGCTTGGTGTTCTATATCAGTAGAGAAGCTGGACTAACCCCAGCTTTACCAGAAAAGTCAGCAGGTTTTAAAAGAGATGGAGACCAACATGTTGCAAATGCCTGGGTCACTCTCCACTGGAGTTGATTTGTCATCTATAAACTTGTGATGTTGAGAGGAATGGATGGAACTGGTGTGTCTGTGAAAAGGGTATGAAAGTGTTAGCAAAGGGTGGTTATTTGGAAGCAAATCCCACACACACTGAAGTGTCCTTTCCACTATTACATGTTCTGGGATACCTCATCTCTCCAGCTGCTTAAATCAAAGGTGTGTTTGATGGAAAAAATAGTTGTAACAGAGAATCTGAGGCTTTTCTTTTTCTCTCTCACTGAACACCAGGGTGTTTAAACTGAAAAATTCACAGCAAGGTACAAAGTTCTTAAGGATCACAATCTTTACTTCCAGTCTAAGTTTTCAAAGTTAAAACTGTCTTCCCAGCTTTTCCTTCACACTGTGGTGCCATTTTTATTTTTACCTATTGATTTTGCTTTTAGTGAGATCATCTGCACCAAATTAAATAACCCTGTGCAGTCACTTCAGTGTACAAAATAATGTGATATTCAATTTACAGAGCACCAAGTCCATGGAGAGGGAAGAGCCCTCTCTATAATCAGCAAGAGCCTCTTGGGAGCTGCAGCCACTCTCTTGCCAATGGCAAATATTAAATCCCAGGAATAATACTAAAAATACTAAAAATGGCAAATATTAAATCCCAGGATATTTTTGAGCTCTGACATTTGCTCTGCAGGCCATGATGCTGTTGGAAACAGGTCTCACCTGCAGAGCAGGAGACCACATCAGCAATATTCTCTCTATATGTATTTAGGAATGGATTAGCCCAGCAGCCTGGCTAGCTCTACTTCCTACTAAGTGGTGGCCAGGCTTGTTTAACTCCTTTTAACTTTAATTTTTTTTAAATCCTGATAAAGATGGTAGTTTCAACCTTCAGCAGAAAGTACATGTGGGAAAATGCGTTTCCTCGGAAAACTTGTTAGTGTTTGGCAAGAATTAAAGCTTGGCACCTTATTAGCCTTTCTAAATAATGTACCCAAGTTGCCTTCAGGGAGCTTTGCTGATGCCCAGTTGAGGCCATGGCAGACAAGACACGGCCTCACCTCAGATTTTCTCTGATGCATAGAATGTGATGTCCAGCTGGCTGCTGCATAAATAAACACTTGCCTGTAGGACAGCCACACCTCAGGTGCATAGGAATAGCTAATAATTAGTGTCAGTAAATCATTATAGTGCAAGCCACAAACATTATCACTCAGTTTGTAATTTAGTCCTGATGTGGGTACTTCTTCTTCTCAATACTTAATATGTCTGTTTATAGAAAAGTTGATTGAGATAATTAGCAGTAAAAATGCTAAGGTAACACGGCTATGGTAACATTTAAATTGCTATCAATTTTGTTTATAGCAGCCTAAAGAGCAGTGCTGAAATTAGAAATTAGCTACAATTAGCAAATAAATTGAGTGTCTCTTGGAATTACTTGATCATGTCTTAAAACGTTGCACAGTGTGATGCTCAGAGAGGCAAAGCTGAGTCCCTGGGCTGCTCAGCTGCACCAAGTCAAGGAGCACACACTTGGCTTTGCTGCTGCTCCTGGCCTTCCATGGAGCCTGGGCTGTTTCCTCACAGTACATTTAGGAGTGCATGCTGTGAAGCCAAAAAAAATTTTTGCTCTAAGAGATTTGTCTCTCCATGGGGAAAAAGAAGGCAAAGTGGGATTTTCAGTGATGTGCACCCTTGTGGGGAGCAGCTCAGAGACTGAACACTTCCACCTTCTCAGTAAATGAACCTTGAGACACACATTTAATGTTGGAAGCTCCATTTGAGAGGAATAACTTGGGCTGGAAATGTGTTGTTATCCCAGAAGACAAGGCATAGATATGGAAGTCAGTTTTCTTTGATTGCCTGAAATGTGTCGCTTTGGAGGGCCTTGGGCAACATTTTATGCTCACAGTTAGAAATAGTTTGCTTCCCCCAGTAAGGTACTTTAAGGATCCTGCTTGATAAGTGCTTTACAGAGGCATGTAATTATTTTCCTGGCATAATTTCATAGTTTGATGTGGAAAGAAATGTGTTGTCTGCTACTGTTAAAATGGGTCATTAAGTACAGTTTTGAGAATGAAAAGAGGAGGGGAATCAACCAGTTTCAGGATCAGCCACTGACTCACCTCTCTCTT
Organism: Coloeus monedula; assembly: GCF_965178545.1. Classification (NCBI taxonomy): domain Eukaryota; kingdom Metazoa; phylum Chordata; class Aves; order Passeriformes; family Corvidae; genus Coloeus; species Coloeus monedula. The sequence goes on along the minus strand of NC_138798.1, from coordinate 6,312,934 downwards.
ACCTGACTCATACAAGAAAACCTTCCTCATTCTTTCACCCTTTGTTAGAAGCAGACAGGCAATGGTTTTCTGCATCACAACATGCCTTTCAACTCTGTGTCCAGAGAGGAGAAGGTGCTGCTGAACCTCCCATCCTCCTTCTTCAAGCCCAAGTCTTGAGTACTCATCCAAATCTCACATGACGGCTCTTAACTGCTGGGATCTTGCCCAGTTTTGGATGCACATATTTGATTATACTACAGAAACTCTTCTATTTAGTGAAAGTTTAAGTAATTATTGGAAGGGAAGGAGAGAAGATCTTCACTTTGTTCTTAGCCATGTGCTGAAAGCGTGTGGGGATACTGAGTCATGTCTATGCTCCACTGAACAGCAACTAATCTTCATGAAGTAAAACAGGAGACCTTGTTTGGCCTGGAAAGAAATGACCCACAGCTGAGCAGCTGTGACATTTGTCTGGGATGTGGAGAGATAGTGGCACGATGATGTACACCTGGTGATCCACAACCATCTGACTCCTTGCCCCCTGTGCTCTGCATCCAGTTCTCTTTCTCTGGGGTTGGAAATCCCATCCTTATCCAGGGAAACATCCCCTGCTGGTGGTAAAAGTTACGTATTCCCAGAAAAAAAAAAGTTGTCTGGGGTAAATTCTGACATCTTGTAAAGAAGAAAAGTTTCCTTGAGTATTTCCTGGCTGTTCCCTTCCTTCCTTCCATGTCTTCAGCAGATGTTGCCTCTTTAAAGAACAAAATGGGGCTGAGGGGAAGGGTAAGAAGTGACTGAATGTCGGTGGAAAGCAGTCCAAGGGATTAGGGATGGGGCAATCACACCACAGCCAGACCCACGCTGAGAGCTGAGCACCAGGATCCGACAGGGTGTGAGTTATCTGGCCTGAGGCTGCTGCTGCCTTTTTTTGTTGTGTTTCCTTCAAAGCCAGGTGTCTGTGTTCCCTGTGGATTTCATCTGTGGGGAATTTATAACTGATAAATAACTGTTTGTGTTGAATTTACAGATGAGCTAAACTGTTTTCTTTAATGTTGCAGTTTAATACCTTTTCCTTTTCAGGTTTTTGTGAGCACTGGTATTCGAAGGAAATAAATCTGTCACTCAGATAATGTACTTGCCCTTGGTACCAAAATATATAAATAAGAGTTACAAGGTCATTAGGCATATCAATAGAAAGAAAAATGTGCTGTGCATGAAATAGCTGACTTCCAAGCTGGGTTGGGCAAACAGCAGTATACTAAAGTGTACTGCTTATTTCTCCTTCTGATCGTGAAAATCAATTAATTCCTTTCTTTTTTCTCTTTTTTTTTGGTAGCAGTTCCCCTTTGCACTGGAAACCCTCAGCACCTGTCAGTCCAAATTTATGAGCATGTTTTGCAGTGTATTCCATTTATCAAATGTAAATTCCAGTGGCCAGTGATTTACTACAGAACTGTTTGGAAAGCAGCAAGTAAATACTACCTAACAAAGTATTTAAAAAAAAAAAAAAAAAAAAAAAAAAAAAGCCAGAGCAGAGATCTTACTTGCCACTTCCCAAGCACTTCATCTTTATCCTTGGGAAGGCAGGTTAGGTGGAGAACTGCCCCAGTATGGTTCTGGAATGCATCTTCTATGGAAATGTACTTTTATTCTAAGTAAAAGGCAACCTTGAAAAGTACTGAATTATTGTTTCTATTTTAATATCTTTTATTTACTTCAGCTAGACTCTGCTACTCGGTGCAGACCTGAGGGAGCTGAATCCATAAGCCTCACTCACTCTGCGTCACTCCAGATGTCACTGATGCAAAGAGACAAGTCCTCATTGTCCCCTGCCGTGGAGTTCAGACAGTAAATAGCCAACAGGGAGAAAATTGCACAGTGTGGGTACAGTGGTATCTGGGCAGGCTGGCTGATACAGTCTCCACTCAGCCCCTTTTATCCCTCTTCATCAGCTCAGGGGTAGAGAGATACGATGATGAAAGGTCTGGAGCACCTCTCCTGTGGAGACAGTCTGAGAGAGTTGGGGGTGTTTAGTCTGGAGAAGAGAAGGCTCTGGGGCGACCTTAGAGCCCTTTCTGGTACCCTGTTCATGTGGCAAACACAGACAGATGATACAGCTGATTTCTGTTGAAGTTTCAGTAACAAACACTGGGTTAAAACAGCATCCAGGGCAGAGGTTAGCCCCTCACAATTTGTTCTCTGCCTAGTGGTCCCAAGAACAGGGATATTATGGTGAAGGACTTGTCTCTTTATGGCTTCTACACTTATGTACCTAATGCAGCCATCTGCATTCCCCTCCGACTCATCTGCAATGCACAGAGAGAGGTAAATTGGGCTATCCTTTTGAACTGTTCAATAGCCCTCACCTCCAAACCGCAAACACTCTACACACAGCATCTGAAAAGAAGCACTTGTATTGCCTCAAAAGGGGAGCTAAAGGCCATGTGGTTGTTTTCTGTGCCTCCCCCAGGTGTGGCAGTGCGGGGGGAGCATGGAGGTGCTGCCCTGCTCCCGCGTGGCGCACATCGAGCGCACCAAGAAGCCCTACAACAACGACATCGACTACTATGCAAAGCGCAACGCCCTGCGCGCCGCCGAGGTATGGATGGATGACTTCAAGTCACACGTTTACATGGCCTGGAACATCCCCATGGCTGTAAGTACAGGTCACACTCTGTCCTGAACACGGGCAGAAACACGGATGGCTGTTCCTAATTAGCTCTTTGAGGTGAAGGGTGGTACTACAGCAGCGCAAAGTGGGCTAAGCTCAGGGAAAGTGCTTTGGTGCATGCTCAGTAGGGAGAGTTCTGCCATGTGAACTTGCTCCCTCAGTCTAAGTTTAGTTGTGCACTCAGTCCACATGGTTGTATGCAGTGACACAGATTTATAATTTAACCGGAGCAAAATGTCTCAGGTTTATGTGCTCCCCAAGAAGTCGTTAATTTGGGGCGCCCTTAAACTCTGAGGTGTTCGTATGCTACAACGGTGGGGACGGCAGAAATGTCCATAAATAAATATCATCATTCATCGTGAGACTCAATAGACCTCACCAGCATAAAAAACAAAGTATGCAATAAAAGAATCACACATTAAATAGCTTTATTGTCCACAGGCTGAGAGGTGCAGTGTGGGCACGTTCTGCTTCTCACCGCACATACGAATTGTAGATGGCATGTGGGGGCCTCTAGGAATCCATGTAATATAAATATTAGATAAACTCTAGGTTTGGTTTATCGCTTTGTTCTGTAAGCATATCACATGCTACATCTGCACTGAGCATAATTCTTGCAGAGAAGAGCTATATGTTATACCCCAGCCACGTGGAAGCTGGCTGTTGCTGTGTTCCCTAGCTGTGTTTGCACCCAAGTTATTCATGTGAGGGGTAGTATACACTGATCTGTAGGTAATGGTGGTTTAGTTAACCCTTATAGCAGGGGTTTGCCCAGAGCTGATTGAAGCAAATAGAAACAGGAATGTTCCTGTCAGAACAGGAAGATACACAAACCCAGCAGTGTCTTTGGGAATATTCAGTTATGACCTAGAGTTCATCAAAGTCATGGGAGTCTTGTCAAAGACTTTATTAGATTTAGTCTGTCCTAAACATCTACTCATACTGTGGTACACAATTAATATGTGAAACCCCATTTTTGTTCTTTCCTCTTACAGTTTTTGAAATACACATACCTAGAGGAATAATGTGTCCTCCTTGTCCATGCGATGTCTGAATATGTCAGATATTCTCAGAGCTCTAGATTCACTCACTGCTGTTCACTGTTGGACACTCTGTGCAAGGTCTCTGAGATGTGTTTTTGGTGACTTCTTTTGGCACAAGAGGTAATTGCAGAGAATTATTTTGCCTTAACAAAAGGCAATACTGCATAACTTTTTCCACACAAGATTTCTGTGACAGTAGGAGGAAGACAGAGCAGTGTCCATTAAAGATTCCAGGGGCATTTTGGCCCTGTCTGCACACATAAAAAACACTTGCTAAAATGGTCAATTTTCAATTAGGAGATGAAAAGTTAACCTCTGTAAATTTGCTTGCTTGATGACATCTGCAAATGAATTCTGAGAAAAGATGATATTTAAATAAGCATTTACACCAAAACATGATTCCCTTTAATCTGAGCTTACTTATTGATGCAGTTTTCTGTGCTGAGCTATACAGCAGAGCTTTAAAAAAAACCCAGGCACATCTACAATAAAAGACATAAAATCAGCAGAAGTACTGAACATTAAAATTTTCTTTCCATAAAATAAATTGATTGATTGATAAAATGTGCATCATAAAAAAAAGCCTATTAGCTCTCAGGAAAAGGAAGCTGAAGTTAGTGTTCATTATACTATTCACTGTAGTATTGGATACAGATGGCAGAAGTACTGTACTGGAATAAGCCATCACAAAAACCTTCTGCTAGGGAACTAGAAACCTTGCTAGCTGGTTAAAAAGAATGTGTCCACAAAGTAAATCCTGTGGACACCTCATTCTTACACCATCAAACTGTAACCTGCCCATGGTGACTGCAGCTGGCACAAAGGGTGAGCACAGCGTTTTCATAGCTGCTCAATTTGCTGCTCTTGTGCTCTGCAAAAAGGGCAGTGTATTGCCTCATTTTAAACAGGGAAGAAAAGAGGCAAGTAAAATACATGCATTTTCCCATACCACAAAACCAATCCAAATTAATTGTTTTATAACTCCCATCTTTTGTACAAATCACAGGTTACTGAGAACATGTGCATAATGTGTATCTGGATTAGCAGATGGTCTTGGGCACACCTGCAAGATCGTGTTCCTATAACCTTCAGCAGCAGGTCAGCGTAGCTTTATTTTAGTTAACCAAATACTTGGTACATCCCCACTTATGATTTATTCCTCAACAATTTTAGTGATAAAGGAATCTTACATTGAATGATTTATTGCACTGAGTGCCTCGGAGGATTGCTCTCCTTCCATGCAGCCTCAAGTACTACGTAAATTAACATTCATTTGAATGGATGCTGCACTGAGGGCTCCTGACAGAACGTGCATCAGCAAGCAGCAGTGAGCACAGCAAACTCTTTATGTGGCAAATAGGAAAACCTGTTCAGTATTACACTTGTGTTCTCTCCTGAAAAGCAGGCATCTGTTGGGGATCTTAATAAACCCTGAGCTAAGATTTGCTGCTGCCTTGTAACCCTGCATTAGAAACAATCTGTAAAATGTACAGATATTCTTCTGGAGGAAAAGCACAAGGCACTTCGGCGAGATCTCACACAAAACTCCCCAGTTTCACTCCATTTTATTAATAGTGTCGGAAAAGGGTTTGGATGAGGTAACTCTTACTGTCTTAATGTTGAACTGTGATGATTTACAACACTTTAAATCAACAGACTCTAAGTCAGGACCCACCAGTTTTAAATGGCTGACTTTGGTCATATTAACTTGAATCTTCCAGCCGGTGACTTTCATGGGATTTGTATTTAATCATAAATTAAATTCTGAAGTAGAATTATAAAGGTTTTGAGTTTAACTGCATTCTATGGCTCAAGTCTGCAAATGAGCTCCAGTTCTAGTGAAAACTGAATGCTGGTCTATATGAATGCTTAGTGGAACTTAATGACTTTCTGAGCAGCTTTACTTTGAAGTTTTAGCAGGTCTGTTATGACGTCATTTACATTACTGAATACCCAAATCTCTTACTAGAGTAAAACATGACCAAGCTGCTGTATTTTCGATCAGAATTACTGCCTAATTCTAAATGAATCTGAAAGTAAAGGCTTCAGGACTGATTGCAAATACTTAGAACTCCTGTAAGTAACAACATTCTTACTTTATTCTTATTATTTTGATTTATTTTTGGTTTTTGCTTGTTCTTTATGGTTCTTTTTCCACTGGCTTTCATTAATATTTATTGTCTGCACTCAACAGCAGCTGTTTGATGAGCTGCTACTTACAACAAAAGAAGGAAAAGAGGGAAATACAGCTTGGTATACAAAATGAACTCCAGTTTGATTTCAGTAAAGATAGCAACCATAAAAGCAGTGCAGTGAGATTTCTTTATTGGCTTTCTGCTTTGCAGAACCCCGGAGTTGACTTTGGAGACGTTTCTGAAAGAATTGCTCTGCGACAGCGACTGCAGTGCCGGAGCTTTAAGTGGTACTTGGAGAACGTGTACCCTGAGATGAGGGTTTATAACAACACAGTCACTTACGGAGAGGTAGAGTATGTCTTTGGGAACACATCGTGGCTGCATTCGAGCAGTCCTCTCCTTTCAGTGCTGGGTGTCAGGATGTGCAGAGCAATTACAAATCAGCACAGCAGCGACAACAAAAATGCCCTCCCCTCCTTTTAGTCAGCACCAAGGAGTGTGGCTTTGGAAGCTCCGTTCCTTTCGTTGGAGTGCAGCTGGTGAAGTCGTCCACAATGACGATGACATGCAACCTCCTAGGCTCTCATTTTAAAATACTGAGACATAAGTTTGAGGCAATCATTTTCCCAAATAAGACGCCACAGTCATCATGAAAAAACATCAGTGGTCAGCAGAGCTAAAACAATTGTGTACATGAACGGCAATTAAATCCAAAGGCAGGATATTTTCCCACAAGACAACTAAATGGACACTGTTCCTTTCTCTGCCACTTGATTGACTTCATATAAAAATCAGTCAGGCACTTGAGACACTGATACAAAGTGCAAGTTCTATTGCATAATATCACTTTGCATCCTAATACAACTATCCCCATCAGGAACTGAGAAAAGACATTGAGCAAATTCAAGAGGAGCTGTTGGTATCTGTCAGCTCGGAGGACGTCGTTAACAATGAAGAACATTGGCAGAAGTGCCAATGTTGTGTCAATTATACCAGACCCTGAGCAAGCTGGGCTCTAAAACAAAGTTTGTTCCTCTTGAGCTGTCACATAGAAGGTTCTTGAGTCAAACAGGAAGTTCAGTGATGCAAATATCTATTTCTTTAACAGTTTAAATAAAATAGAGCCATGCAAGCGATTTAGCTGGTATAAACCAGCCTAGGTCCCTTTCAGTTGTACTTTAGGCTTCATCCTAAATGACACCGAGCTTGTTATTAAATACTTTCTCTTCTGGTTGTTTTCCTGGAGGAAAAGACGCCTGGATTTTTGTGAGTTTCAAGGAGAATAAATGTATTGAGTAGATGTGAAACAGATTGAAACAGTAGTAAAAATCTATTTCCTAGTGACTCAATTCCCATTTTTTTAAAGCCATCTCATAAAGCTGTCTTCATCTTCTTTAGCCTTTATAGCACCCAAGCCATAAAATAAACCTCCTGAAATTTGGTTGTTTGTGAGCCCCCTTATCCAGTCAGATTCCCTGTTATGCTTGTACACTATAATATGAAGGATTATATACTGATTTTTTTTCTGGCGCCTTATGCAGCAGCTGTTCCTATATTGTGGGGGTGGCCAGACAGGTACTTCACAGTCTAAAGAAAAACTTACCTGTTGAGTCTTTTGAAGTGTCTGTCTAAGTAACTTCTTGTTTATGATATCCCTAAAATTTTTCTATGTCCAAAATACGTGTGTAATGTTTCCAACCTCAAGAGAAATGCCTGGATTTTAACAAGAGCTCCATCCCATTTTTTATAGACTTGTAAATTCTCCTTGTCTGGGGAGTGCAGGAATTTTTAAGTACCTTTGATCTCTGAACCTGTGCCCTTTCATAAAATGTGCTTTATGTCAGTTCTGTACATAACAATGTACTATATTTTCAGTTCAAATAAAATTTTTTCACATGGTTTTTTGGTTTTATAGAAGCAATAGGAAGAAAAAAAGCATGTCACATCCAACACCAGTCCTAGGTAGCTCCTATCCTGTTTGTAAAGCCACATTCTCAACAAATAGGGTCAAAATTTATGTTTGCACAATGGGAATTTGGAGCAAAACTTGGCCTGGGTTTCTTAGGGTGGATTTTAAGAAGTTCTGATCCTTGAGTAATTGCTGAAAATACATCTCTGCCCCAAGGTCTGCAAAGACAGCAGGTTGTCCAAATAATGTCTTTTCCTGGAGCAGATTCACTGGTGGCACCCTGTCGTAGCTGAAGGAGAAGCATGTGTCTCTCAGAGAGCAGTTTTACACAGTACTTGTTCCAAGAGCTGTAGCACAGCTGAGATTTAGCTGGACTGGACTAAAATCAGGATTAATTTCCAACTCAGCTGTTTTCGTTCTGATCTGGTTACAGGTGCGTAACAGCAAAGCCAGTGGCTACTGCTTGGACCAGGGGGCTGAAGAGGATGACAAAGCCATCCTTTATCCATGCCATGGAATGTCCTCCCAGGTAAATGGTGAAAATCCGATAATTAACAAGAAACCTTTAACTTAGAGAATATTCAGAAGATACAAAGAGTCATTTGGTATATTTGAGTTGTGTTTGGCAGTATAATTCCTGAGCTGCAAAGGCAAATGTCTGGCTTTACTCCAGCCTTGTTGGGTGCCTTTTCCAAGGTTGTCCAGCATGTGAATCTATACTTCAAAACTGCCAGTTAGGAAAACAGAAGAATCACATTATTTTATTTAAATAACAGGGATCCACTGAAGATTAATTAATTTAGGTAGTCTGTGTGAGGGAGCAGTTCTTGTTATGACATTACTTATTCAGGGTACCTCTTTAATTTAACTGTTCCTTGGTCCAACAGACTCCTGGGCAGAAATTATTTAGCAAGCTGCTGATTTGATTCCCTGAGAAGGCAAAAAGTTAAGCACATATTTAACATCAACTTCAAAGGGAATTAAGAATACCCTCTAAGTTAAGACTTTTCTAAAATATTTCTTTTCTAAAAGATTTTTTTTTGTCAGTCCCTGTGCATATTATTATTTTCTTACAGATGTCTGAAGATTTTAAAATGACATTTCTTCTTTCTGTGCTCGTAGTGATGTTACCTGTTTTTTAAATACAAGTAGGATATTATTTAAATCCAGGACTTGAGCTTCTTCTGAAATGCAATTCCAGTTTCTTTTGAAGGAGCATTTGAATCAAAACTATGTTAATGAACATTCTCATGTGTAAATAAACTCTGACCTTATCAGGCTTAACAATTATCTGAGGTTCAGTCATACATATATTGATTGGGAGTCCTGGCACGTGCATCACCATGGAGGCAAACTGAGATAGACAGTAATTCCTACTGGCATAATGTCTATCTTTGGCAGGATCATTATGGAATATTTGACTGACACTCTCCTAGTAGAGGTGGAAGGAGCAGCCTTTAAATAAGGTAAAAAAATAGCATTGCTTAATTAGATGTAAATTAGCTTTTCAAGAAGACTCTCGTTAGAGATGTTAAGGCGCTCAGAGAGAGTTCAGTCTCTTGCTCCATTCTAATCTGAAAGTTGCAAATTTAAGTCCTTCCAGAAAGTCCCCTAGCAACATCTAATCTCTATCAGTGTGCTAGCACTTAAAAGAGTAATGAAGTAAATGGTTCTGACTGCAATTTATTTTGCAATTTAAGTCCTTAACCTGCTTGTTTGCCTCCATGATTCCTGTTTCACAGAGTAGGCTTTGACTTCTGGAAGAAAATAGATGAGGGCATAAGTTATAGTGAATTTCTTTGAAGGTGCAACATGCCCAGCTTCTCCTGACTAACTTGGGGGTATAAAGTAGCTCCTTTTAGCAACCAGCTCTGACCAAGTGCCAATGGGACAATGTAGGTACATTCCCACAATCCTTCGACCCTGGTGGTGAGTCTGATAGTCCATTTCCTGCAGCAAGCCCCAGGTATCTTGGGTTTATATTGCATGATGAAATAACACTGTTCCTCAGATGATTCTGAATTTGGTAAAGAATTTTCTGTAAAACACAAAGAACACATTGTACAGTATGGCACATGTATTTCTTAAATGGCCCTACCAAGCTCTTCATTAAATTCCTTACCCTAATACAAGAAGAGTGCACAAAAATACCCAGATATTTTCCCTTTTAAAGAAATTTGATACTTCAAAGTATTCTTCAGATATTCGCGAAATATTTACTGCCTAGAAACTTGAAATTGGGTACTGACCCATTAAATCCTACAGGTAGGTCTTCAGTGTCCTGTATATGTGAATTTTCTGGAAAAGCCTGAAAAGTTGGCTTTAGACTTCACATTGCAGCCACAAGCTAGAGCTGCTTTGTTACCAGCACTGTATAAATACATAAAAAGAGAAAGTAACTCTTCTCAAACCTGTAAGATCCAAAGTATTCCATGTGTCTAAGAATTATCAAAGTATGGGAAAGGCAAAAAGTTAATTTCTCAAATCATCCTGCAGCACTTTTCATTTCCCTTTAAAACAAACAAACCAACCAACAAAAAACAGGAAAAGAGTTTTCATTCTGCAAGATACACCAAGTGAAGGTGATGAAGAGGTGATGTTTTATCTAAGTTGAGTATTTCACAGACAAGCATGGATTGGAGCCACTCAAATGCAGCCAAGTTAATTAATGATTACACAGCTGGAAAACTTCTGTCATCTCACTACAATTTACAAAATTAATTCAGTGTGAGAACCACAGCTGCACAAACCCTAATCAAGGATATTCAAGCACATAGCATGAAAGGTGTTGACAGCAAGCGTTTTAATATATTAAATAAACATTTTTAAACCCCCTCTTCTAATCAGCCTGGGTGAGCATAGTTGTCTGCTGCATTTAGCTTTCCATTTTTGACATTTTTCATCTCAAGCATAGGATATAAAATACCCCTACTGAGCCAAGATTTGGTTTATTTGTACATGCCTACTGAACATAAATTAATATAAATATGGAACTCACTTTCCCCAGCTGGGTTATCACTGGTTTTCATGTGTCCTACCAAAGTGAAAGCCTCTCCCAGTTCAGCTACAGACAGCCTTGTTTGTTGTTTGTACTCTTCAATTCTGACAAGCACCTTACCAGTGATTTTAGTGTACTCATGGTTCCATGGAAACCCACACAAGTCAGGCAAGTGTTTAAAGAAAGCTGAGCTAGGGATAAGATTACTGTCCATCTGTGATAAAACATTCTTCTTCTCTATGTCTTACCCTTCTGTTTCCCTTGGATGTTGTTGTCCTGCATTACAGTGGCAAAATAAAGCCACTCCACTGTGACTGCTCCATGAACAAAATGCCTTTCCCTATGTGTATTTTCAAGATCAGTTTTCACCATGATAAATCACATCTCTGTAATGACATCAGCTTTTAAATTTCTTTATTCAAACAGGGACAAGCTCTTTAACGGATGCTCTGGAATGCATTTAGCCTGAGTTTACATCAATTTAGTTTAATGAGTTTGACTTGAGCTAAGTCATTGTAAGCTAACAGCTAGGAATATCCAGACAAGGTTTTGCATCAGTCTGAGTCGATTTCAAAACCTATTTTACAGAAAAGTACTGTCCTTTTTATATGTGTTCATTGGATCTGAAGTTTGAGTCTAATGGCTTTCAGGAAAAAACTGTTTGCAAATACTGCTGGGAGAAACAGTCCAGGGCTACAGAAGATTTGTAAAGAAAGGAATGTATTTGAAGTCTTGAACTGCTTTGCCTCTGTGTGTGGCCTCCATTATACAATCAGCTGCAAAGCCCAGTGGTGCTATAGCGTTACATTATACCCTTTCATTGTAAAATAAATTTTTTTTAAAAAGTGGGATTGTGAGGACAGATACAACGCCCCCAAAAGTGGAATGTGTTGTTCTGGAAGCTTCTTAGAATGGTTATAGGACATGCAGGTTTTGAACCATCTGAGAGCACTTACACAGCCCCAGTGGAAATATTCACTGCTGTGAATGCTGTGATGTGGAGCTGGTTATATGGTATGTGAAAGAGAGGAGAACTTAATGAAATGGCATCTTGGGACAGAAGGGCCACGGTGAACAGCCTCCTTCTCCACCCTCCTCCCTTCCCTTTCACAGCAGAGAAAGGGGAGGCACTGCAGCTGTGAAAGAGAGAACTCCCTCTGCATTGAGATCAACCAGAAGGAAGGGAGAGCTCCGTGCTCGGATTCCCGGGGCTTGCAGCTGCACAAACAGACGGAATGAGAGGAGATGAAAGGCTCCACTTAAACTGTTGCTAAAGGACAGATATTTAACATTTTGCTGGGCAGAGATGTGACTGCCCAGACTTGCATGCAGGGCAGCAGGGTGGATAAACAGGTTGTTTCTCCACTTGCAGGAAGAGGTGGGTGAGATTCTGTAACAAACATGGAAGTTTGGTACCTTGTGATCTGTTTGCCTTGAGGGGACAGGTACTCTGGAGATGTACGGAGTTTGGGATTCCTGCATCACTCTCTGTTTCAGTTCCTGTGTCAGCTTACAGCTTGCCTTAACCTGCAGAACTGAGGGACCATTAAAAATTGCCTTTTGCCTGGAGAGCAATAGTGAGAGAGAGGTTAAATTGAGTGTGGAAAGCCACCAGGCCCATCCTAGTAACTGTTTCCTACAAACAATCAATCACCAATCATTGTAATCATTTGGTGCTTTTTCACTTGACTGGAAATTAGCAGGAATGGATGTTTTTGAAGTCAAATCCTCCAGTTAAAAGCTGCCATTTTCTTACCACATTGGCACTCCTGGAGGATCATGTTCCATAGGCAGCAGCACTGACTATTTTTGATCCAGGTATGGTGGCTTTGATAAACAACCTTTGACATCTTTTGCATTCTGCTCAGATTTCTGGATGTTGAAGGGAAAACTATCCTATCTTACATCAGTATAGAAGATGGTATCAGGATTAGATCTTGAGTATTTAATAGAGCACTTGGCTTCAGTGTCATTTATGTGAATCCTTCAGCTCTTCCCAGATAAAAGAGAAAGGCTGAGTGAAGGTCCATCCCCATGTGATGTACAAAAGTTTGCTTCTGTTCTGCAGCTCGCAGTTTGGAGAATGTGGATACTGAAGGATCTCAGCCCATCAAAACCGGCACAGATTTTTTTTTTTTTTTAAATTAGTAAGATTTAATATTTCTTAATAAAGGGGACTTTGTCATTTGATTTTGGCTGGTTGGCAGCAGGAATGGATTCGACATGATGTATCATGCCTACAGTTCTAACACAAATTCAGGGATTATTTCTTTGTGGATATATTAGTGACACTTAACATGAAATTTGAACACAGAAGCTATCATTTTCATTGACTATATCCCAGTTCCTGCTTTCTAGCCTGTAGTAATAAGCAACTTATTTTAATGCTTATTTTATTTTCGCAGTTTATGTTGTCTCTTGGAAGTTAAGATTGGAATTCTTTGGAGGGAGATGTTATTAACCACATAGTAGTTTCTTGAACCTTAATTTCTGGTCTGGTTGTGCAGAAGCAGGCACTACAGCTTTGCTATGTAATATGGTCTGAACTGAGATAATTCTTTGTGGGTGGCTTTTTTTTAGAATTCTATTTTATTGCAGAATAAGCCTAAATTTTCATGACTGTTGGAACAGCCATAAAAACTTGACAGAAAGTGCAGATTCAGGAAATTAAGCCCAAGCTGTTCCATTTGTCTCGAGATTGTACAGATAAGTTTCCTGTACCAAGCCATCCCTGACCCTGTTGAGCTGTAACACAACTGCCACTTTCAATACTGCAGATGGTTTAGAATAGAGTTAATGTATCTTCCACTTCTAAAGCCTGAGAGAACTGGTACTTTCTGCTTTGACAGGCTGCTCTATGACAAAGTCTTTCCCAAGTACATGGCCACTGTGATGCAGAGCACATGTAACTCTGGCTACTGAGATTCTGATGACAGAGAATGTTTCAGACTATTTTAATATCAGTACAGAAAATGCTGCTCATCTCAAACCACAGGGAAAATTGATCCTATCCTACAGAGCAGATAGCCCATTATAAACAGTGCTTCTGATTATCTACATAAGGCAAAGCCAACAAGCTTGTGGGGAGGTATTTTGGGACTACAGAGAGGTAATACAGACTGCAAGATGAATACATTTTCTGGTCATCTGGTCTGCAGCCATACCTGCAGTTCATTTGAACTCTGCTGAAAACCCATTAAATAGAAGTGTGAAATATACAATCAGGTTTTACTTAAAAAAAAAAAAAAAGAAAGAAAGAAAAAGAAAAAGAGAGAATGTTGTGTTTGCTTTGGATTTTTTTCCCAGCTCCTTTTTATGTGAAAAAACAAAGTTAATTTGTCAGACCTGGCAAGTCCATTCATAATTTGAATTACTTTGCTTGCTTGAGCTTCTTTCACATATGCCCCTCCTAACCTCAGAGTGGAAAAAAACCCCGAAAGTGTCTTGATTTAGTGTGTACAGACTGTGCCATGACAAAGGCACTGTTCATACCCAGAACATCCTCGTGTGGTTATCTCTCTGCTCTTCTCTCTTATGTAGGCTCTGTTCTACCTCTGTGCTTCACATGGCTGCTCTGAACAGAAGTGGCAGGTGGGAAAATGAACACATACTATGTCAAAGAGCATCTGGTCTGGGAGCAAGTAGACCATGCTCTTTTTACCACCAGCAAGAAATGATTATTCACAGCATGATTCTTCTGAGGTTAATAAGGATGGCAGTAGAAAGCCAGACTCTAATTTGAGTTTTTTGATTGACTCTTAATGATATCTCACACACTGGTCAGTGGCATCCAATAAATGGCAGGCACTTCTGACCTTCCTTCCCTTTCTTGTTAAGTAATTTCAGCCATATAACAGCAATAAGCCCAGACAGGCAGTGAATTTCCTGGGTGGTAATTGCATTTCTTTGGTGGCTCAGATCCTCACCCTGCAGCATCCAGACTCACAGCACACAAGCCACGTAGCTGACTCCACTCTGCAGTCTTTTGGCACCTGGCTATTGCACTTTCAGAGTAAGAAGGGCAAAATATTATGGTGGTTTAATGACTCTGGGTTTAAGCACAGAAGTGAGAAGTAGATAAGTCTGATCTGACGTATTGGCCTGCTGCCAAATTAGCATCGTGCATTTTTGCTTTAATGTGCTTTACACAAAACTGAAATACCAGAGTGTCATTGTTTATTATGTAGGCCTGAAGCATATGTTAGCAAATTTGCTGCCATTTCCTTCATGGTTTCTTTTTTCCTCTCATCTTTTTGGATACTGGTTGCATGGTTGGATTTTTTCAGTAACATTTATTTACAAAAACTAATTAGACTTGTTGCTATCAATAGCCTCTAACAGAGCTCTTAAGAACAAACTGCACGACAAAATTGACATTGTGTCCTTGTTAAATCAACTCCTGCTGAGTGGGCATGATTTACATATTGATTACTTCACTTTCTTGATTGCCCTTTTTACAGTGAAATACTGGGTGGGGAGTGGTGGGGAGCAGAAGTGTGGGAGAAGGGACTGTTGTGTTCTAGGTTTTACCAACAAGGTTCCCAAGCTTTGCCCTTGAGCAACATGTGCCAGACCCAACGTGCAGCAGGACAAAGGGCTCCTCACCACCTCAGAACTTTCCTTTCTTCCCCAGCTTGTCCGCTACAGCTCAGAAGGTGTCCTGCAGCTGGGGCCACTGGGCTCCACCGCATTTCTGCCTGACTCCAAATGCCTGGTGGATGACGGGAAGGGCAGGACACCCACCCTCAAGAAGTGTGAAGATGTCCTGAGGCCAGCACAAAGGTTCTGGGATTTCACACAGGTGTGGAAGAGCTCAGGAAGCCTTGTAGAGATAAATTGGAGAGGGATGATGCTCTAGAGGGTATTCCGTGAAAAACAAGGAGGTCTTTAGAGGGCTGTACTAGGAATTCTCCCAGTTGCCTTTTAGAAATAGTCAAATATGTTTTCCATAGATCATGTGCTACCCAGGAATATTCTTTCATTATTACTATAAATTTTGGAATATGCTTCCTAGGAATTTTTACTTATCCTGTCTTGGAATAGTCTCAATTTCTGTCCTGAAAATCAAGAACATGCTTGTAATTGTTTACTGTCCAGGAAATTTTGTGTCTAGAACTTTTCTAGAATTCATCTAGCACCTTTATGGGCTTTTTTTTTTATTTAAGATCTAGAATCTTCAAATCATTTTTAAGACTTTCAAAAGCATTATTACAGTTTCTGGGATTTCCTATTTCTTGGGCTTCTGGGATTCACTAGTGCTTTTTAGATATTTTCTAGTGATTTTGGGGATTTTCCCAACAATTCCTAAATCTACAATTATCAAGGAATTGTTTTGGTACTTTGTATGTATTAGCTAGCTTCTCGTAGGAATTTCTAGCACCTTCTGGGGCATTTATCACTTGATATATATACGGAAATTTCCATTCATTTCATAATGTTTTTAAGGATTTACAGATCTAGAACTAGGTTTTTTTTTAGTCTGTTCCTTCCTCTAATCCTTTTTTTTCCTTCTTTTTTTTTTTTTTTCCAGAATGGTCCAATCATCAGCAGAGACACTGGCCGTTGTCTAGAAGTGGAAATGTCAAAGGATGCAAATTTTGGGCTCAGATTAGTTGTACAAAGGTGCTCGGGGCAGAAATGGATGATTAGAAACTGGATCAAACATGGTCGACACTGACTGTGGGGCTGAGCTGCCTCTCCTGCTGTTGTCCATTGCTCAGTGTGCCATATCTTGTGAGGCATTTGTCTTAAAGCAAATTAGTTTGAACAGGTCTTAGCTCTCAAGAGTCCTCTATAGTTGGGCATTCCAAGGAAAGAAAGAAGAAAAAGAAAAGCCGACACACACATGCCCTGTTTGACTCTTCCTTGCTCCAGCAGATGATGGGGGAAGCTTAATGAGAGTTTTCTGTTGATTTGGAAATCTTGTGAAGATCAGAACTCAACAGGAAAGTGGATTCCTTAAGCTCTCCTAGGGGAATGGATGGACAGATCTTTCTATGCTGAGTTCAAAGGAGACATCTCAATACTGCCTCATAAAGAGAGTTCTCTGATGGGTAGCTTTTTAGCTTTAAGTTTTGGACTGGTGCACAACTCCTATGGTGAATAATTATGTGCCTTTTTTATTGTACTTCGTATAAAAGAGGACTGGAAAAATCCTACCTTTTCAGCATGTCTGGTTCATTGTACTAAACAAGAAGATCTGTAAATAACACTGGAAATATATTATAATATATGATACATTTCAAGGTTGATTGTTTAGGAGTCTCTATTTCTAGAAAGAGACTGTTCTGCAAATGTTTACAGGTGGTTCTCAACCTTTGAGCTGCTGGAAAGCAGCATTTTAGAGACCTCTTCTAGTTAGACACAGGTAAATGTTGAATAGGTAAAATAGCCACACGCTCTGTTATATTGCCACGTTTTACATTTGTTGGCTGTAGAGGCATCACAATTTAGCACTTGGATATTTGGCTCTCCCGAGGCAGTAAATGTACTGGCAGATGGATGGATTTCAGGAGGCCTCAGCTGGCCCCAAAGCCCTGAGTGTGTGTGGGTCCCTGTCCTGCAGGTCACTGTCGTGTTGTTCCAGAGACTGCCTGGAGCAAGGATACTCCTAATTCTGGAGATAAGTTGACTGGCTTAGGTGCTATCTGTGGAGCTTAATAACTCAGATCTTCCATTTGGTTTCCCACCCTGTGAAAATGTCAAATGTGAGCAAATACACTTTGTGAGCCCTGTCTAGACAAATTTCCTGAACAAACCAACAAAGTCTTTTCAGCATTTGAAAAACAAACACAAGCCTAGTGATAAGAAGGCAAATTAGAGCAAGAGGTAGGGAGCATATATAAATACTGTTATTCTGAAATATAAATATTTTACTGTAGCTGACCCACTGGCAGCATCTTTGTGGACCTGAATTTAAAAAGGTATCCAGTTGCTCATGCAGGATCTGTGCATATGGACAGAGCAGTGACAAGGTCTTATCCAAAAGGCTGTCAGAATTGATGACCGCTGTCATCAGCAGGTTTTGGATGGGGCTCTGTGGCACACAGCTTTTCAGTACAGATTATTTCAGTCATACTGAAGGAGAGACACAGAGTTAATTTCACTGTTTAATATTTTATAGTTATTTTTTAAAAAAAATGTTTTGTTTTACTGAGCCAGGAAAATAGGTAATTGCAGTCACTGTGGTACTGTGAATCTTGGTGATCTGTTCCTTGAATAGTTTTTGCCATTCCTATTTCAAGGCATGCTGAACAAAACTGAATGGAAACAGTTAATTTTTCAAGGGCATGATATGTAATAAAATATTTACTTTTAACATGCAAAATCCATCAATTCTTGTCAACTCTTGGTTAGTATCTAGAAAGCATATCACTATATTTTGCCCCAGTTTTATTCTTGAAGTAGACTGTGCAAGATGCAGTACAAAGCCTTTTCTCCTGGAGTTTACTTGTGGCTAATTGCTGATCTTTATTCATGTCACATGGACCAGGTTACACATGAATATACACAAAAGAATAATTCTGGGTGAGATTCTAGATACAGAAATGCTTAAAATTCCATGTTTTTGGTAAGTTGAAAAAACCTTTTGAACAGTGTAATAAGACCTGCAGGGAGAATAGCATCTTTAATAAATCGAGCAATACTGGATAAAATCACGGACAATCTCAGTTTTCAAGCCTTCCTGCAGGTCCAAAACATGTAGGAAGCTTCAGGCTAAATATAGATTGGGAACAGCTGCCCTGCATTTAACCTCCTTGTGTTAACCTATCAGACAATTTAAAATTATATTTGCCATCTATGGAGCAGGTGTTGAAAGCTTTGTACAGGAGTGAATTTGTGAGTGAGTTTTCATCTTCTCTCCAAATACAAGTTCCACCTTTTAAATTGTATGAAAGCTGTATTCTCCTTTTGTTTGCTCTGATGGAGTTTTACTCGAGGGAGGTGAGAAAGCAAAGGAAGGAAAAGATGGTTTTACCAGGTGAGATTTAGAGGAATACCAGGTTTTAAATCTTCTCTCCTAAAATGGGTCTTGCATGTGCAGTTTAGGAGCTTTGAAGCTGAGATGACCAGATAGATCTGTGTTTACTGGCAAAGATTTCAAGGGAGATTTCAAACCTTCACTCTGACACAACTCTGATGAAATAAAATTGGTTGTCTTGGAATTTTGCCACTGAGTGCTCAATGCAGAGCATTTGACCATGGCCACACTGTCTGAGAGTGGTCAGTCCTGGCAGGTTTGAGTGCCAAGGCCACCAGCTGCAGGAGGCTTGCAAGAACCAGACTTAGGGTATAAGAAGGAAAACAGGTTTTTGTGGTAGATAAATGGCTTTGAGATTTACATAATAATATAAAAGAAATCAAATAACTCTTAAAAGGTGGAGTTGGTATTTTATGTGGTTGTCGTTTTTTTTAAGATTTGTTGGAACAATTTCTTATATTTGCAAAACACATCTGTTGGATTAATTTTACTTTAGTCTTTATCTGTATGAACCACTGCTTTGGCTGTGGTACTAACATGGTGACTCTGCATGTGAGAGAGTCTTAAATATTCTCTCATCAAAGGAATAATAATAAAAAAAGCCTTGAATATTATCTCTTTTAACCAAAGTCTATGGTTCTTTTGTCAGTCATTCACCCCTTAGTATAATCTGAAATCCTGCTTACTGGTGTTCACATTTTCAGTCTTGTTTCCTACAGTGCAGCATTCTAGATCTCATGAAAAGTATTCAGTGTAGTGTAATATGCCTTGTAGAGAAAATTCAGTTCAAAGGCTTCAGATGCTAGTTTGTTTGATTCAGGAGATTATGGAGCTAAATACTAGGTCATAGGACAAAAGAACAGAAGGTAAGAAAGACTATCAAGTCTAGCACACTGTTGTCAAAGGCAAGGCAGGAAAAATGTACTTTTTAAAGCGTGTCAGGGTCCCTAAAAATTAGCTTGAGTCCCATGGTAATAAAAAGCCCTTTCTCCTTTGAGAGCTACAATGTGTTTTCCAAGCTGAATTTAATTTTGCTTTGGTTGAATCTGTTTGTTCCTTAGCCAGAACAGTCCTCTATCCTTACTGGCTTGCTGATTCCTGAGGCATGCTAAGCTCCAGTGGGAGGGAACCAAGAGAAACAGTTGGTGTTTTGGAAGGACCCACTGGATTCCCCTGCAATCATATAAGATCTCTGTTGTGTTCACCCACCAGAACTCTTCAGGGCTGTTCCACATCAAAAAAGCCAAACTCAGGTTCCATAGAAGTGATCTAAGACCAAAATATGGAAACAACAGGTCTTCATACATATTTTGAAAGTGTTGAAGTATTTCCCTCAGTTGAATGAATAACTGGGGGCTCAATGTGTCTGAAGATGAAGCCTTCACAGTCCTTCATTTATATTCCTTTACATCAGCCTATTCCTTTTTAAAAACTCTGATCTAGTAGATGAAAACCTCACTTGCCATGTGACAAGGGGTGTAATCTATCTGACACAGGACAGCTGCAATTTTAAGTACTTAAGCCAGAGCTAATAAGATTTAATGAAATAGCACCAGTCCTAATCTGTTCTTTAGATCAATTACACAGCATGTAATTCCTTCAGTATCCAGTATTCATTTGAAATGGTTCATTAACAGCCATACAAAAGTGCATTATGGTCTGTTTTGAGATCCAGGGAGCTGGGCTATAAGAAGAACTGCAATAGAAGTTGTAGTTCAGAGGGAATTTGGCATATTATTATTCAATTAGGACACAAATACCTTTGGTTTTTCAGGAGATGCTTTGAGAGGAAGAACAACTACCAGAATTCACTTGATTGAAGGTGTTTCTAACAATGATGTTCTATTTTTGCCAGCTGCTATTTTGACTGCCTGCTTCTTAGTGCTGATCCAAGTCAATGGTAGAGGTCATACCACAGATAAAATATGGTATTGCAAATTAGAAGATCTAGCTAAGAGGCTGGACAGAAACCAAGGAATGATCAGGTCTTCACATGTCTCTGGATCTGGATGCCACCACAGTAAACTTAATACTCAAAAATTCTATTTGGAAAGAATTCCAAACTACAGTGACCTCTTTAGTACATTATCATGGATTTCAGAATGGCTTCACAAAATACAGTGACTTCTATTACAAAAGCATTAATGACACGTAACTAGAAGTTATTGAGTTCAGGGGTTGTCCTAAATAAAACCAATGGGTTTTGGCCAAGAATGCTTACAAATACCCAGTGAACAATATATGGCAACCTGCTTTTGAAAAACATAATTTCTGAATCAAAAGTTTCTTCAGACATGTAGAAGCATGGATTACTTTTCATAGTATTAGAGTTTCCTACTGGCCATCAACAAGTGTTGTGCAGTTTCCAAACTTTTTGTAATGTTTAATTAAAAAAGAATTGCAGCAACTAGAATACAAGTTGTGACTGCAAATAATTTTTCATTATGTGGCACTTCATCAAATCAATTTGTATTCACACTGGAAAAGTTAATAAATTACTATGCATTTTACTGCTGACATGAGCAGCATGTTTTATCGTTGTACATTTGGGAACGTGTATTAAAATTCAAAGATTCACACAAAGGAAAACTAGAATAACAAAGCATATGGGCATTTTAAAATTTAAATTGCACGTAATGTGTTCTGAAAGGTAGTCACCACACAGTCGTAAAAGGCTTGGCCCTGAGGGTGCACATCCAAAACTGGATTGGTAACAGTACAGAATACTGTCATCTATATAACCCAGCATCTCATCACTGAAAACAGTCAATAACTGGTGTTTAGAAGAATGCAATAGGACACAAGGGATAATGTAGAATGATCCTTTCACCATATATCTCCCCCTAGTTTCTCAGGGTAAGGCCCTCCCAAGCCAGAGGCTCTACACACCAGTCCAACCATTAGATTTAATGAGGACAGTGGGATTGTATGTATCCAATCCACTCAGAGCTCTGGATCTCACAACATCCTGCTGTAATAAACAGCACTATTGCTGCGAGTCAGTACCACAGCCTCTCCATCCATCCATAGGATGCCCCGTAGTTCTCTTCTGGTGAAAAGCTGTGAATAACTGCTGCCAACTCTTTTTTAACACCCTTCTTAGTTTGACCTCTGTCATCCTGTTTTAAAATACATTTCTGAACTGACTGTCGTGCTTTTTTTGTGTCACCAGCAAACAACTTTGTAACTGTACAAGCAGATGCTCTGTGTCATCTCTTGTGCTGGGTGATAGCAGGGTGAGAACCCATCGGGTTCCTGAGGTGCTCGGTGGGATAAAACATACATTGCTGGTTTCAACATTGATTTTGGATCTCAGCCAGGCTGTTTCTGCAGTGTGTATGACAAAGTTTGCAATTTGTGATCAAGGAGAACAGAGCATCTGAGAAAGGATCCAAGCCTTTCCTTCATTCTTCCCTGCCCTGCGGCTCCTGTGGGGAAGAGGCTGTGGGGCACATAGGGTTAGAGCCGAGTGACCAGGGAGGGACATGGCCATGTTCCTGACTCTCTTACACCCCTCTGGTCCAGCTGAATCAGCTGGGTGAGACCTGAGTGCCCAAGTTTTTTCTTCCCAATTTCTGCAAGGACAGTGACTGCCTAAGTGGAAGAGCAGCTACCGATTCCCTGGTTTTCCCAGAGGAGGTAGGGTTGGCTGTAGTCTTCAGGTCGGTGACAATACCACCAGCCTCAGAAGGAATGGCCTGATACAGCCTTGGCAAATTTAGCTTCATCCCCAGGATCTGTGTTTGCATTCTTTCGCATTTCTTTGCAACTCCATGCTGAGGACTCTGTGTAGAAACGCTGCTCTGTTTCAAGCCAAGGCATTCTGTAGACCCAACTACCTATTGTAATCAAGCCAGCATTTCTTGGATGAAGAAACATCACCTTTAAAGGTACCATATGCTTGCTAGAATGAATGTTTTGTGGATAATACCCAGCAAAATTAGGTTTGTATAAATATTTTGTCAGCAGTTGTGCATCTGACAACATTTGTACTGCAGAAGTTATCCTAAGCATCAGATTTTTCACGGTGAAGAATGTATTCTGTGGATGTTGCCACCATTTTGGTTCAATAAATCTTTATGAATCGACTGTGAATCATTAATATGTGCCTGTAACTGAGCATTGAGTGGCAGTGATAATGATTTTTCAGCCTATTGTGGCTTGGTCATTGTTTTGTTTTGGCTGTCTGTTGTTACTGTCATGTAGTTGAGCACCTTTACTGGTTCGACTTGCCTTTGCATCCTGACTCATTACTGGACGTGAAAGCAGGGAAACAAGGGCAGGGGTATTTTTCTGAAATGTTGAAGCAATATTTTTCTGTAATGTTGAGGCTAAAGCAAGCAAACAAACAAAACCCCCTTTCTTTATGCTAGAATTTGTGAAGCATTCCTAACCTGTGAATTAATCCAAGAGTTTATTTCAGTGTCTAACTATAATCCTAAAAACCAGTAGACAAAACTCATGCAAATTTAGAGCAAGGTCTTTCTGCACTTCATTCTTCTTATCATAAGCTCACTTTTACTGCTTAACTATATCCTACAATTTTCCTTTCAGGCTTTGTATTTTTCTATCAACAATTATTCCTAATGCAGATCTTCTTTCTGGTGTGTTACTGATGTCGATGACCTGTACTGGAAAAAACCAGCCTTCTAACTAACAAAATTCTGTCATTTACAGAACTTAGGGGTAAGGCTGCAACCAGCAAAGTGATGTGACATTCATTGTACAACATTATATATTTTAGAAAAGCCTAGCAGAGCTTCCTAGTGGCCTCTGTCTTGCTGACAACCTGTAAGATGATTCTTTGGGTGGGCCCAGCTGGCAGAAAAAGTTCTTGAGGAACTCAGAGTTACAGTAGTGGGATGGGAAGGGAAGGACAAGGCACATCAGGATTCCCTTGAACTGGAAAAGTGGGGGTTAAGGAAAGACTGAGCTGCACTGTCCAACCTGGAAAGCATGAACTGACACACAGCAATTCACCTGGCGATAAGGCCTTGGGTTCTTTACACAAATAACCAAGCTTAAATAAAGAGATTATAATCAGGATTCAGGAAAGATTTTTCTGCTTTTGTGGTTTATTACAGTGAAATCTGCCTAATCTGTTGACAGAGCTCCAAAACACACAGGTCAGTGCTGTGGTGTGTTAGCAGTGAAACATTTGCCAAAACCTATTGAAATTCTTCATGTACTTCAAGCACTGGCATTCTGAGCAGAAACTGGTGCCACCTATCATCAAAAATGAGGAAATTAAACACCAAAATGATGTGTTTAAACTGAAGAAACTGCTATTTTCATTGCAAAGCTGATTGTTTTATATTAAAAAGCAATTAGCAAGATGTTGGGGCTTCTCAGGATGATTCTGGGTGAGGTGGTGACCTGGCCACTCTCACCCTGCAGAGGAGGTCAAGGCTAGACAGATGCTGGATGTTCTGGTTTTGCTGGTCAAAGGGAGAGTTATGAGATTATAATCTGCATCCAGGATACAAATGCAAGTCCAGCAGATCAGCTGAGGTCCAACTCACCACAAGTAAGTAGTTAAATATTTTTGTGAATCTGAACATAAATAACTTTTTCTCCACTTTTTCTCTTTTTAGATGGTGTAAGTCATTTTGAGTCACTCTAGAGAGCAGAGTGTAGGCTCATTAAAGTGACACAGGTATTTTGAAAATGTTTTTCCTTTTTCTTTGGAAGGGTACATTGGAATGATAACCCTGTTGGAGTTTTTGTTTAAAATACTGAGAATACATCCTAGCATGTCCAAGCCATGTTTTTTTCCTCACAGTCTCAAGCTATCATAATACTGAGGCCCAGGATACTGCATTATGCCTTCTTTTTCTGAAAAGAAATGAAGTTCAAAGCTTCAGTGGGCTCCTGAGGGGCAGTGAGGGATTTGTGTTGTGTTCAGCCTTATTGGAAAAAAAGTCACAACACTTTTCATCTCTTAGAAGCCTGCTTCATGTTTTGATCCTGGAGCCAAATCGCCTTTCTTAAGTCTGAATCAGAGACCCTTTTTGCCAGCCATCAGGCCAGGGTGACACAAGGCTTTTCTCCTTCTTTATGACTCTGTGTAACTATTAAACCTATTCAAGACCTTACAGTTCTAATGGTTTTGAAGTAAATTTTTAAGTTCTTCGCCTGAGCACAAGTCAAAACAGTGAACCTTTAGGTTGTCTTTCTTTCTTTTCCTTTGAAATGCATTCATAAATGCATGGATGATAAATTTAGTCTGAGACAAGTGCACACAGCATCATCACATCTCACAGAATTTTTCTTTCATACACCAGCTGAAGATTCAGCTCAAGTAGAAAAATGCTGGCTGCTTAGAAAAATGAGGCTCCTAATCAGTTAATTTGTGCCAGGCCTGAGGACTTCATGAAAACCTGTGGGTTTAATGTGCCATGTATACATATCATCCATATATTAATAAGAGACATTCTGAAAACTCCTCCTTCTCCTCCTCTTGTTAATGTGCTGATGAAATCTGATTCAAGATAAGGTTCTGACTTACTCAGTGTATAAATATCGGTGTGACATTTATCACAGAGCTTTTATGTCACACAGAGGCCAAACAGTAAAAGAGCATCAGCACCATCATAATAGTGGAAAAGATGACAAGCAAAAACTATTTTAAATGTGTTTTTACAGTCTACACCTCCACCATGCATCCCTCCCTCCCTTCATGCCCCAAGGTGAGTCTCTTGCTGCCAGAACTAAGAAGTTCTGGTCTAGCGATATTTTGTTGTACCTTATCACATAAAACAAATGTTTTTCCAAAAGCTTTCTTACATGAAGGCGATGAAGTAAATCTAATCTCTAACGTTCAGCTCAAGCTTACAGAAGGGCAAAGAGGACTCTCTTTGGCTTGGATGGCATTTATGGCCTGCAAGCAGCTCATGGATAGGAAAAGGCAGCATGCTGTTCTCTGTAGGATGTACAATCTGAAACAATTTTATCAGAAATGCTGGATAGAACTCTTAATAAGCTGGAGTTAAACAACTGGGTGGTTTTATCTTGGAGGGAAAAAAAACCCAACCAAAAAACAGTACATTTAAAATCTGCCATATGCACAGTAACTTGCAGTTAGTAATTAAATTCTCACAACATCCTTCCATAGTGCCAGGCAGAGCATATTGGCTTAGGTTGGCCTGGTTGTCGAGCATGAACTGAAATGATTTCTAACAGCAATCAAATACATTTTGAAATATGCTCATAAAAATGCTAGCTCAGAGGCTCAAAGCAATAATGATTCATGTATTAGCAAATGAACCTGTCCTCTGCAAGCTAGCCCCTGAAATGTAGTAAGGGGTCAGTCCAAGGAAAGAAAAAAAGTGTGTTTATTAAGATGTTGAGAGGTAGTATTTTGGGATGGGAGTTTGGGGTGACATCTATTCAACATCTATAGATTGAGGTGTTGGACTGGCCTCCAGAAGCCAATCTTTGTCAAGGATGCCTTTATCAAATCTATATCCACAGAGGGATTTAGGAAATGTACTTGCCAGAATCCCTCTGTCCCTTGGTGGCACCCAAGGTAAGCTCTTTGGTCCCTGTATCAGCAAGATTGGGACACAGAGAAGGTGAGAACAGCTGTCCTGCATCTCCTGTGCTGTGAGGATGCTTAGGAAAGGCCTGTGGGTGAGACCTGGGAGATCTCAGATAAATAACACAGCTACCCTCCTCAACCACTTCTGCACATGTCCAAATACACTCTGAAGAGATTGTGAATTTTAAAAAAGTAGTAGTAATCTCCTCTGGAGCCTAATGGCATGTGCAGTGGCAAGACACCTCTTTTCTTCCTTGTTTTGAGCATGAAACAGGGGTCAGTTCTCCCTCTCCTTGAATGGTCATCACCTGGCACTCAGGAGGGCTCATGGCAGAGCGCCATCAGTAAAAAAATGGGAACAGGAGAGGAGAAGCAGCATGGAGAATGAATCAGTAAGGGCTCTATGGGAGCAGAAAAGCCTTAAATAAATATCTGCACAGAACCCCCACTCCTTGCATCTGAGATGATGGTCCATTTTATCCCACAGGCTTTAATTTGTTGCCCGAGGCTGCTCAGCTAAGTGGCATTTAGTGACTCAGGGATGAAGGGGACTGCAGACTCCAGAGAGCCGCGACCTTTCCCAGCACTGCGTAGAAAACCTGCCGATCTCACGAGGAGTGAACAAATCCGGGCGCCGCGGGCAGAAACCGGCCCTGCCACCATCTGCAAAGGTGACACCTCATTAACCCCAGGCACAACAGCCACCCTGCTGGGGTAGGACACACAGGGCCATGCCACAAGTCTGGGGGCATGGCTGGAACCCCACTGGCGCAGCACAAGCCCTCAGTGACCAGGCCCCAAGAAGAGGCTGCCAAGGCCTTCTCCTCCCGATGAAGGGGCCGTGTGCTGCCTGGGAGCAGCCCTTAGCCGGGACACAGCCACTGTCACTGTGTCCCTGTGAGGGGGAGCTTGGTGTGGCACAGCTGCCCTCCCTGATGTCTGCCGCCTGTGGGGATGGAGGCCTGGAACAGATCCCACCGGGAGACTTCTGGAGGAGGGCCAGGAGAGCAGGAGCTCCCAGCCACCTCAGACCTTAGGGGAATGGGATATATGAGCTCCCAGCTGCCTCAGACCTCAGAGGGATGGGATATAGGTCTTTTCCTGAGGGGCTGGAGGAACAGTCCCACATACACCCCAAAAGGGGCAGCATTAATGAGTGCTGTCTGTGAGGAGGCTCAGGGATGCTCTGAGCTGCTCGCTGGGAAAGCTGGAGGATCCTGCACAGCCTGTCCATCCCTGGAGACAGAGCTGGCACCACAGAGCCAGACAATGGCCTCTGCTCAGCTCAGGGCGCTTGGGAAGCTGGGCACTGAGGTGCAGGAGGCAGAACATGTGGGCACAGACTGGGTTCATCATAGCAGCTCTTGTGTATTCTCCATGGGGCATGGGCTAGAGCAGTCTTAATACACTTCATGCACTGAATTGGCTTTTCCTTTTCTAGCATGCAGATATATTTGTTTTTCTTTCCAAAACCTGTGCATGTCTCTGTTCCAAATGCTATTTTAAAGTCTCAGGTGTAATATCCCTTTCATTCCCCTGTAGGGACATCTGTGTTCTTACAGGTTCTTTGGATGCCAAGCAACGTTTAGTCACAGAAATCTTCATAAAATAAAATAAAATTCTTCCTAAAATTCTTCCCTCTCCCCAAATATTCCTGAGGGTTTCAAACTTTGAGACAACAACCTGATATTGGCAGAGCCTGGAATTTTCTCACATGAGGTGCTGCTGGGGGATTCAAGACAGAGATTTAATCAGGACCAGGGGCAGCTATCAGAGCAGGCTGTCATGCCTAGGAAACCTCAAATTACATGCTAATTATCCACCTACACTACCAGGGAATAAATAAATAATGACTTCAGCTTACTGTGCTAAAGATAATTCCAGTTGTTACCAGACTGCAGGCTGGGTTTTTTCTGTGGTGTGTTGGAGGTGCAATAAGGAGGAAGAGGGTTTGCTCAGGAGTGATGGGGTGGGTTTTGAGTCCCATGGGCTCTGGAGCAGCAGAATCAAAGCTCAGGGTGGTCACTTTGGAGGGGTGACTGCTGGTCATTGCCTGCCTCCTGCAAGGGCTGTGTAGTGATATGTGGCCGGGTATCTGCTCTTTTCCACTCCACTTTCTTGCTGAGTAGTGTTGCATTTAATCACAGGAAAGGAAAGCAGGTTCAGGGAAACGGGCTTTGTCCTCACCTTGACCTTGCAAACAAAAGAAAATGCTGACAGGAAGATCCTTATCGAGTCAAGGTGTTAGAAGTATTGTTCAGACTTGAAAATTTCTAGAGCTCTGATCAAACTAGATTAGGCTCATGCATGTGAGTGAAAAATAATGCCAGTCTTTCTTTTAAGCATTTGAAATGAAAGTTTGCTCCCTTGCTTCTTTAAAAACTAGAAAAATTAACACTTTTTCTGTTCTAGGAGTTCTGTGTTTGTTCAACTGCAAAGGCTGCTGGCAATAAGGGAAAGTATGAGAAGAACTGTGAAATTAATTAAATTGACATTTCAAGAAAATACCTCTATTGTTGTAATCCTCAAAACAGCAGTATAAAGAAAACTTACGACATTTTGCCAAATGTTGTTTTTCATTATTAAGAAAAGCTAGAGATTTTGCTAAACTCTGAAACCTGTGGGTTTGGTTTGATACACATCCTGAGGGTGAGAGCAACTGTTTGTTGAACTGCGGGAACCTGGATGTATCTCTCCTTTCCTGTAGTTCTCAAATAATGAATTGCTCCTAGATGGCATTTTTATTAATGAATTATCATTAAGACTTAAGTTCAAAATGTGCCATAACTTCTTTTTATGATTTTTTTTTTTTTTAAGTACGGTGCGTGCTATGAAACCCATACAAATCAATTCCAGTTCTTTAAGGATCCCAATCATTAATGAATAAGAAGGATAATTACCTCTTATTGTCCCCGTTTGGGTGTTTTCGTCTCCTTTCCTAGATCTTCCTTCCCCCTGTTTTAAATTTGGAATAAGTGATTAAGTGAAGCTGGTGAATTTTGTTAGCACCAGGAATAACTCTACCTGGATTTGAGGACAAAGGGAAGTAGGCAAAAAATGAGAAGTAGCAGGTAAGGAGATTAATGTAGGCAAGAAAGACTGACTATTCCCAACTTGCAGGTCATGGTTTAGGTGGGATTTTTTGTTTGTTTGGGTTTGTTTTTCTTTTTTAATCCAAGCTATTGAGCATTGATACCTTTTTCTACATAAGCCTTTTCACTGGTGAAATTCAGAAGCCTGTATATGGCTCTGCTTCAGGGTAAAAGATACCTGCTAGGCAAAACAGAAACCAGTGCAAGAGTTCAGGCTGCAAAGCAGGGCAGTAGAAGCAGAGGAGTCTTAACAATGGCCTTGGCTGCAGGGGTGAGTTTTTTCCATGCTTCACATATTCAGAGACCTGGATTTGTTCTATAAAGTGATGAGAAAAATGGCCCACATGGGAAACCATTATTGATTGCTTCCTCTGCCCTTCAGTGATAAATATTGCATGACTACCTGCTCATCCTTTGCATTAAAGGAACAATCTGATATCCATTTGTGTTTTCTCCACTGTGCTAGTATGACAAGCTCTTTCCTATTCTTCATAAAAAGCAAAACCCAAAGAGGTTTCTTCTGAATGCTGGATGACAAATAGGAGAGTAATGCCTTCCACAGGAAATTTCATGTTGCTGTTGTATACACTGTCAGGATTTTTTTTTCCCAAATTGATAGTGGAGAATATTTCAAAGCTGTTAATGTGGGGGATAACTTTATACCTTGAATGTGTTCTCACCATTAGGATTCCCAGGTCAGCTTCTGAAAAACACTTGAAAATGTTTATTTTGTTTGCTTGCAAAATCTGCACCTGCAGGCACGCTCTCTTAGAGCTTCTCAGAAATATATTGACAGAACAAAAGCAAAACTCGTGCTTCCAAACCCAGTACTCAGCTGCAAGTAGTGTTTTTTTTCCTTTAGAAAATGCTAAAGGATCTTGATGAACTCAATAAGCAAAATCAATACAATAAAATTTAGGGATTTGTTTCTTCCAGCTGTTTGGTCTTAAAGCAAATATTACTTTCTTCTGCTCTGTAATTTTACAAATTTTTGTGAACAATCCAGATTTTATATTTAAACAATATGACATAAAATTTCTCAATTATTTCCACACCTTGAAGCATTAACAGCTGAAAAGAAATAGGGTCCTGGCAGGTTTTTTGTTGAAATCCCCATGTCACAATTCCTCTGCTTACTTTGTTGTGTTTGAACTGTGCTTGTGAATTTTCATTTCGGGGCTCATTTGGGCAAGGGATCTGCTTGACCTCTGGGTGGCCCAGCTCTGATACCCAGCTCTGACCCCCACATATCTTCCTTTTATTCTTCAATCTCCTGAGTTGCTCTGCACGTTATTATGCCATTCTGGATAGGTTCTTAATACCATCCATATTGATTTCCAGGAGATAAATGTCAGGCATGGTCCGTATGTCACTGTGATCTAGCACTGGCCAGCCCAGGTGAACAGCAGAGGTGAGAAGCAGTGTGACAGCACCACATCATTTCTGGGACCTGCTCTTTGCCTGGGATAGACAACAGTTATCAAACCCTAATGAATAACTTAAAAAGACTTCAAATAGGTGTTGGTTGATGGAAAGCTGCTGAGGAGCTGTGGCTAGGTGGTGCTGTGCTTTGCTGTGCTCTGTTGAGACTGGTCCAGCTGATACGAGATGATTTATTCTTTGCAAATCAGCCCAAAATGTAGTTGATGCCTTTATCTTTCTTTATGCAGCTCATTATAGCAGAGCGTTAACAATACAGAAATGTTGAGACTGTCTTTCCCCTCTGGTGCAAATTGGCTGCTTTGGAGGTGCTGATTTACTGCAGTCCCTTTGTGAGGAGCAGCAGTTGGTAGAAGCCAAGCATAAATTGCACTGGAACAGCTGCTGTGTGCTGCAGAAACTCCATGCTGGGTTCTAGAAATTTCAGTCCACTCATCACTTTGTTTCTGCCATTAGACAGGCTCAAGTTACCAGGTCCTGTGGAAAACTACTCCTTAACCTTGTCCTACTGCTTTTTCCTGGTGTGTGTCAACAGCAAAGTTGGGAAAAATGCATATAATTTATGAAGTAATTTCAAGACTTTGGAACAAAAATGGAGAACCTAAAAAAAAATCCTCATAAAATGCTGTGTTTTGCACTTCTTGAGGCTGGGGGAAAACTTGTGCCATATATTCATTATACATATGTTCTTTCATTTGGTTATTACAATAAAAATAGCCAGGGATAACAGCAAGGGAAAATCTTTCAGCTGTGTTAAATCCCAACATGTTGTTTGATAAGGGCAAAGCATCAGCATTATCAGATGAATTTTTAACAGCGAAATATCATTTTGGGAAACATAAGTTGAAAGAGAGGACTGTAATATTAAACTTGGGTTAGTTGTGTCTTTTTATCTTGTCAAGAGTAAGGAAGAAAATACTGTGCTTCCCTGTTATGCCTTGTAAAAATACATAATTTAGAAGGTTAAAAATATATTTGATTTAACATAAATATTTCTTTTCTTCTGAAACTGTTTTGCAGAAGGTAACATTACTGAGAGAACCTCTGTTTTGATTTTTGCAGCTCACATCTATTCTTATTTTTCTTTTGCAATTGTTCTAAAAAAAAATAGCACAGATGCTATTAAAAAACTCATTGCTCACCTTGGTTATTATCACCTGGAAAGTTCTGTTTCCTCCAAATTAAATGTTCTGGAGTAAACAAGGGTTAGGTGGCATGAATTAAGACCTAATTTAAGGCAGCAAAAATATACCAGCTGGATATTGGGGGACCGGGGATGGGGGGAAGAAAAGGAAAGAAGAGAAGGAAAGGGAAAATTGAGAATTGAGTTATGCTTCATGTATACCTATCAAGTTTGTTGAAGGGCAGAGCTGATATGATGTAAGAAGAACTGTAGGGTTTTTCCACTCTAAAAATTTGTATTAATAATTAAGTGATAAAATATTTAAACAAAAAGAAAGTGCTTATATTCAGACAGTGCATCACTTTGTCAGTGGTTTGGAAGATGATTATTCCAGGGTACATTTTTAACCTAAGCTTTACTCCTGAGAGAAAAGGAGAGAAGGAATGTGAAGAGCCAGAAAAAGAGGACAACTTGGGGAAGCAAGTGAGGATTCCACATTCATGAGAGCAGAAGATTGAACCTTGCCTTCTCCTTTGGCAACAACTTGTGCTCCAGGCTGCCTATCCAGTGGTTGGTTTGCTTTACCACTTCCCTCCCTAAAGCATTTGCAGTCCCTGATTGGTTTGTATAAGTTGTTTTAAGCAAGCTTTAAGAAAAGACTAAGACCAGGACATTCATATGAATATTTCTCTGAGTAATCAAACTGTACTATGGTGAGCTGTTCCCAATTCTCCAAACCCACCCATCATTTTTGTCATATGCTACACAAACAGAGTTTGTTCTTTCCCACTGCCTCAGCAGCAGCTCACACAAATTGCCATAGCAGTGCATGCAAAAAGCAATCCCTGGCAGTTGCATTTGTAGTTCTAAACAGGAAAAAAGCATTTACAGTTAATAATCATATTTTATTGTGGGGCTAGCAGTTACAAAGACAGGCTGTTTCTTCCATACTGCCATTTCTGAGCCATCTAATGAGAATGTGTTGCCATAGCAACCAATGCCATAAGTACTTTTTTAAAAAAAGTAATTAAACTTTCTAAGTCAATTTTCCCTTACTTGTCAGGTTAGGAAATAGAATGTTGCTTATTGTTTTCTGCTGGAGCATTGAGGTAACTCAGAGGGCCAGCGGGGTTGGAGCTACCTGAGGAGATATCAACTATGCAAGCCCTTTGTTAATAAATTATTCTTTTTCTGATATGTGGCAGGTGTGGGAGGGCTCGATGAAAACTTGTGGATAATTCCATTCCAGCTGGATTGGTAGGGTGTTGCTAAATGGAGACATGAGGTTAAATACAAGGACTTTGCTTTGTGACCAGGTGAATGTACCGGAGACCAGGATGCCATTTCAACAAATGTGTGTGAGCATGATATGAAAAACAGCGTCTTTTCCAGGCTGATAGTGGAATGAGACAGACATCCCTGATTCAAGCTCTGCTTGGTGCTGTCAGATTTATTTACCAGCCCTCATATGCTGTACAACATGGAGTTTATTTCCAAGGCACAGAATGCCCTAAGAACATAACAGAGGGAGGGGACCAAGTCTGCTCAATTCCTGCAGAACAGGGATCTGTAAAGTGCCCAGTTCCCTTTCCTGTAGCTTGATGCACAGACGTTGCTGGCTGCCCAGGGCATTCTCTGCCCAGAGCGTGCCTTGGGAATACCCAGAACATATGGGCCAGCCACAGAGCAGGATGGAAGAGCGAGGCCCATTTCATGCCTCCTTTGATTCTGCTTGAATTTCCTGAAGTCACTGTATGCTTTTCCAATGCCTGTCAAACCTCATCTTAAAAACTACAGCTGTCAGCTATCAGATCCTACGAAGTTTATTTTAGCTACACTCTGCTTGTGCCCTTTAGCTCAAAAGAGAATGAGTCTCCAGCAGAAAACGGAGGGAAGAGCCTCTCAAGTGTTTCAATTTTTAACTGTGAAAAGGCTCTGCTTAAGCATCAGAGACAGAAGCAACGACCCAAAAAGCTGCAGAAACTTTAAAGCATTTCAGTTTTATTGATCATGCTATTTGCTGTTCCATTGAATTGATATGAAATAAGGTATAAAGAGATCTTTGTAAAATATTTGGTATCTTGACTTCCGTTGGACAACGGAAGATCCAAGCAAATAATGTAGGTTTTTGTGGTTGGTGGCTGAAACTGGAAGCAAATTTTCTTTCAGCTTTGCCTGAATGCCACACTTTAGCTTTTCATACCAAACTAAAATTTGAGACAAGTAGTCTTGGTTTAGAAGGAATTTTGTTATTGATGTGATTTCATAATAGAACACTGAATTTAGCTATTAAAAATTACAAAGCCTGCTTATTTTCCCTTGAAGTGCAATTTTTTCCTGCTACCTAATGAACATCTCTAACCTGTCCAAATATGTCTGAAGGCTGATTTGTATGTCCCCAACCTGTGCCAGCTGTTTCCTTCTCCCCTCTTCAAGAGTGCTGATACATGACAGGGCTCTTTGCAGTATTTATTGTTTTGGACTGGCCTGTGCCCTGAGGGGCTCTCTGGGTGTCTCACTTGAAATCACTACAAATCCATGACAGCATAATTAGGTCAATCTGCTTGATGCAGGTGCCTTTTTAATTTGCTCTGGTGAATATGGAGCATTTTCACAATGACATTCCCTCTAGCAAATCAGAGCTCACAGATTGTCTTCAAAGCACGAGTTTGCTGGCTCTCAGAGCAGGAGAGTGATGGAGCAGCAGAGCAGCTTTGACATCACATTTTATTTTCTACCTTCCCTCTAAAGCCTGGTTAGCTGATATGAAAGCAAGAGGGCATTTGTCATGGAGGCTTTTGTTTCCCAAAGTGCAGATGCTCACCTCGACAGCTTGGAATCTTTGGGGGTGGGGGAAAGGCTGGGCAACAGGTTTCTCGTGTTTACGCATGGGAGAAGGAGTCTGGCATTATCCAAACTCCCTGGTATATCCCTCAGCTATTAAAACGTGGAAAGAACTAGGAAGGAAGCAATAATGAGAGGAGTCACAGATATAAGACACAAATAAGAAAGAGTGAAATATAGTGTAATTTGACAGCAACGAGGAAAATACTGAGAAATCTATCACATCTGTGCTCCTGGTGTTAAGAAGGCAGAGAGAGCTGTTAGGGAGGCACAGAGCATGAACTCACAGTACTTTTATGCAAAGGCTACAGTAATGAATTCCAATCTTGCGTGGGAGCAATTCTTAAGATAAGCACAATGGTGAGTTTGGAGTATTGATTTTACTAAAAGGACGATAAATTGGAGTGAGTTGTAAAAAGTTAGTGCTGCCTGGAACAGTTCACATTAAATCAGTGCACAAGTAAAGAGGTGCAGGCTCAAAGGGGAGTATATCAGGATTGAATTTTGGATCTTGGAATCATTGCACAGTAGGGTCATTCCTTCTTCCATTCTGTTCCCTTTCCCCTGCCTCCTTTGTTGCAGTAACCCCTGTGGATAGATCTCCAATTAATAAAACTTACCTTTATGTATGCATTATCATAGTAAAAAGGCTCAAGGGGAGCACAATCCCTTCATGCCTGAGCAAATTTAAAACTCATGATTCTCCTGGGATGCTTGCTGGGAAATAGAGAAAGGGAATAAAGGGCATTCTAACATTTCTGCTGAATGATTGCTACTCCTTGCAAAGTGCTATGAAGCTTGTTAGATTCTGAACATTTATGGGAACCTTATTGCTATTAGATCCTTTGAAATGACTATAATTAAAAAATTCTGTCCTTTTTACATGGAAGATCTGCACTGTGTGTTAAATCATTTTCTTGGAAGAGCCTGGGAGGAATTAGAGATGTGATTGGTACAATAAGAGCAAATGACTAGAAATATTTAAATTGCCTATGTTTTTTAATGGAAAATACTGTGAATGCCAGGTGTGAATGCACATATACATTGGCCCATGTTTTATCCTTGGGACACCACTCTGTGCTAATGATTACTGATATTAAAAATTCTGGGTTTTCATTTTTTAGTCTGTTGTGTGACTAGAGGAGTCAGGCCCATCACAGTTTGTGCTGTACAGAGCATTTATGGAACAGCAGCTGCCCCAAAAAAACTGTTAAAATCTATCAGGGCTGTAATGACAGACTCAGTTAAAGAGAGGGAGTGAGGGAGAAGTCAATAGCCCAGTAATGTAATTATGGCAGAGTTATAATCAAAACACTCCAGCTTCCCAGCCATTGCCAAGTGGTTTCAGCATGCCAAAAAGCACAACTGTAATCCAAGACTTTAACAATAACTTAGTGGTGGTGGAGGATTTGTGTGAGTGTTCACACCACACATGCACGTTCAATGCTATCGTTGCCCATTAAGCAGATTTAATAATACTTTGCAGAATTGTGGCTTTCATTAACAATCACCTTGGAGTGCCAAAGGGATAAATGAGAGGATGAGCACATTAAATAAAGAGATTTTTACTATTTGGCCTATCTGTAGAATATAGTAACTCCCAACTTCTGTTTTTCTCCAAGAGTGAGCACGGTCAAGGAATGTTTAGGGCCTGGGAGGAGCCTAAAGGAGCATGAGTTCCCTGTTCATGATGCTGGGTGTCTAACTGCAAGGAAATCCTCTTTTGCCAGAAGAGGAACCTGGAACCTCACTAAATACCTACTTGACTAAGGCAGGTGCCCAACAGATAGCAAACACTTTTCACTTTGATCTAAAACCTTGCACACAAGCAAGACATTCATTCCTTGTTTGTAATCCCATGTTGGGTGAGAAGCCAGACGCAGATTTATGGTCCAATTTTTATTTTGTTCTGTGTTTCATCCAGTTTTCTATGAATTTATTTATAAAAGTCCCAAGTGAGAGTGTGGGGATATTTCTTCTTGGTTTTATAACCTGAAGTTCATGAAAGATTTTTGCCCCAATGATTTTGAGAAAAGACTCCATACAAGGCCTTCCTTCCCATTCCCAAACCATTCCTAGAAAGGCAAGGTCATTCCTTAGTGAATTCCTGTACATATTTACTTCTAGCAATACCAGATAAATTCCCACAGGGACAAGTATAATTAAACTGCCAATCTTTCTAAGTCATGTAGTTAGTAGCTAGTAGATAAATAAAATGAACTCAGACTTATTTGTTATGTGTTCTCAGTCTTTAATCACCCAATAGTAATTCCATAATTCAATTAAAGTACTTAACCATTCTAATGCAAACTGTCTGGCTTACAGTTCTTCAATGAGTAAATTATTGCAAATCAGGTACCCATGATATCAACATTATTCACTTATAGTTAATTTATAATAATGAGCTAATTTTTGTTTATTCCAGAACTGGATGTCTTTTTATTTGTGAAAATTGCAAATTTAAAACTTGGATGGCTTCATAAAACAAAACTCTCACTTTGTTTTCTCTTCTTTTTTTAATATTATTTAATATTTCATGAGACAAGGAAGAGAATCCAGGAAGGATATGGATCATAGCAGCAGGCCAGCTTCCACTGCAGTTTTGATAAAGTGCAAGCAAATGAACTGTAGACAAGAAGAATGTTGCTAAATATCTGAGAAGGAATATAAGAATATTTATGAGACCATACACGCTGTTAAGAACTCCTTTTCATGCTTAAAAAGAATAGAAGGATTTGCCTACGAAGAGGAAGTATCCTAATTAAAAAGGCATTTTAATTAGAAAAATTACTTATGATTTAACATTTTCACAAAATTGTGAGCTACTTTAAGAATATGTTTATTCTGCTCATAAAATACTAGCCAGGACGAATTTACTAGAGAAACTATACACAGATAATTCTGTAACTGCAGCAGACAAGTCAACAACTGCAGGTAGCAAACTAGGTGTCACAAATTGAAATGATCAGCAAGGCAGAAGGTAAATTCAAACAGGAAGCTTCTTCTCTATTAAGAACGGGGTAGTTGGACAAGCTTCAGCTACTGAGCTTCTGAAAAGGTGAAAATGCAGTTTCTCCTAACTGATGTCTGATTAACCACAATTAGCATCTGGTAAACAGGTGCCTTTAGCAATACAAAAGGATGGTGGTTGAATAGTGGTTGTGCTGCTCTGTGTTTTTCAAGTCTGTTAAGAGTTTAGAGAAGCCTTCTGAAATTTTAGAGAAAGGGAATTTTTTTGTTTTGTTCTTGTTGTATGTAAGAGCTCTCTTGACTTTGTCTCATGAAAGCAAAATAATGTAATATGAAGTACTTCCATGAATTAAAAAACAGAGTTGCTGACTGCTTTTGAGGCAACTCTTGTCAGCTGCTCAGAGGACTGAATAGTTCTACTATAGGAAAAGCTGTAGTGATAAGTTCATAAGGGCTGTGAGAATTTTGTTTTCTCTTATAATTTTTTTTGCCTGGTCTTTTATTTTGGTTGTTTGACGTTTTATTTGTTAGCTTTTGCAATTCATCGTTTTAGGACCTAATTCTGCAGCAAATATTAACCTGATGTATCCTCTGTCTACAGATACATGAGGGGAGGAAAAAGCTTATTCCTTCTCTAAGGCTCACTCAGTCTTACAATAGAACAAGTCTAATTTGATAAAAGGCTGAGGATTATTTTATGTGATGATAGCAAAGTACACATGCCCTTACTGCTTTGTTTGAATCAAAGTAATAGGTAACTTCTGATGTAGATTCAAAGCCTCAAGTCAAAGTTAAGATACCAGGATGGGAGGTAGGTGGTATTTATGTGCTGCAGTAAGCTTTAAAACTTGTACCTGGTGCTGGGGCACTCTTTGATGTGTGAGTACTGTGTGTGATCCTTGTCATGTGGAGCTTTCAGAAAAAAACAGTGAGGAGCTTTGCAGCTCCCAGTGTCTGTTGTCTGTGCAGTCTCTTTCACTGCCTCTGAGGTTTCAGACGAGTTCACCTGCAGGTTGGTGTAACCCAGAGTCAGATGGGAATTTCTGAAAGAATTAAACAGAAATTGCTTTCACAGTTTCTGAAGTAATAATCACTTGAATTTCAGTGTTAGAAGGATACAAAAGTTTAACATTGTCCTTCCTCTATATTCTTACAGTTATATGCTGTCACCTTCTGCTCAGTGGGTTGGACAAAACAGTTTGAGGCTCCAGAGCATGAACTTGTCACTCTGATGGAGGTGGCCCACTGGTGGGAGATCACTTGGTGCTTTTTTTGCTCTTTTACTGGGATGACTCGGAATCTTCTTAGCTTGCTCCTGCTCTTTTTTGGGTGTCTGAATTCATAGCAGACTCCTCCCTAACAGAAATCCCTGCCATATGATTGCTCAATTATCCTTGTCTGTACAAAGTCTACAATGACTAATCCGATAAAAGCTTGGAATGGGATTGTGAATGCTGTTACATTTATTAGCTACATTTATAATACCCTTACTTTTTAACTTTCAGTATTAAAATATGTTACTTTATGGTATTACTTTTTTGACAGTGACAAATAAATGCCAGGCACAGTGGGAGCTCAGAGCACAAAGTGGTTAAATATAAAAGGGTTACCATGAAAGGCAGCTAATTGCATTGCAAGGCTTGCTTCCTGTTTAAGGAACATCAGATGTGCAAATTCCCCCATTGTTACGCCTGCCACGTACTGGCAATTAAAGCTTTTACCTGAGAACACCAGACAATTGTATGGATGTAAAAGGGGGAGAGGGAAAACCGTTCTTTTTGCAGTATGCTGGGGAGAAAATGATGGCTGGTACCTGATTAGGGTAACAAATGTTCAGGAACTGTAAAACTCAGCTTTTGGTTTGTCTGGCTGTTCTAAATGAATGGTTTAATTTGAAAATGTTGCTACAAATCTGGCTGGACTCTAACTCCCACTAACCTCTGGCTCCTTGAGTCTCTGTTAATGAGGTGCTATTTATCAAACTCTATCATGAGCTATACTTATACTATACATAAAATGGTTCTGCTGGCAATATGATTATTTGATTCTAAGACTGTTGCCTTTGTAATCTCTGATGATTAGAGTTATCCTCTTTCACTTTGCAGTTAAAATATTATTTCTGTCTTGACAATGGATCTGTGTTGGCTCAACCCTGAATGCCCTAACCAACAGTTCCTGGAGTATATGCTCTTTTTAATCCTATGTGAGACTAAAACACCTCAAGTATATTACATTCTTATGATCTGTCTAAGCTGGCAATTTTCTGAAGGTGCTGGTGCTGCAAACCTTCCTTGAAAGTACCACAACTTATGGAGTGAAATGATGGGAAGTGGGTGTTAAGCATATCCCAGAAACGTGGGATATTGGTTGTTAAACGTCTTCTGTTATTTCAGCAGATCTGTAACACTGAAGATCAGTGTGGTGTTTATTAATTCCCGATACTTCTCTTAGTAAGGTACAGCAAAAATTGGTTTTTAACCATTAGAGGAATGAAATTCTGAGCCAGCCTTATTCTACTTACAGTGGGGCAAGCGAGCACTTGTAATTTGTGTTAATGAATGAGATTTTTATGATGTGCTCACAGCAATAGGTTTAGGCTGGATGCAGGAGTCACATCCCACAGCTGTTACATCCCTACTGTTTATCCCCATCCTGCCTACAGTGCAGGGAAAGCAGAAAGGCGGTGTGAGCCACTGAAGCCGAGGCAGAGGGTGAGTGAAACCCTGTTCTGCCATTTGTGCTCCCCCCTCAGGCTCATGAGAGCTTGGCCAGGTGCCATAAGCTTGGAGTGTCCCAGCTGCTGTTTTCCTGCACAGGAGTGGGAAAACAGTCTGTATTTTTTGTTGGTGTTGCATGGGATTACCTTGTTAGACCATGGTGTTTCTTCCATGCTTTGTGGTGAAGTGGTAGAGATCAAGGAAAAGATCAGTATTTTGTAGTGAGAAAAGAAATACAACCACAAAAAAAGCACTCAAGTCTCTTATCACACCTGATCACTGACAAGTGACAGATGTGATCTCATCACACAGATGGGTTTTCTCTCCGAAGTTGAGCTGGGCTGATAAGGAAAGGAAGTGGTTAAGCAAACTGAGGTTGGAGTTACTGCCCTTTCTGCGTTGTGTCTGTAGGCAAAGTTCTCCCTTCAAGGACAGAATGGGCTTGAAACTCTTACACTGAGAAATGCATGCTTTTTGAAAGTTTTGGTATCCCTTTACTAATTAGCTTCACCCTTAACTTTCCTCAGTATTAATAGGTGGGTTGCTAATGGTCATATCATGCACATTTTGTGACTGTAGCTCAGTGTAATTGAGAATAATGATAACATAATAATGATAATGGTCTATACTGCAGCTCTGTCTCCAGGCAGTGGAAGTAGGATGGAATTTCCTTGTCAGTTAATGAAAAGAAAAAAACATTGCTTGAGACCTGCAAAGGGAATGATAAAGCATCTAGGAAAGTGTTTGTAAAAACCTCCTGAAAAATCTGATACAATCTGTTTTTAGGATCTGCCAAATACGTTTTGGGGAACAGTAAAGATGGTTGTATTTAATCAAGCATTAGCATGATCTGTGAAAACAGATGCTCTCCCTCAAGGACAATGATGAAGCATTAATTACAGGTAGAAGTGATTTGAAACAAAGACTGGAAACCTGCTGCTACCAGAGCCTTGTTTTGGTAGAGCTGATTTATTGTAGCTAACTGTAGAGTCTAAGTCCTAATGAAGATGAACCTTGAGACTAGGCAGGCAAATGTACTCTTCTATAGTCCAACATGATACATTGAATTTACATCATGTTGGAAATTAGGCTTGGTAGGAATTGCAGTTGTAATGAGCAGTTTACCGTGTGATTTCAGTGAAAGCTCCTGATGGTGATAACTGCCTTACAAATGCCAAGGACTCTTACTCTTCTTTAGAGCAAATGACTTCCTGGACCACATCAGTCACAGAGTGCTGGAGGTGCAGCAGGCCTAAATGAAAATGAATAAATTCAAGTGGGTAATTAAATGTTGCTGCCTGTGATAACCATAAAGCAGAAGATTTGCCTTAACTGCGACAGAATAGGCCAATTTATGGTGGGGTTTATTGAGTCAAAAAAAGGCAGCTGATAGAGGCAGAGAATATCACACCTGTAAATGTGTCAGTGGGCAGTGGGTATATACAAATGAGCACTGGAAGGTGCCACTTAAAGCAGAGTAACTACAACTTTTTGGTGACCATTACTATTAAAGTCTCACAGTCTTTCTGTTATTCTGATTTAATTCTGAAATAAAATCACTTGGAGTGATTCTTTCATGGAATCTTCTTGTCTTGATAGCTGTGAAGACAAAAATATTCCCAAGAATTTCTCAGTTATAAAGGCATCACCTTTCCCAGGGAAAACTGAGGTCCTGTAGGGACAGGTGTGTGCGAAGTTTACATCAGTAACCTGTTTACTGCACTGTAAACACGAGTGATCGGGTGTGCTACATGTGTGACTAACAGCAAACTGGGAAAGGCTTAAATACAGGCATTGATCATGCATCTGGAACTATTGGCAAAGTTGATTGCAAGGGGGACAAGGGTCATGTATTGATCAGATTGTAATGAAGATTTATTGTGAAGAAACTGGGAAAGTAGCAATCTGTTCTTACATAGAATCAGCAATTCGGGTGTGAAGGAAAGAGAATTAAATGCTGCTTAAAAGTTCTTGTATTTTCCTGTCTTCTGGGATTCAAGAATGTTTAGTATATCATATATTCTCCCACTGGCATTGGGGGATGCTTATGCAGCAGCTTTCTGGCTCATACTTGTAATAATTGTAAGGGTACTTAAAATTCTTCCAACAAAAGTGCTCTGACTCCTCAAGGCCTGTGTGGTCCAGGTTGCACTGCAAAAAGCACCTGTATTGCATCACCTGCAGAACTGAAACTGAGCTGTCTTGCTGTGGAGACCTTTCTAAGTCTCCAAGAATAGCAATGACCTCCATACAGAGGAAGTGCCTGTTTGTGTTTTGATGGCAGACATCTGGCTGAATATCAGGCTGATCTGTTTTCTCAGAGAGAATTCCTTGGACTTACAGCTAAACAAAATTTTCTCCTTAAAAGACAAAGCTTCTATTCTCCAAAGCAAATCAGCAGCTCTTTCAGAAGATGTGGGCTGAGCCTTCCTTGCCAATAGTACAAATCTATTGATTGATTTCCAAGCGCTTGAGAATGGATTAATGTTTCATCTCCCAGGGGAGCTTTCAGAGGAATTTGAGATGAGTTCAGTGCTATAGTAGCTGCCTGGGCTCTGCTTCTAGTCCATGTGTGCTCCTATGGTATCAGAGCTGAGTCCTCATTTGGTTTTAGAAGGAAGGGCACCAGTGGAACCACTGCTGCCACTTTTAATATCTCTGGGTGAGATTGTGCTGAACTTGCTTGCTGGCTAAAAACTCAGGAGTAATGTTAAATATAATTTTTAATTTACAGCAATACCGCTTACAAATGCACAGAAATGTGTCTCTGGGCTGCACTTGTGCATGTGTGTTTTATACTACTTTCACTCTTTCCAGCTGCTCTGGTGCAATTGTGTAATGACTGCACCAAGTCACAGATCTAATTGAGATGGGCTGGAATCCCTTTTTGCCAGGCACTGTTACACGATGGCAGGGGCCCAAGGGAGATTTTAGAATTCACTACAACAGGTTAAGACAAGAAGGCTGAGGGAGGCAGGAAAAGAGCAATTGAAGATGACAGTTGTCAGATAGAATATTTTGCATGCTTGCACATCTGCATTGATGTACTGTGGTGTATTCCCCAAATAAAAGCTGACATTGCAACAATGGAATGGTCATTCCTAGAGAAAAACAGTAGTTCTTGCTTGATTAGCTGCCAAGTAAATGCTGTTCTTTTGAAAAAGTTTTTTGATGAGTATTTCCACTTTGCAAAATAGGGATGTGGTATCAGGCTTTCCTATCATCTTCAGCTTCTCGTATGGAGAAAGCTGGAGATAATCTACCTCTAAAATATCCTCAGCCCTGGGGGAACAGCATTCAATTCATCCTTTTGCTGATTTTCTTTGCTGGTTCCTGGATAAATAAAAACATTCAAGTTGTAAACATGTTATTGCTGATGAAACTCATTTTTAGTTTGTTTTGGGTTTTTTTCAGTCAACATTTCTGTGAATATTGTAATGGTCTCAGCTGACTTTCAGCCAACTGCAGAGATTACTTTAGTTGTTCCAGCAAGTTATTCCTGATTTTAGGGCTGCCAGTTATGTTTTGTGAGATGTGCAATTTGGATGGAAGCAAGATGGAAAGACTAGATGAGAGCAGCCAAAAGTTAAAACATAAGCTTTTCATAAGTAAACAAGAATAGTTCTTCCTGGGATGTCTTGTTTCAGGGAGCTGCATTCCCTGTGGAATGAGGGGCTGTCCAGCTGCTGCTCAAAAGATGGATTTACTCCCATCTCTGCCATTTCCATCCCAAATGGAGGCAGATGGTGCAATGGCATCTCTGGACCATATGTTCTTGGTTTGCTCAGTTGGTTCCTCCTTTGTCTGTTTTTGTAAGTATGCCCTGGTTTCTCCACCTGCTCATTTGTGAAAGATGAATGAGCTCTTTGCTGAGCCTTGTCTGTTGTATTTCACTTTATTTCCCCTGACCACACTTTTAAATGTCACTTTCTCGGAATTGCCAAGCAGTGACTTTTTGGGTATTTGATTCAAAAAGACCTAACCAAAGCAGCATAAGGCATTAAGGGTGCAGATGTCCAAGCAGTTGCAGAGTAGTCCTTTCAGATTGCTGATTAGTACTTCTTTTCCCTTATGCTGGTTTAATTTCAGTGACTTTGCTGTAAGTGCTCCCAGTTTGGCATTCGTTAATGCTTCAAGTCTGACTGCTGATAGATTGAAAAGAATTGATTGTAATTGTTTTGGGTGGCATTTTGCTTAGCTACTGTAAGTTGAGCCTGCCCAACTTAGGCATCATTAAGAAAAATCATATGTTCCATAAATATTTTTATTAAAACTTTATTCCCCAGCTGGAAGACAGAATTGCCATTCTAA
This sequence comes from Coloeus monedula, assembly GCF_965178545.1. Classification (NCBI taxonomy): domain Eukaryota; kingdom Metazoa; phylum Chordata; class Aves; order Passeriformes; family Corvidae; genus Coloeus; species Coloeus monedula. Next base: position 6,268,178 of record NC_138798.1, on the reverse strand, counting down.
GATAACTGACAGGCGTAGTGTTAAATCAACATTACACTGTCAGGATGCAGGGAGAAATTGAGTCAAAAGAGGCTGCTCCTACCAAAACACTCCCATTCTATAATAAAAAGTAATGTGTATTCCTAATAGTGTTGAGTGAGCTCTTAAGCAAGCAATTTCTTTTAAAATTATAATTAGAGCACATTGTTGCTGCTAAAGATGCCCTGTTTTATTCTGTAGCTGACAAGCAAGAGAGATGTGAATTGTAATTGCTTCCAGTGTAATGGAAGCAAGCTGCTGAGGTGGAGCAGCAGGTTTCTGGTGGCTTGTGAGATTCCTTAATGCCCTTTTCTTTGTTCTTCTCTGTCAAGTGATACCAATAAACTGCAATCCTGCCACGAGGCAAGTCCTTCCTCATCATCCCATTGATTTAAGCAGGAAAGTGCATGTGAGAATTGGCTGAGGGAGTTGTGTAAAAGCTGAATCTTGCTATGTCCAGGAGCTTCTCTCCAGCACTGGTAGCACCAGCTGCTCTGGTACCTGCAGCCCTTGCTGCAGTGCAGTGCCTGAAGAAATTAAAGTCTGAGCTCTCTTTGTTAGGGCTTGGCTGCTGAGTTGTGACAGAGTTAAACACCTTTACCGGCTCTTTTAGTCACTCTGATCATGGCTGGGTTTGCACTTGGGCATTCTTCTCGCAGGCATATCCGTGTTATTGAGCATGTCCTGCTGCTGGTGGCATTTGATCAGGTACTTGTGTCTGTCTTAAAACATCTCTGTTGTGACTTTGTTCTGTGTCCTCACAGAGCCATTGAAAGGGCGTGTTAGCAAACCTTCCCAAATGCAGTCAGAGCTGGCTGCCACAAATGTGCTTCCTGCCTCTGCCAAGCTGCAGGAAACCAGAGGAATGAACCCATGAAGAGAAATTGAGTACAGCAAGTACCTGTCTGGCCACCAATCTCCTTTTCCCTTCCGTTTACTTAGGTGCGTGACAGATGTTTACCCACAAAGATTTATGAGGAGGCTTATTTAGAAAGATTTGATCTGGCATTTGAACCACATTCATAATTGGGAACATTTTGGAGGATAAGTTGATGAGTAAGCCCATTTGTTTAGCCAGGTAGGATGAAAAGTAGTTTTAAGGTGCAGAAGATTCATCTAGAAGGACTTACAATTATAAGTAATAGCTATTTGAGCTGGAGAATGGTGTTGACAAGAAAACACTAAATCATGTAAAAACTGGCTCTGGATAAATTTAGACTGGAATTTGAAGACTTACTATTATATCATGGTTTAAATTGAATGTTTCAGTTTGGCTGGTTTCTTTGACAAAACTGAATTTTAGAGAAAGTTGGCTGAAATCAGTCTGAGACAGGAAAGCTCATGTGACACCAAAGAACAGGCTGTTATTCTTTGAAGCAAATCATTCAAAACTTGCCAGACTGTCTCAAGGCTCGGTGGGAGACGCTGTTAAAGCCAAAGTTTTAAAGAGTAATGCATAAATCAACACTGATATTTCCAGTATCCCTATGATTTAATCAAATTACTTCTGTGTTGAGACAAACACTACTTCCTCTATAGTTCTGTGATCTTTGATACGTTTTTATTTAAATGTATTCTACTGGATAAAAACTATATCTTTTCAAACTTAGAAATCACAACCTGATGTTTGCTGAGCTTCCTTCCTACCCCAATGACACTTGTTTGGAAGGCAATGTTTTGTAAATTTCAACCATTTCAGAGCATCTCAGTTTTGCATTTTCATATTGTCAAAACTAATGTGCAATCACATTTTTCCAAACTCCCATTGTAAGTTAATATGAACTTTCTACTAATTACAAAGCTCTAACTGGAGACTTTTATGGTAAAGCAAACCTTTTCTCTGAAAAGAAATGTCAGTTTTACACGTTTTCCATTTGGAAGTGTGGAGATGGAAAATGTCAAGGAATGACTAGCCAGTTTTCCCTACCATACCGTGAATGAAAACCAATGGAGAAAATTAATCTGGTTTTATCAGCCCTGATGTACAGTGTGCAAGGTTGGAGCAAATATTTTTCAAAGGAAAACTCTTTGCTGAGATTTGTTTTTTTCTAATCTTCATCCATCACCCCAAAAGATGAGGAACTAATAAAGGCTGAGATATGAATATCAAAGTAATGTCAAGAGGATGTACTTGCACAGCAGTCCAAGGGAAGCTTTAATACCTTCCATGTAGATGATGATATATGTTGATTAATCCATATCACTTCCCTCACAGATGTGCAGAAATTCCATCAGATGCTTTATTGCCTACAGAGGGAGTTGCAGTTAGAGTTCACCTGTCGTCTGCTCGGAATTTATTTAAAGAGGGAAAACAACAACGCTTCCCTGAAGAGCTGCAAAAGTTGTGGCTGGTTCCATATTCCCTTTCATTATAGGGAGCAGCCAGTCCCCTACCAATCATTAGCATCCTTTAGGCACAGTGACATTGTCTCCTGCTTTCTTAAGGAACTTCATTTTTCCAAGATGCAAGATGCTGAATGGGCTGTGGGAATAAGTGTCACACTTGCTGGAAAAGAGATTTCCTGCAGACCAGCAGCTGGGCTAAGGGGCACATGTAGCTGCTGGTGGGGACGGGAGTGAACACAAGGCAGGGAAGTTTGCAAGAGGAGGGAGAATGGAAGTGCACAAAAAGCATGAGGCAGTTCTGCAGTTAAGTACAGGTCTACTGGATCACATGCTGCACTAATGGACAAAAGAATACAAGTTGTGCAGAATCATAAAACCAGAGGAAAGTGTTCAGTTTGAAAAGATACCATGACTTTAGGGCCATCTGGGTTCATTCAGTGAAGAACTAATTAGGTTAGCTTTGAAGAGTGTGGAGCTATTCCAGGATGACCTCCTCGTTCTACAGAAAATGATTCTCACTGCTTTGCCAAAAAATTGAAGGATTCAACTTCTGGTAACCTATTCTACTTCTCTTTGAAAAAACATCCCACTTCTCTCTCATCTAGCTAGACAAATTAAAGCCAAAATAACATAGGGCATTTAGCTCCTAGAGCAGCCACTCTTGTTTCCCTCCGTGCAGATGAAGAATGATTTTGCCTAGTGGGAAGTCAGACTGAGTCCTCATAGACCTTTCAAGGAACTTTGGGGCTGAAAATTGCTATTTTTTTTTTCTTCCCAGTCAGTCATCAATACTCATTACATTAATATTTCTTGTATGTTTATTACTTTCTCCACTTCTCTCACCTCTGTAAAAAAGAAGGGACTTTTATGAGAGTCATGAAGGTGAATTTCTGAACTGGCAGTTTCCTTTAATAAGCTCTTTTAGGAAGATTTTCTTCTTGTAGTAATGAGAAGTCAATAAAGATATTTTATGCAGGATGAGCAATTCTGGCTGATGGTTTCCACTAGGACAAAATGACCAGCTTGTTAGTTGATGATCCCACTCCAGAAGGAAATAACCATTGATTATTATACTAAAGTGAGAGAGAAACAGGGCTTGGTTCCCTGACACCTGTGCATGGATAATCCAGGGAAACTGTTATTTCAAAAGCAATGCAAACACGAGTCTTTCTTTTTTCTCAATTGAACCTTGCCCTGTGCTTTTATAGCTGGGCTGGGGGTTATTTTTTGGGTTTGGGTTTTATTGCTGTGTTGGTTTTGGTTGGTGGTGGTGGTGGTGTTTGTTTCTTTTTATTTGGTTGGAGGGTGGGGTTGGTGAATTTTCTATGTTTGGTTGGTTTTTGTGGGGTTTTTTTTTTTCCCTTACCAGGGATCCACTTACTCTTTACAGGTAGAGAAAACTAACTTTTCTTGCTCATAAATAATTTTTTGTCATGGAGTGTCTAATGACCTCAAGTGGTCAAGGGCTTCATTTATATTCTCTAATACTGTCTACCCTAGAGCTTACTTCAGAATTAAAATAATTAACATAAGCAAAAAACTGTACAGCAAAGGCAAAATTTCAGGTGAGAAGGAAAAAAGGACAGTATGAAAAAACTGTGTGTAAATAAATGGCTTGTCATAGATATAAATAACAAGAAATTATTCTCCTCTTGCCAGAAGAGCAAGGAATTACTGAAGCTGCAGATATTCATGCTCCTTGTTCTCACACAAGGATTTATGTGAATGTGGGTGTACATATATATGTATGCAACTAAATTTATAGGCTGCCTTCCTATGGAGATTGGAGGATTAAATGATACTTGCTCCAGCTGAAGTTTGCTTGTGAATTGGTCATGCATCCAGTCTGTTTGATTTGCTTGGTGTTTTGTACTTGTTTTCCTTCTTCCTCCATCCCCATCTCCATGGTTTCACTCCTCCTATGTTACCCCTTTTCTGCAGCCAGCATGTGTATCCTGGGCAGGGAGAGTTATACGGAACCCCATGGTTAGAAGTTTCTCTTTCCTTGTCTCTGCCCTGTATTGCAGCAGAACTTGTGCAATGTGGATGTAGGAAAGTCATGCATGACACATTCCTCTGTCCCTGTGGTGATGAGAGGAGGAGAGCCAGAGAGCTTTCAGTCTCTTCTTTGGGATAAATCCTGAGCTCCACCACTGTTTATTTTAATCTGTATTTTCCTGAACTGATGCCTCCTCTTCCTTTGGGACTGTGGCACCTCATACATGCAGAGTTATCTCTCCAAGTGCATCCTCTTCCCATTTTCTGGTGGAGCTGTGATTACTACACAGAAACGGGTCACAGAGCCACATGAGGCTGCTTGGAGTCGTGCCCCCAGTAACAGTTCAAGGCTTGCACAGAAGTGCATTGCTGTCATCTAGTGATGAACAATGACAGGCTTGCAAATTAATTGTATGGATCACAGGCGCAGCTCTTGCAGCTGTTACCAGGTTTACTGGCCAAATCTGTTATAAAAGAGCACTAGTGAGCTCTCTAACAGATGCCTGGGTCTGGACTGTGGCCAGTTCTGCAAGAAAGAAGCCCACCAACCTTTCCTCTCTTGTGATCCCTCCAGATGGAGAGGAGCCTACAAGAGTGCCTGGGGGAAAGGAAGGAAGAGACCTCATTACCTCGATTCACAGCTTTGGTTTAGCACAGACTGAACTTGTGCTGCCTGCATGGGGTCATGGAGGCCGCAAAAAACATTGGGGGCTCTTGTGTTGTGCATGGGAAGGCAGCAACTGTGCTTAAAACCTGCCTGTGACACAGGGAATGCAGGATATGGACTGCTCCTGTGCCTGTTGGAACAGCAGCCAGTGTGTGCCAGGAACAATGGCACAGTGTGTCAACAGGAATCTCTGGGAATTATTTGTGGAGGTGGCAATGGCCAGGTTGTACCTCTATCTAGTTACTACATCCTGCTAGTAACCTACTGGACTCCTATCCTGACCAGTAACATGGGACTCCAGAAGAAAGCTCCTTCCCATGCCAGGAGGAGGAATAACCTGTGCTGCCTCATCCCTGCCTTAAAGCTTTTGTCCTAATGTCTAGTCACCAGGAAAAAAAAAAAAAAAAAAAGGCTTAAGATCAGGAGGTGAAGATTTAGTGGCCCTTTGAAGCTTTGGGGTCACCTGCCCTCATTGCATGACTGCCTGATGCCCACTCCCTCTTCAACTTTGATGGATGATTTCAGCCTTAACGAGCATCCAGTGGCCAATGAATTTCTCAGCCTAATTACATGCTGTCAGATGAAGTGCCTGCATGTAGGTTTTCTTTTTTTTTCCTAATCTGCCATCTTGTAGCTCTGATTAGTGTTGGCTACCAGCACTAGCTATAGGATTGACATATGGCAGCCCAAGCCTCAAATAAATACAGAGGGGTCTTTTTTGTTCTATCCTGCATACGCAATTTTTGGAAATGCAGTTATGATGCTATGCATGAGCTCTCAGGCAAAATCCAACCTGTCTTGGATCCTAAGTGCATGAAAACACATGGCCCCTCCAGATTTATGGCAGCAAAACCATTGTACTCCACACATCAACAGTGTAATGCCAGTCACATCCAGGAGCACCAGAAAAGCTTTTCCTTGATTAGTATTCTGATGTCTGCTGGCATTCTGTTTGACAGGGAGATTATCCTTTTGTGATTGCAGACTTATCACAGCTCTTCTTTGTCTATTAGCACCATTTCCCAAGGTGATGGGAAGAGAACTTTACCATCTTCTATCTTTTGTCCTGGAATTATTGATTATTGCTTTCACAGGGACTCTGAAATTTGCTTTGTGAGGAAGGTGACCCTCACAAACGAAAGTGGGGAGAAACATGGTGAGACTCTAATGTTGAGCAAGGTCCAGGCTGGTCACTAGCTGCCTCTTACTTTTTTGTTTTTTCTGCTTTATATATCAGAGGAGAGGCTGGCATTTTTCATGGTATCTCCCATCCTCTGTGTTCATATATCATCTTTGTTTTCACTGAAGTGTGGGTGTGTTTCTCCTCAATTAGTAGACCCAGAGATCACCCTCTCCACTTAGTCCATGAACCAAAATCTTAGAAACGAGCCCTTATAGCCAATGCTGAATGTTACTAGGATCTATACCACAGTATTTTCTGCTTTTTTACCTATGGCTCAAATGAGTTTGGGAGTCTAGATTGCAATAAATTGTTTGTTAAGAATAAATACGTTTTCTTTTTACTTTTTGCAAGTTATTTATATCAAGTTTAACTGATAGATACTGGTTGTATGAAATAGCTTTCAGTGCATTCTCCTGTGTTGTCCATTGCTCATTCTAAAGACCTTGTAGTCTCCAGGTTTCTTATTTTCTTTTTTTGTTTCCTTAATGTCATAGCTGACAGTATCTCCTGACTGAGTAACTTCAACTGCACTCCAGCTTCTGGGGCTTGAGATCTACAGCCTGGGAGTGGAGGCTAAAGAGGGAATTGATTATAGTACAGCTATATAAAAATAAATTTAAGAAAAGATACAAACATCAATCTGTCAGAGGAGAAAGTAATAATCTTCTTCCATCTTCTTCTGTGTAATCTTATGTTCTTTATTGAAATGAACAAAATATGCTTTGCTTCAAGGTCTTCTGTTTGATAACTTATCCTCTGTGATCTCTTGTCTAAGCTTTCTTCTCACTCCCCGTTTCCTTAGTTACATCAAGTTCTCTTGTTTATTAAACATGAAGACCTCAGTGTGTCCCCTTGATCATTCTTTAACTTTCCTCTGCTGCATTTTAATGGAGGCAGGTACCCATCTGCCTCAGGTATCTTCCTGAAATAAAATGATTTGGAGTACTGTAAAAGGAAGGGATACAATGTCTTGTCCAATCCACTTTCCCTTTTTAGCTTTAATTATTGAGCTCGAGCAAGAAAAGGTTGACATTACTTAAAATAACTGTTGTCATTATGTCCTTCTGGGGTATGTGAGGAAGCCAAATATCCAGAGCATACAATGAAGGCTGGAAAAACAGGGCAATATTGGTGAAGCAGCACATGCCTTAAAGAATTCTTACAACAAATCACCAAATGCAGCTTTGGTCCTGCAGAAAAACCTGATGATCTGAAACTTTTTTCTGTCACAGAAAAAGATGTCAAGAGGGAAGCTTGTGCTGATTTTGGAAACTTAGTGCCTAATTTTTTGAAAACATGCTGTGTATCAGGGCTCTTTATGCAAGCAAAAGTCATCCATGTTACACAAATACCATGTTGGCTTTTTGGCAAGAAACAAATGTTTTCTTGAATTTTTCCATTTGAAAAATACTAACCAAAAGTATTTAAAATATAGTACATAGCTCATTATCTGCTAGGAAAGCTGATTTTTATTTGTGGTCAGTTTGCTATTACACAGAGTGATAATAGCAGTCCATAGAAAGAAGACTATTTTTATTTCAGGATTTCTCTCAGTGAGAGACAATACATAAATAAAAGACAAAGCTCATGGTTTGTGTTTACAGACTCTCAGCTCTGTGGGAAGGAGAACAGGGCTTCCATATGTTGTTGATTTAGACATGATATCTAGTAGTCACTCGTTGTTTATCTGGAGCTGGTTCTCTCCACCTGAAGTTTGAGTTAGACCTGTTTGTGGATTAATCTTGAGAGATTTGAACGTTTTCTGATTATTTTTACGGTTTATAAAAACTTCCCTGAATTGGACTGTTTTTCAGATGACCAAATGAAATAAAGTCTTTGCAATTGTTCAGATCCTCTAATGCTTTAAAAGAGGAGCTGTGTAAACAGAACTTTTCCTCATTAAAAGATTGTTACCTTCTCATTTTAAAGCTTGTAAATGGACTTGAACAAATATTATAAGATTTCAAATTAAATGTAATTTTATAAAAAGATAAAAAGGAAACTTCAAAATTGACATTCAAGTCTGACACCTGTACCTGGCTTCAAGGAGAAGAGGTGAGGAAAAAGGAAAAGCTCTGATAAATCTTGAGAAAATTGGACCATCCAAGTGAATAATAGGATCAGAGGCCAGAAAATTTTATACTTTGAGGTCTAGAAGGGGAGAAAACTTTTCAACTGATGCTTGAAAACAAAGGTTTAAAAAAAAGGAAACATGCATCAGAATATAAGAGTTTTGTCCTGAAATGTGACACTAAATAAAGGGAGTGTGGAAAATGGAGGAGTGGCAGCACAGGGTGATACTTGGTGGAGGAGCCCCCCCAAAGCTTTGGGAAGCAAAGCAGTTTGAATCTTTGGCTCTTGGCAGAGTAGGAAGTCAGTGTGTGATGCCATGGCTGTGTTGGGTAGGGGAGAGGAGGCAAAGCTGGAGTTTCTGGGGAAATTTTCTCTGGAGCCCTCTGTAGAGGAGTTACCTCAGCTTTACTCTCTGCCATAAACTGCACTTCTCCCTACTCAGCCTTTTGTGCCCGGGTACTCCACGTTTAAAGACCAAGTTTAACCTCTCCAAGGTGAAAGGCAGGAAGCAGCGTGGGAGGTGTGATCTAACAGTGAGAATTGATCCAGCAGTGGAGATCTGCTGCCCCAGCACACGAGAGAACGCTTGTAAAGAGCCTGAAACCTTTCATTATTGTTTTCAGAAGTTTCCTGTATCGATCTCTGCTGCTTAGCAGCAGGTACCTCTGCAGTGCCTCAGCTCTGTGGGAAGCCCTGATCAATAGCTCAGTGCAATGGCCTGACAGTTATTTACTCATCAGCTCATTAGGGTGAGAAGAGTAGATTACACTTCTCATAATTTCACTATTGACTGGCACACTGCTCTATGGTTTTGTTGTTGGGTTTTTTTTTGAAGTGCCCTGTAATGAAGATGCCTGAAGGAGAGGAGTAAAACCAGTCTTTTAAAATGAGAGATGCTTGTAAAAGCAGAGGAGACTTATCCCTGGCAAGACAAAAATTTCAGCCATCACAAAGAGCAAATAGGAGAAGGGAGGAGCATGGGCAGCTCAGGCCTGGCTAAAATGAAGTTGTTTATTTGCATTACATTGTGTGAGCCAGAATCCCTTGTTTTGTTCATCCAGGGCAATTGACTGAGGGGAGAAGAAGTGAATTTAGTTTGAGGTCAGTGATGGTGTGGCACCGACTAACAGACTTGTACTGATGCTTGCCTGGAAGGACTCCAGCTGGGAAAAGGTATTTTAGGAAGCCTTACTCAGCAAATGTGTTGCTTGCAGTCCCTGATGAGATTTACAAACTGCTGGTGACTACAAAAAAGGGAACCAAGACCACTTTCACTGCCCAGAATTGTCCCGAGAGTGGATACCAAAATTTTGAATTTTTTCCTGGCTTTTGGGTGGATTTCATTCATTTCAAGTGAGCTGAAAATGCCAAAGAGCTAAGAAGAAATCCAAATAAATTTAAGATGGGGTATCTATACTTTTATTTTTAAAGTTGAGCATAATTACCTATTGGAACAAGCTGGTAAGTAATACATGACTTCTGCCTCTCTCTTCAGGCCTTTGAGACACAGTTTTGATTTGGACTTAAGTGAAGTGAACAGAACTCATTTGGCCATGGAAGGGGTAACTGAATAAAATTCTGTGCCTGTGTTGTACTAGTAATTGGACAAAGTAATATCTTCTGGAATTAAACTCCATTTCCATCATGCCGTTTTTCAGGAAACCTGAGAAATTTTTGTTGGAGTTTAGTCACACTCTGCCCAGGTAGGGCTGGGGAAGTACTGGTAGAGATGCCTTCAGTGGGTGAACTTTTTGTCACCAGTTGTCAAATCTAAGTGGTGGGACATGATTCCTTCATTAAACTGTGCTCTGGGGGGGGAAGTTCCCACACTGGATTTGACACCTCTGGCTCTGTAGCCTAGGAGTTGCTAGGAGAGGAACAGAACTCAGTACAAGTAAAACTGAAAACGTGGCATTTCCAAGGCTCCCCTCTAAAAATTTGCTTTAAACATGAAACTTTGTCTCTAATCCAGATTCATGATCTATAAAGTTGGAGCCCCTACCCGAAAATTCTTGTTCAGCTCTGGGACACCTTTGTGATGCAAAACATAAACAAGGGCTGCATCCAGTTAGAAACCATGGAGTTTATGCACCCCTTTATGTACTCCATGGAATAGGAGCCTCATTCTTCTGCTGAACCACCTCAAGCAAACCTATAAACCAGGGCCTCAGTTTTCTTGATTGCTTGCCAAGTTGCTGCTTTTTCAACTGCCTATAAGGAGTGTTTTTATAATTTTGTACCTTTATGACACGAGGTATTAATATTTGAGACCAACTCTCCTTGATTTGATAGATCTTGCGTTTTTTAATTTGCTTTCTATATAATTCTTCTTGGGATGAGCAAGTACATTATCTTTTGGGGAGTGACTAGAATGCTGGATCCAGACAGTGCTAAATCTTTTATGAAGCAAAGCACTCCAAGAAGCTAAAAAACTAATTTATGAGAGCCATTCAGAAAAGGAAAAGTGTCAAGAGAAGTGTTCAGCCCTTGCATTGATTTTTCTGTAGCTGCTTGCATTCTGAACTGGTGCTTATATTCATTGCCTGAAAAACTGTCTGCTTTGCAACTCCTGCCAAGGGTGTATTTTGTATTTTTGATTGTAGTCTTATAAGGTCTTTTTCTCTTCTGTTTTTCATTGCCAAGAAAGAACCAATTTCCCCATTGTAAGAACTAAATGGCACTAGGGGCTTTTTGTAAAGGCATTAACTACCAGTTTTACTCCCCGGATTTTGTGAAATATTGAGGTCAGCTGATTACTGCTTGCCCCAAAATCAATCTTCCAAAACTAGACACTAGGCTATGCAAATGAGCAGGTTTATTGTGAAAACATTTGAAACTGACCCAGCAAAAAGAAGCTGTCAGTGGCAACTTTTCCATTAGCTTCAATAAGCCCTAATCAAGCTCCTGTAATAACACAGCACTTCCAAAACATGCTGTTTCAAGAGCAGTTGTAGGTCATTTATGGAGAGCTGGATAGCAAAGATCAACAAAAGGAGTTAATCTGTGAAACATTTATACAGGCACATCTGTAAAGTACCATTGTTTCCTTACAGAGCCTTTGCAGGCAGGAATTCTTGTCCAGTGATGTACTACAGTCTTCTGATACTTGAAAAAAATAAAAAATCCAAAGCCCTGTATCCTCCCCAAAGAAGAACATGATGGCTTGGTGGACAGTTTTCTATTTTAGTAAAATGAGTTCTGAGCCAGTGTGGGAGCAGTAACAGCTATCCCAGGGTTTCAGCAATCCCACAAGCAGCTGTGGAAGTACTGGGCTCAGCAAGGTCAGTGTGGATCCATTAGCGCTGCCCCATAAAACATCCCCTCCCAGCCTTGCCCTGCTCCCTGCAGTGGTTAAAGCACAGCTGACTCTGCCTCAGCAGAACCCTACGCAGCCTAACCCGTTCCAATTAACCATCAGCTGAAGGACTGACAGTTTTATTTCATCCATAGAGAGGCAGGGAGACCCTTTAAAATGCAGGCAATGTCAGGTTAAGCCCTTAAAGCCATGTTTTAGCACTGAAAAAGGAGCCGAGTTTACTGGCTAGGACTAAAATTAGGTGGAGGGAGGTTTGGTTTTGCAGCTGAGGTGGGTGGCTGGGGCTTCTGAGCGCTGGGTTTTCTGGTTTTATTGGGGTCCAGGGAAGCCCACAGCACTGCAAGCACTTGCATGGGGTGAAGTGCATGGAAAGGACTGCTGCCACAACATTCTGCTGATGGATGACAAAGAGAAGCTGTGTCCATCATTTCTACTTGTTCTCCTTTAACACTCCGAAATGCAAAACATCACTCTTCTTCACAGAGCCCTTGGGGAGTGTCCTGATTGACACCACAGGATAAATTCTAGGACTAGGGACATGTGAGCAGTGAAGCTGAGGGGGCACGATCAGTGGTTAATAAATCATAAACCTGTTCTAAGAGTCCTAGCCTAGTCATTGTTTGATCCCAAGATCAGTTTGCTAGAACTCATTTAAGGCAAATAGAGCTTGAAAAATAAACATAAATGTGAAGCAGAGTTATGTCTTTTAGAGAATACATGAAAAGAATGATTGAGAGCATGAGGCACCAAAAGGAGCAGCTGTGAGGCTGACAGCAGCATGTCTGTGTTTGTGGGGTTTGATTGCCCTCTTGTACCTTGATTTTTGAGAAACAGTCACTTCCTACTTTCATTTTCTGTTTTTCTTCTGCTCTCTCCTTCTCTCATCCAACAATTAAATGGAAATGGATGCCTGGAGCTCGCTGCTAAGCTGTTCTGCTTAGGAATGGTGACATTCACTGGTGGGAAAAGAAGCACATAAATGCACCAGTCTTCAGCACAGGAGTCCTTTGTGTGGTGGCCAGAGTACTGTCTCTAGCCCACTTTCCCACTGATCATCTTTGCTCATTTTTCTTATTTAGTTCAGCATGACCTTTAGTTTAAATGAATGTTGTGTGATATTTTCTAGGGGAAGTGTCCTGTGAGCTCCAGTGCCACAGCAAATATGGTGCTTGCTCTGGGAAAGCTTCATAATTTAAGATCATCTTTGGGAGCATCAGACACTTTAATTTTTCATGGGTTCTTTGTCTCCTCTCTGGATATAAATGTGAGACAAAGATTGTAGATGCTCTGGGGTAAAATAATAGAAAATGCCTGGAAAATGCCATTGTGAACAGAAAGCAGCAGTGAGCTGGAGACAGAGATCATAACCCAAGAAGGGCAAACCTCGTGCCAGGAACCAGCTGCCCTTGCTGGGTGCATTCACCTGAGCATGCAGGAGCTGCAAAGTCTGTTTGGAGGTGGAGGGAACTAAATTTAGAAGCTAATCTAAGTGTTGCTACACTGCATGTCTCTAGCTGGAATAGCTGGTGCTGTTCTAGCCCTGGGAGCCTTCAGACAGACACTCAGCTCCACTGGTGGCAATACCTGGCACGTTCAGTGCTTGAATTTTTCCCAATCTGCTGATGAAGTCAGGAGCTGTTCATTTCCGTGCCCTTTGTAAGTGGCTGATAAGCACATTCACTAGAGGTCTGCAGCTCTGTTGCACTTATCATGGTGTGCAGTCTCTAAAGAAATAATTTTTTATTAGCCTATTAAAGGAGGAGAGACAGACAAAGTAGACAGCACGTTGATCAAATGGGCGACGCTTGTTCCAAAGCTTTTTCCCTGAAGCAAATATTATCTCTTTATTACCATCTTTCAGCTTGGAAATAAAAGAGCTAAACTTTCCCAGTTGGACCTTGATTTGTAACTTTTCTTCTGGACTCTCAGCAATTTAGATTGAACTTCTAGTGGCATACTGAGAATGGGATGGAGACTTTGCTTTTGTGAATGTGTGGTATTTAACCATTTTCATAAGAGCTCTCTACTATCTCATGGAAAAATGGTTTATTTTAAATTGGGGTTATTCTGGGTCTCCTTCAGAAATTCAGTCTAAAATTAAGTTGTCTGTTGACTAAAATTGATTTGTCCTCACAGAACCTGAAATCAGTTTGTCTAAATAGATTTGGAAAAGCCAGCACAAATGTGGAGGTCGAGGTGCCCTTTTAAAGGTTTTGTTTTGAAAGCTGGTGAAACCAAATGAAGAGAAAAAATTGTTTGCTCAGGGGAGGACAAGGCAAGAGAAGAGAGTTGTAAGCAAAGCAAACTTTTAAATAGCTGCTGGATAATCATTTTTAAAAAGGACTGGCTCATCCCTTGGAGAGCAGGTTACTCAGGGTTAGGATGGGGAAAGGATGTGCTGCTCCTGTAACTAGTGCTCTCCCCACACCACAGAAGAGAAGGGCACAGAGGCTCTGGGTTAGATCAAGCCAAGTGCTGTCTTCCCTGAGCTTCTGTTTTGTAGGCAGGGCTTCTGTTCTGTATCTGCAGTGACTTGACACCTCTGGAGTGCAGCTGGCAGGGAGCACCACGAGAGGGCTTGTGAACAATTCCAGCCGTGGCTCAGTGTGGAGGGATTTTCTGTTCCAGCTGTTGTGCTGGTGTGTCCTCTCCCCTCACCCTTGCTCCTCTCTACAGCCACGAATGGTCAGTGACTGGCTAGCCCAGGAGCTGTTGCCTTGTTTACTTACACAGCACAGTTTCCCTGGCTCCCCCACCTATTGGTACTAAAACCCCCCTCTAATTCCAAACCTCTGATACTGCAATACCCGTGGAGAGACTGGGGCAGAGAGGCAGAACAAAGTGCTGGCATTCAAGGCTTTCTTTAGTTCCTGTGTTTCTGAGATGGATGTAGGTCAGCAGCCACCACTCACCATTATCGCTGACACTTGCCAAGGGCAAAAGCTCTCTTCCTTCTTATTGCCCTCCTGGGAACAATTTTGGATTTGATCTTGCTGGTGCTGGCTAACTGCAGGATCAGGCTGAGCAGGAGTAGGATTTATTAATGGACAATTACTAGGATGTAAAAAAGTAGGCCAATCTGTTCTGGTTTAGTAAAATAAAGTACTATGCTTGGGAACTGCAAGTGTTGAAGAGATGTGGGTTGGGTTTTTTTTATTTTTACGCAGCTGGGAAGCAGTGGTTTAAGTAAAGTTCACACTGAGCTCACTGGGGAAGGCAGGAGCTACCTGTGCTCCTGAGTTCTGGAATCCAAGTTTGTATCTCTGGGAAGAAAAGAATGGGACTGGAAGAGGAACATGGGCAAAGTATAAAAGGGTTAGCCCAGACTGGGACAGGTTATAAATAGGAAAAGGTGTCTCAAGGCCCTGTGCAATATAATATTAAGAGGAAAGCTTATTAAACGTGCCTGATAGGTCAGTGACAAGGCACACTGGGGATTCATTTTATTGTCATTATTAAAGCTGGTGAGAAAAGAGAATCAAATCTTCACTGACAGAGTATCCTAAACCACTTCAGTCTTACTGAGTAAACATAATCCCTGACTTGTGAAACATTCCCAGCCTTTTGTGCTTTCCACAAATCCCAGAAGTTGCCCATAGAGAAACACTTTGTATTCAGATAGAGTTCAAAAATTGGGGTTTTTTTTCCCCCTGACAGCACCAGAGAGCCAGAAGTTTTTTCTTTTTTAACCTGGCAAGACCTTTAACCTAGAATACTTGGGAGACCAAATTACAGAATGGAAGCAACGTGCAATCAGCAGCATATCCTGTTGATGCTAACAGTTGTGTTACATTCAGTGTTCCCTGCTGCTTGCCATGAGTGTCCAAGCAAAGGAATTCATCTATTTTAGAAGGTACTTGAGAAGTTACTGCCTTGCCAGAGTTCACATAGCAACGAGCCAGAGGCATCGGCTTGCCTGTGTTACTAATAATATAAATATTTAAACTCTCATTGCAAGTATGGTTTTATCTGTAAACCTCAAACAAGAAAACCGTGCTCAGTGGTCTTCCAAAGAAGTCTCTTCTTACACAGAGAATGATGCCAGCTGGATTTGCTATCCCTGTAACCTCCTGTAGAGCTTGGAGAGATGCAACCTGTGCAAATGCACAACCCTTTTATCTGCGGCATTGATGACACAACTTGCCTTATGTTTTCACATTTAAATGCCAAATCCTTCTTCAGTCACACAGGGAACTGCTTTGGTGCAATACAGATTATCAGGCTTCTGGGCAAAAAAGGCATTAACTGTGTTAGAAAGTACTTTTATCTCCACTAGAGTATTGTATAATTGTCTGCTGTGGAGTTTCTCTGGCTTTCTTTGAAGCATCTGTGGTTGCTGATTGGAGCCCCACACAGGATTAGCTTGCATGCTCGTGTAATGAGAGGTAGCAATTACTTCTTTTTCCAGACCAGAGCAGTGGGTGCCTTTGTGATTAAATGGTTTATACACTTTAATGGTACATAATAAAATCCAAAATTCAGGCTGCTTTGCAAAGCCTCAGGTCTTCATTCTACTTTATAGGTGTTACCTGAAGAACTTGGATCACGCAACTGCCATAAAAGTGAATTCAGACCCAATATTCCACTTTTTTCCATCTTTGCTCCTATTTCTGCCCATTGTTGTATACCTAGGCCAACTTCTTTTCTAATATGAACCAGACCTGTGTCTGTTCCTGTGCAATATAAGGTGTGCTTGCTTTCACTGCTACAAAAACTCTGAGTCAGCTATCACATCACAAAAAGTCTAATTATTTGCTGGACTTCCCTGCCTTTCCTCTCTTGCCCCCATGACTATTATTTTACCTGATTCTTTGTGTTCTTGAGCTTTTGCCTTCACAAACAAATAGCAAATGACCACAAAGGGAAAAAAATATCTTCCTGCCTTTTTTCTTGTGTTGCAGCAAAGGTACAAAGCACACATGAGTGTATCAAAGACAGGTGGGTCAGGGCATTGAGGGACCTGGATCACACAGGCCCAGATCTTTAAAAATACTTACCTAGGAGCTATATTCCTATCACAGCAACTTCATACTTCATCATTGTTTGTAGGGTTCCTTGAGACGCTTCTCTTGTTTAATGTGGAATGGGGTTCACACTCAAAAATAAACTGTGGCATGTTAAAATGTGTATCATTCACATTTTAGGAGAGCACAAACTGATTTAAAGAACAAACAAAGTTGTTAAACAGATATTTCATATCAAGCATTACTTTGTGCATCTGAACCAGTAGAAAATCAATCACTGTAGCTGCCAGGGAAGATGTGATGTACAAATGTAGATGGCAAAGAGAGTGAAAGAAAGCATGGCTTTAAACTATGCAAGGACTTTGTTGGAGCAGCCTGCTTTGTTGAGGAAATGTATCCAAAAATCCTGACTCAACCCAAAATTCCATCTGGGAGGTGAAGTTTTTGCAAGAAAAGTTATGGAAATAGCCCTCAATACGGGAGTCAGAACCAACCCACCTTCCAAGTGCTTTGTTTCTGTATTATCTCATGGACTGAAACACCACAGACAGATGTTTTTAAACCTGCTCAATTATCTGTTATAATTAATTAGGTCTGGTGACTTCCTTGCCCTTGAATAGTACAACACGGGTTTGGGTTAGGTAAGGACCTGGCTCATACCAAGCTCATCCTCCCTTCTTAATGCTCTGCTGTCTCCAGACCATTTTTACAGTTCTGAAATTGTTTCAATTACCAACTTCTGTCAGGCTTGTTCCTCATTAGGCATCACGACCCATTGCCTGGGAGCAGTGCCCTGGATGGCATCCCTTGGAAAGCAAAACTTTACTCAAGTTTTACATGTTTTTATACCACTGCTCTTTCATTTTTTAAATCAAAGCACAAACTCGAGGCATTTTACAAATTACAGAGTTGAGCATGTCAGACAAGTCCTTGTTTCACAGGAGATAACCAGTAATCAACCCACTGTACAAAGCACAGAGCAAGCAGAACTAGCAGGGGGCTTGCAGGTCAAACTTCCAGCTCCATATGTTACCTTTTATTGTACACAATTACAATCCTGGCAGGTATTTGAAATGAAAAGCTCCTTTAAATGCAGCATGCTATGTGCTTTCCCCTATTCTTTGATATTGAACTGAAATTTTACAAACCGTTCATCCTTAGAAGACTTTTAATATCTTGAAAGCAAAAATCAGAAATGCTTTATGAGTTATATCTCAAAAACTAGTGGATATTTGTGTATAGAAAGCAATTTTTGCATGAGTATTTTATAATATTGAACTGTTTCAACCTGAAAGACTGAAAAGTTTATTAAAGCTAAATACCCATGCACTAAATAGTTTCTATCTACTGATGAACATGGAGCACACTACAGATCTCTGCAGTAGTTTGTTTGCAACAGGAAAAGTTCATGACATATTTCTTTGGAGGGAAATGAGAAAGGTTTTCAGACTTCATGTGTGATATTTGGTTAGTTATTTAGTTAGTTCTGGACCTACCGTTTTAGAAGAAAGTACTCACCAAAGTAATAATAGATGAACACTTACAGGCTCACTGACAGTAAATGCATAAAAAGCCAACACTTAAAGGACAGACCTAATTTAAAGCCATCAGTATTAAGCATTCCTTGGCAAAGGGCTGGATTTTCTACCTCACTAAGCTCACTTATGTCATTGAAAACTTAAATTGTCCATAAATGATAGCACCAGGACTGTCTCTTCCACTGGGCACTTACCAGGCACATTTCAGAATCACCTCCTTTCTCTCTAATGCCAGACCGGGATTGTGTGGAGCATGACTCTGACTCTTCATTACCTTCCCTTTACTTCCACATGCAGATGGTGGTTCCTACCCTCATGCCAAGTTCAGGAGGCAGCAGACTATTGAAGAGCACCACCTCTCTCCTATGCCTAAACAAAATATGAACCAAAGCAGCTAATCCTGCCTCGCTCTGTTTGGCAGCTGGCTCGAGGTGCACAACCTCTTGGGGTGGCTCTTTGCAGCAAAGAATGGGGACAGGATAGGAGCAGTAATCAGGGTTTTGGTGGGTTCAGGACTTTTTTAATATCACAGTCATTATGTGCTTCATGTATTTTGATGTCTGGCTGCTGTTTTGATGCCTAAGGTTTTATTGTGAATGATTTGAGTAGTCCAAATTCTCACAACTGGAAAATACCACCATGTAGTACATCAGAAGCAAGAAACCATTACACCCGTCATTACCTGGGTTTAATGTAGGGCTGCTTGAATATTATCTTTCTGCTGTTCCCTGACTAAGTAGATGCCTTTTAAACCAGACTCGTGTGCACAATCAAAATGTTCTTGACACACTCCATCGCTGGTTTATGGATACGATAGCTGGGACTCTGCAAAGTCTCTGAACACATGGAGGGATTTCAGCTCTATGGTGTATCATCTTCTGCTTCCACCTGTTCAGGAAACTGCTTTCCATTTTATTTTAATTAAAATCTAGCAGATGTTTCATTAGGGTTGATCCAAACAACAAGAATGCCAGTTTCTCATCAAAACAAAACCAAAGTAAACTGCAACATCTTGTGCTCCTACAACCTGGTCCAGAAAGTAGTACTTTTGTCCACAGCCCAGATTGTATGTCTAGAAATTGGTAGATTGTAGGGATTTTATTCATGACAGCTGGTTAATGCCTGATGACAAACTGCCCATAACCATTAACAGAGCAGCAGAACGTTCACCCCTGTGCTGAAGAGCCCCAGCAAAGCTTGTAGGTACACTGCTAACTTTGTTAAACCCCTCTTCACCACAAAACCAAATCCTTCCCTATGTTATTATTAAGCTTGATGTGAGAAATAAATAATTTAGGAGACAGATCTGATCTTGAGAGGCCTGAGATTGGAAGTGATTTGTGCAGATGCACAGCACTGTGTGTTCCATGAGTGTATGGGAGCAGGTCAGGCCATCTGCTCCACACTGCTGCCTTTGCTCCTCAACCAGCAGCACCTGAGGCAGAGCAGCAGCAAAATGGAGCTGCCAGACTGGCTCCTGCTTTCTTCCAGTACCTGCCTGGCTTTTGAATAGAAGGGGTCCCTGCAAACAGCCTCTTTCAGTATCAGTTCACCAAGCAAGAGGAAAGATAAATAAGCTCAGAATTTTACATTTTGTTTCTGTGTGCACACACTCTCTTGTTTAAGTGAAGCAAAATTACACAGCACAAATTTTACAGGCAGAAAAAGCCTTTTCCACCCACTGCAGTTACCAACAGCATCTTTAAAATAATGGGAGTGCAATGTTTTTTTAAAATCTTGTACTAAAGGCATGAAAATGCTGTTTAGTGCCTGACTTTATTTAATATTCTGTAGGCTGACTGTATTTTTTAAAGCATCCAGCAAAGCTGGGAGAAGTTTCAAGCAAGGCTAAGCATGATTTCAAAGACAAGCTGTTTTTCAGCTACCCTGCAAATTCTTTAACCGTGTGTACATTGGTGAAACATGACATCTACCCAGATTAAGGGTGTTTGGATATGGGACTACCTGCTGTGATAGCTGAGGAAGGATCAGACCTAGAGGTTTCTTATCTGAGGTGTGAAGAAAATCAGTGAATTATTTGGTATTCAAATGTAACAAAAAGAACTCCTCACAAAAGTTGTTCAGATTCCCCCTGGATCTCTGTATGCTGGAATAGGACTTTGAAATAGCAACTGAAATTGAATTATAAATTTGATACCACCTCTGCCCCTGGGGTTTCTGTAATTCATGGACTCATGAAAATTCAGTTCAGATACAGCATCTGGTTCTCATTAAAGTTCGTCTTTTAACCTGGTTTTCTAGTATGGTTACTCAAAAGTCAAATGTCCTTCTTTGAGGTCAAGTACAAAGCAAATCCTTCACTGACTTCTGTCCCAGAAGACTGAGTTTGTTATAGAAGGTATGCCAGGGGTATTTGCTGTATTTTTTTTTTTTTCCCAAAATAAGCAATAGCACTGCCTAGAGCAGCATGCCAGTGCATCTCTGGACAGACTCACATGACCACATACACTGTGGTTAGCCATCTAATAAAGAATTCAGCAGGTTTAATCTTTTTTTCAGAAAGAGTGAACAATATTAATTGAGACTATGGTGAAAATATGTTATTTTCATCAACTCTGGAGATTTATTTTGACATCAAAATTCCCTCTTATAAAATTCACTTTTCCCCTCTTATAAAATTCACTGTACAAAGGGCCAGTTCTCACACTTCATTACAAATCTCAAGTCTCTGTTGTAGTTCCATGAAGACCAAGTAGATCAAAAATCAAAAAATGCCAATAAGGAATATGATCCATTTATCACTCAGGAATAGTGTTCTCTCTCCACTTACAGGGCACGGGTAGTGCTTGCTGCCAATGTTAAATGTTGCTCCCACTATTCTGTTCCATGCCTGCTCAGTGCTGGTCCTCTTTGATTACCCATTGAAGGAGTCCCACTTAGGAGGACTTGATACCTATCTAATTTGACAAGAAGCATGAGGAAATTTCAGAACTCAGGACAAGTGCACTGTTTCTAGGAGCTTAGAAGGTGGCAATACCAACACACTGCAATTTCTCCACACAGTATTAAAGAAAGATTAAATGAGGTTGTGAGCTGGACACTAAAATAGCGGCTTGTGGGCACTGGAAATTATATTCCCTGGTTGGCAGAGTTTCAGCTGGAAAAGATTATTTGCTTATGTGGTCTCTTCTGCTACAAAGAATGGGATGAAGAATTTCAGACAGATAGTCCTGTGTTGAACATGGTAGCTTGGTCTGGGCTATAGAAGATGAGCAGCTTTGATTTGAAGGCAATGAGAGGGAGAATCAGCCTCTTTCCCTCATGATATGCTCCAAAGGTTAATCACCAATTCATAGCTGAACACTCTGAAAAATGGCTGCGTGTTGATTCATCTGTTTCTGTCTCTACCAAAGCATCAGCTATTCCAAGGTTTAGGCGACCTTGCAAAATATCTAAACCACAATTTTTATTTGATAATTGCATCAGTTTCACCTTTGCCATCTTCACAAACTCTAAGAGACAAAAAAAAAAAAAAAAAAAAAAAAGAAGAAGAAAAAAAGAACATTAGTGCAGTATATAGTGTGGATATGTAAGAAAGTGCTAAAAAACTTGAAATTAAGTTAGAGGTTTTTTCCTACAGGGTATTCTGACACTGACATTCTGAGGTACTAAGACTGTGAGCTCTAAATCCCTGTTTTCCATATGCAAAAGCTTATCCAGGAAACTGGAGTCTGAGTGCCATTGTGACCTCCCACCTTTCTGAGGAAAGTAGAGCATAAAGAAGGAAAGAAGTTGTGTTGTACTAAAATAAATACTCCTGCTCCCCTGGCAAAGAGAGAACTTCACCCAAAGTGAGATGATTTGCTTAGGTGTGGATTCTTGCTGCCTATTTGCATGGATAATCCATGCTGGGATATGGGAGAGATTTAGCGCCTGGAGACACAAGCTCAATTCACTTTCAAGGGATCTCTTAGTCTGTGTCTCCTCAGTGCTAAATGCAATGAATTCTGCTAGAATTATCAGAATAGGAAGTAAATATTTGTACCATTTAGAGCACTGTTCTGACAGTAATGGATGAATTGAAGGGACAGGGCTGAAATATTTTAGTATTCCTAATGTTTAGGGTTGTTTGAGTCTTGTAACAGGTGTCTTTTCTTTTGTCTTCTTGGCTTTATTTATCCTAGTTTTGAAAACCTTTGGGCATTTTAAGATGTCTTTTTCCTGAAGTTGGTTATATGCCTACACAGTGAAGAAAATTAAAAGATGGCTTCATTTAACTTCAGACTGAGGACTTTAGCTTCAGCTTCTTTAACTGAAGACTGACTTGAGCAAGATGCAATACTGTAAAATAATATTCTATATGCAAGACCAGTAGTCATATACCTGGAAGCCAATATGAAACATCAGGACTAAGGGTTTTAACAGCAGAGAATTAAAAGCCCCCACATTTACATGGCTAGATGGTAGTAAATTGAAATTCTGTTCATTAATGACTGCAGCACTTTTTAAAATGCTCAGCATATACCTAACAAAACAACACACACACACACTGGAAAGTTGTGAGCTGCAGCTACTTGTGTGCTGAGCAAGGTTATCAGAGCAGAGAGACTGAGCCAAGACAGCCCTGCTGAGGCAAGAACAAGGATTAGATTTTCATCAAAGTAAACACTGAGATAGCTGAGCTGTAATCCTACAGTGGAGCTGTTCTTGGCCAACCATGTGCACACACCATTGGAGAAGAGTTCTAGATGATTTTTCACAAGCTGAAATGTAGCTTTTGGGGGGCTGGGGATTGGGAGGGAGTCGTCCTAATGTAACGCTCAAGTGAAAAGGGAAGCTCTGTGACTGGCTGGATGATCCCACAATTCAGAACTTGCAGCCAAGAGAACAAAAAAGTGGCTGAAACACTATGAACTTGACAGTATTTTGTAAAGTTGCTCTACCATATGAGGGTGGTGTCCTACACCTGTGAGAAGGATATTTTATTTTTTGACCTTAAGATCAGTCACTGATGTTATTGGCATAGTTATACTATTCAGTGTATATATTCAAAATCCATTCTGCATGGCAAAGCATTTTGGTTTATATCCCCTTGTTCTGCTCTCTGTGAAGTAAAGCTGTGATTAGGATCACTGTATTTTTCCTGACATAATGCATTGCAGAAGTGGCAAATGCAGCAGCCTGTCCTTGAAACTCAGATTAGTTGAGGTTCCTGGAAATTGCACTGTCCAGAACAGTTTGGAGGTCGTACACCTGCTAAAATAGAAGATTCTGTTGTAAAACTCCAGACAACCAAGATAGGCATCTCTCAAATTGGCTTTGCTCTTAGGAACTTAGTTGCTTTTGAGTGGAAAAAATGGGTTCATATACCAAATATCATGGTGCAAAATTTCACTTGAAATGAAGTAACATCATTTCGAATAACAAACACAATTCTTTGGACTCTCAAAACGGGCTGGGGTGACAAGACCCTTGAGATTTGTGCAAACAGAATGTGTGACCTTCAGAAGGTCACTGCAGGTCCAACAATCTCCTCTTGCCCCTGAGTCCCTCAGGTTTTACATCATCTGTTAGTCATCCTCATTCAGGGCAGCAGAGGTTCTCCCACAATGTGTGCACCAGGCTCCTGGGCTCACATTGCCCTTGAACCAGCAGTAACAGCGTGGGTGCAATCCCTGCTTCCCAAAACCAGGTGGATTTCAGCTCTCTTCCAGGCACTCTTTTTCTTTTTAAATTATTTTTCTTCACATTATGCTGCAGGAGAAAAAAGCCTGAGAAGAGCTTATAGATGTTTAGAATCAGATTACTCGATATTGTAATTAAAGCCAGCTGTTTGGGGTGTGTCCCCTACCAGCTGGGACCAGACGTGGTCAGTGCTGTCACCGCCCTATTGACTGCTTGAACAAAAACCTCTTTAGCCACGGTGCATTTGGAGGCACAAGGGGATGTGGATTACAAAGTAGAATTAGTGTGTGAAATAGGAATCAAATTTGGGATTTAATTATTCCCATCTCTGCTCATTACCTCTCCTTTGCTGAGAAGCTGGAGAATGCATGAGAGCCAATTCCATAACTGAGCTGGCGGGCAGGAGCTTTGGTGTGTGCTGGAGCCAAGAGTGAGATTCTGCAAATCTTCTGAGACCAGGTGATCGAGTTTCTTCTGTCAAAAAAGCACAAAAGACTTCCGTATTTTCAAGGAAAATGCATTTGGTACAGCTCACTTCACTGGGACCCACAGAGCTGCATTGTGCTGGATAAAATAATGTAAATATTCCTGGAGGCAGAAGTGTTATGCCAAGGAGCCTTATGGAAGAGTTGGGACTTTCAGACACAGTAGTACGCTATTATGTAAATTACCACTTTGTTTGACAACTGAATGGTATTAAAACTGTCTGGAAGTTTATTTCTTGGAGCAGAGAGTTCCTAAGAGCTACATTTGACATCATTTAAATTACAGTGGTGCTGTGTGGTATGTAAACTAACTGTCTTTGTTCAGGAAGGTGTGTGTGTGCTCCTCTGCTCGCCTCCTCTCTGCCCACAATCGTTTCAAACGTGGGCAAGACCTTTCCCCACAAAATTCAGTGTCGAGCAGACAGGGGAGTATTACAGGATTTTCAGAAGAAATTAATGGTAACAGGAACAGCCTCAGTGGAGAGCCGTGTGGCAGGAGGCTTTCCATGCCTCAGGAGGGAACAAAGCTCTGCTCTGAGTGAGGAGGAATCCTTTGGAGGAAGCGTGTTAATGGATCTGATCCTCAGCAGGAGGAAGGGCTGCAAGGCCAGGAGAGAGCTCCTGGTCCTGGGTGCCTGCTGAGAGGACACAGAGAGCTCCTGGGAATTTGGCACACTCGATTTTTTCCTGCAGCAGGTCTGCATGGTGTAACTCTGGAATAGCAAGATGAGGATCAGACCCAAGCTATCCCACCTTTCAGCTTCTCCCATGGGACTGGGTATAGCTCAAATACAGCTCAGGAATTTTCCTGTGCAGCATCCTGGGCAAACAGGAGGCTCAAAGCCAGCATGGAAAGCAATCTTCTGTCAAAACTTGGAGGCAAAGAGCAGGATCCTTTCCTACTCCCATGGGTGACTTTGCAGGCATCTTCTTGGCCAATATCTTGTTTTTTCCTCCTGTCTCTACAGAGAAAGCAGCAAAGAGAGAATGTGAGGCATCTGAGAAAGCCTTGAGCCTCGAGTGTAAATAAAACTTGATGTGAGGAACAGTTTTCTCAGGAGTCCAGTTTCAGTGCTCCTGTGGGAATCACTAAGCTTTGCTCTGGGTTCCTTCCCACCTGAGAAGTTCTGTGAGTTGCTGGTTCAAAGGGGGAAACTCAGCAACCATTTTCTTGGAAATAGCTTTATTTAAACCTTGTATCTTCTGCTGTGTGCCCCAGAAGCATAAACCTGTGCAACCAGGGACTGAATGAAATATTCAGCCTTTCCATTCTCCTGCAGTTTTTCCTGCCTGCTTGGCATATGGAATCACTAGATATGCTTGCCAATAAAGAACTCCTCTGGAAGAAATCATTTAACAAGGGATGAAAATGTGATAAATGTTTTATAATCAAGGTCCCACAAGCAAAAGTGAGTGTGAGGCAGCTCTTATCCGAGTGGGAACTGGCTGGAAGTTTTAATATTCACTTGGCACTGGATTTTTCTGGGTTTTGATGTGAAGAGACTTCTTCTAGTAGGCTCATTTTTACAGGCATTCATCTCTGCTGCAGCTGCTCCTGCAATAATTTATACAGATGCTATTACTCACAAGCAGTCGTGTCCCCAGTACTTCAGATGTTAAAATCTTTTTGTTGTTGTTGTATTCCAAATCAAAAGAACTACTTCTACAAAGTATAGGTAATTCATGCAATTCCACTTATCTGCATGCTGATGCTAAGGAACCTCATCTAATTAAAAAGCTGTTATCAAAAGTCTCTTCACCCCACAGAGAGCAGATAAAGTTGGTTTACCAGCTTCATTTCTAAACTGCAGGCTAATGAATATAATTTTACTGATGAGGGATTTCTGTATGATTCCCCACACGAACTGCACGTTTAATCTAATGGAGGACTAGCTGAGCTTGCAGTGACAGTCAAGTCATTTTTCATACTGGGGCATAGTCAATATCTTTAAAATCAAATTGTTACTCTCTATTAATTACTGCAATGTGTTTATCTGAAACATAATAACTGGAGTGACAGTGCTTATTAACAGCCAGGCACTTGTAAGTATGGTGGAAAGATCAAAAATGAGAATTGTGAGGAACACTAATGAGAGACAGGGGAATACTCAATTATGTGCAGTGAGGACCCTCAGGGTGTGAGTACCTGGCTGCTGACTCTGACATCTGTCAGCAGCTGTGGCACTGGATCAGCTCACAGTGCATCTCTGGAGGCCTCGTGCCAGTGATGAATTAAGGCTACCACAGCAGAGATTTTAAATTTACCATCTCATCCAGGGATGCTCAGGGCAGGATGGATGAAGGCATGTTCCTACTTACAGAAAGCAGAAAATTCTAAGCAGAGGTGCAGCAGCTGATGTGAGGGGGATGTGCCAGTCTGTGAGTGGAGTTGTGCTCACATTCAGAAGCGGATGGCATGTGCTGCCCATGGGGATGTGGCAAAGTTACTGCCCTGACCTTAGGGGGAGGACCAAGCTGCTTTTTTGTAATGATAATTAGATGAAAACTTGGCTTGGGATGGGACACGAACTGAGATAGCAGACTTTATTTTTTCATTTCACAGAACACAAGTCTCTTAGAAAGATGTTGCCTTCCAGGTTCTGGGAAGAGCAGAATCCTCAGCCAGACTTACCAGCCTCGCTGTCATTCTAGGAGAGGCTTTTGTTTTGGAAAATGTTAGAATTTGAGGAGAGAAAAATATCCATGGTTTGCCAATCTTGCATTGCCTCACAATTTTCCTGGTGCTTCATTATTCAAACAAAGATTCGCATAAATCTGATAATTTAACTCACCTCCCCTACTTTCTAATCAGAAAACCAGCATGGTCACGAGCTCTTAATCTGCTCCTTATTTACTTCCCCTGGCTAATGTCCACAGAAATTGTTACTGCTGCTGAAAAGTAGCACACTTATCTGAACCAGGGTTTGTTCTGTTAATACAGCTGCTAAATACCTGGGATGAAGGAAGAAAAAAATTGTTCTATTTCTCAGCAGTTAAATGCTGCACTGCATGGCCATTCAGTCAGGTCACAGAAATCAGAGTATATTTTCAAGAAACAGATGGTCACAAACCTCTGTAAAATCTGCATGTGTTCAAATGTCAAAGGCAGCATTTTTGAAAAATCAAGTTAATTAATACCTGTGATTTCGTAGGAAATGAAATGCAGGAAGCATTCCCTTATACCTTGCTCCCGACTGGATGGCTGGAACTACAGTAATTACCTTGTATCAGGAATGTCATTTTTCATTTCTAGCAAGTCTTGTTTAGCCAGACAGCTTCTTAAATTACAGTTCATTGTCTGCTCTGTAGTGAAGCAAACCTTTCAATGCTGTTTTCCACACGTGGAAGCACGAATTCAGAGGGGGGCTGATGTACTCTGCAAAGGCACGTGCTAGGCAAAGCTCTTGCAGCCTGTGTAGCTCCATCAAAGGATTGCTTTCTGCTGTTTGTCTTTCTGAGTGATCCCAGAGGAAAGGAGAACATGAAAAGCATCCCAGTGTTTAACTGACTTCAGAGATGTTTGTGGTTCTGTTTTGACCCACTGCTCGAGCCAATGGATAGTTTGTGATTGGGTAAAGAGGGGACAAGTCACTAATATTCACCTTATGCTCTTCATAAAATCTCCTGGGCGTCTGGTTTAATTTTTTTCCCGGAATCTGACTCATTAAGCTGTTACTACTAATGGGGGGTATTTTTCTGGGACCCACAATTATCAGGAAATAAATCCAAAGAGACTGGGAAGAGAATCAACAGGTCCAATTCTAAGGCAAGGGTAATTCCTTGGCCACCACAGAGTTGCCTTTTCCCAAAAAGTAATTCTTACATTTCTACTTCAGCTGAACTCAGCACCAATGATATTTCCAGGTGTACCCAGCTTTAGGTATATGGGACTTTAATGAGGGCTGGTCTCCCTGAAAAAAGATTACTACTTCTTCTTTTTTCAATAGGAATATGAATAAATCCAGTGTACATTAATTTCCTTGTACATATTTTTATTAATTCTCCTTCCTTGATCCTTATGTTCTTTGTATCCTGTGAATAATTTCTAGACCATGGATGTTTTTCTTCACCATCCCTGGCACAAGCTCTGCTGTCTAGTTCATACATTTAAAACTCCTTAATCTGTGTGCAAAAAACATCCCCCTATGTTCCATGTGGGCAAGGTTGGGCTCTTTATTATTATTAAAGCCTAACATAATTCTCATTAAAATTCTAAAACCTGCTAATGCAGATGACTAGTGCATGACAGATTTTCATCAAATATGCTTTATTCATTTACAGATGTTTAAAGGGATGATGTGCTAAGAGCACTGAACTCATTCAATCCAGTTCTAAGCCCTCCGACCACAATGTGAATGTATAATTCTGGTGGTGAGAACTCAGCAGAAGTGATGCCTTTAATATCTGGTCCCTGGCATCAGTGGGGCTTAAGAAATAAGAAACTGGCATATTTATTCACCACCTAAATTTTTTATTAACAAGTGCTCTTAAAGCTCTTGCTGAAATATTTAAGCCAAGCAAATAACAAGTAGATGATGTGTGACAGGGAGAATAAATTCCCTGATTTATTGAAGAAAAGTGAATTCTAGAACTTAGTGTGATGAACATTCTTGTTAAACTGAGTGGAGATGATTCTCTAATTAAATTGTTCTCAGTAGATTATTGAATTTGAGAATCTGTGAAGGAGTTCCAGCCCAAGGTTGTAATCTGACCATCTAACCCTTGTGAATGTCAGTCACTGGCAGAGATGAGTCTAGAAAGGTTTACAGAGCTGTCAGCAAGTTCACCCAAAATCAGCTGCTTGGCAAGAACAGATTAAGAAGGGACTTTAATGTGCTAACGCTGCAACCTGCCATCTCCTTCATTTTGTGCTGGGAGTGGGAGAGAGAAGTCAGGTTTCAGGCTAGTGAACTGTCAGACTCACAGTTCTCTATCAAAAAGGAGTTCACAACCTGTGATTCTGATTTAAAGCTCTTCATTCACATCTTTTCCCCCCTTCCCCCTTTCCTTTTTTTACAAGAAGGAACCCTCTGAAGGGCATCCAGAAAGGACAGGAAGGAGAGGGAGAAGCAGCAGATGTACAGCTCTTATAAATACTCACTCTTTCTTGGCATTTATGGGCTGCATCATTTTAACAGCTGGATGTATGTTCCTTTATTTGCAGTTGATCTCTTAAAGTGGCACTTGTTCAGAGACTTTTATGACCCTTTAGACTTCAGATGCCTGCACATATTTTGAACAAAAGGCAGAAAAGAATAAACTGTGTCAGTTCTCCTCAGAAGTTTCTGAATTTCCTAACTCTGCATTTCAGAGCAACAGTTCCCAGGTTTTGCTGGTGGAGGATGCTGTGGCTCTCTCAAAGGCAGTGTGGAAGAAGCAGGTTACACTGATTTCCATTCTGGTTTCTTATCCCATGCAGACTAAACTGAGAGAGACACTGGGGCTTTTCCTGCCAGCAGCAGAGCTGCTAATGAAGCTGCTCTCAGTTCACCTTGCAACCCCAGTGCTCCCTTTGAGCACAGGGCATTGTAACTCATTTCTTCTGTGGCAGGGACTGGAAGCTGGGGAGAGACACAAATCTGAAACACTTCGCAAACTCGATTTGCCTTTTAGATTTCTCTTTGTGTTTGGGATGAGACAGCAGATGTTAGTCTAAGATAAACAAGTGCATTGAATTCTCCTGAGAAGGAAGGGTGAATCTGCTAGGAACACTAAGGAGCTGTTGACTGGCTGACTCTAAGCAGCGCAGAAGCAGTTAGATTTAGCCTCCTCTTTACTGTTTAGCCTCACATTGCAGCTGATGAAAAGAAGGTTTTAGTGAATTTGGGAATAATCCAGCAAAATTCTGGTTGGTTCTTTATGCTGCAATGTCAAGCTGTGCTCGGAGCAGGTCTTAAGGCTGGTGACGAGGTAACGATACTCCAGGATCTGATCACAGAGCAGTTCAGATGAAGTAGAAGGCAATAGAAATTTTACTTCAATGATTTGGAAATAAATAGGCAGATGACTCAATATTTTTGTGATAGAAACTCTGACATCCTATGTTTACATGAGCATTCATGTAAGGGTGAGG
Source organism: Coloeus monedula (assembly GCF_965178545.1). Taxonomy (NCBI): domain Eukaryota; kingdom Metazoa; phylum Chordata; class Aves; order Passeriformes; family Corvidae; genus Coloeus; species Coloeus monedula. Next base: position 6,237,871 of record NC_138798.1, on the reverse strand, counting down.
GGGTTTTTTGCTTCATGACCTTCCTTAACCAAGTATATTTGGGAGGAGAGGACAAATAAGAGATAAGATGCTATTTCCTAGGCTGTAAGCCAGAAGTTTTGCTTCAATATTGGTAAATTATATTACTATTGTTCAACTTAAGAATTTAGAAAATTCTCCCTATCAGAGTTATGAACATTTCTCTTTTACGATGAGCCCCCAAAGTCGCTGTGTTCATGGCCAGTTTCCCCATAACAGATCTCCAGTAAGCAGGCAAATGGAGCAGCTCAAAACCAAAGTGCATAACACCTGAGCAGTTTAATACCTATCAGCTGTCGACCCTGAATTTCACTGGGTCGTCTTTTCAAGTGCATGACTGCACTAACCTTGCTGTGTCAGGAAACTTTGTGTCCAATCCTGTAATTATGCATTAGATGTCCTGGCAGGAGAAAGGCAATGGAGTTTCTTTGCTGAACTCCAAGTGCAGCCTGTCATTATTTATTAAAGAGCAAGTAGCTGAAAATTCAACTATTCTTGACACTGCGGCCTTTCCCAGCCTTATTTGTGCAAGGGGTAAAGTCATTTGCAGAGAAAGACATCTCCAGCCACTTCTGAGGGAGCTGAAATGATATATTTTTCTTATTTAGGAAGGGCATCTCTTTTTATTCTCGTTTAAAGGATGGGACAGCGTGGTCAATTCCCCTGATGCTTGCAGCTCTCATTTCAGCACGCCTGCAAAAGGAGAGTCCCAGCAGAAATCTCAGGAGCAAGTTATAATTAATTGAAGCAAGCAGATGGCTCCAGCTTCGTGTGCCTTAGAGAAGTGACAGCATCTGATGGAAGAGCTGTGGCAGCACAGGAGAGGGGGTGGGATGAAAGCTCTCCATGTGCATCTGCAGCAGGCTCAAACACTGTCTTTATTCAGGCAAGTGTTATCTCACCCCTCATTGAATTATCTCTCTCAAATGGCCTTGGGTAAGGGATGGCTGTAAGGGAAGGAGAAAGAGGTGAACCAAGATTTATTCTCAAGAAAGTGTAGAATAAGATGAAAAGTTTGAATGTTGAGCCATAATTGGCTCCTAATTGGCTCTGTGAGTTGTTTTTTCCTATTTTGGAAGAAGAGTGCATTTTCTGAATAAAACTCTCTTCTAAATGGATTAAACACATTCAATTAAAAGTCTGAAAATGTTGTTAAAGGATGAACACAATCACATATGGAATCAGAGTCCAAAGTAACTTCTGGCATAAATATATCCTTACAAGTGCAAACAAGCGGTTTTGTGCCGTTTCTGAAGGGTGTGTTTGGTATTTAAGTCAGGGTGGTTCTGAGCAGAGAAATTCAAGAGTGTCTTTTCTTCAGGAGACTCCTTCTGGATACATAAAGTGTGACAGATGGAGAAACTTGCTGCATCTTGGATAAGTTACTGAGATATTGCAGAGCTGCTGTAAATATTGTGGGACCTCATGACAGTCAAAGAAGACGAAAAATGACACCTACCCAGAAGGGTTGCAAAGTGTTTGTAAACCTCCAACTTTTAAGAAGAAATTAATATCCATCTGCCTACAGTCTGGGGTCCTTAGACCACTGTCCTCTAAGGAGAATCATGGTGAAATGGATCTCCCCACACCACATCAGTGTCTAGAGAAGGACCCTCCAGGGTTTCACGGTGCACAACATCATTTGTGGAGGGTTCAGACTATTTCAAGTCTCTTCCCAGGTGGCCCAAGTACCTTGCCAGAAGTATTTGGTTCTCAGGCAAAATCAGACTCTGGCCTGACTTTTATAACTGCAGGTGGTAGGGATGGTTCAGTTTTCCCTTTAGCTATGTCCTCTCTTTCTTTCTTTTGTCTGTACATGCCAAATTTGTGACATAAGCTTAGTTCTCACCAATATTCTGAATTCACAATTAGGACAGACTTTTCTTTATAAGATCTCTATGCACTGCAGTCAGCAGTTTTCTTTAAATCCTTATACCTACTTTAATCTCATGTGTTAAAAATCTTTATTCATTACTCTAACAATTATATATTATTATCTTTAGATACCCTAGAGTTTGACATGCCAGCTTTTTGGCTGCAAATTCTGATTGTGAGGGCAAGCTGTCATAAATAAGGACTCTCTGCAGAGCAGCTCCTTAATCTGGATGTACAGCAATGTACAGCTCTCAGGCAAACTCACAGATGTGGCAGGATCAGACCTCTTATTCTGAGGTTCCTGATAATTCAAGCTAAAGTCTTCCATCAAAAGTTCTTCCAAGTTCAGCATGAGCATAACTGATGGAATCAAAACCAGTTCCCTGCTAGTGCTAAATTTTTACTCATCCCTTACCTTCTGATTCCAGAAAGATGGCTGGATGAATCCTACATGTCCGTTGGTGCAAATATTTTCCAACTTTCTTTCTCCCATATCTTCTGGTTTTGTGTGTGCATACATTTTTTAAGAAAAAAACTTGCTTACGTGCCAAAAAAATTTCTATTGCTGCTTTTTCTTTGTTCCGTGGTTTCTCTGTTTAAATTGCCTCACAGCAGTTCCTTTTCACTCACATGTGTTTATCAATTTTTAACAATTTCCAATTACCATATTCATTTTGAAAATTTGCAGGAGTACTGTTGCTGATAGAAGCGTTATATTTATTTACTGCCTTGCTACCAGCCTGCCTGAAAAACTGTGAAAACAAGTGTGCTGTTTGCAGAGATGTCTGACTTTGAGTCAGCAGTGATCCAAACCAAACTGGTACACACTGACATCTTTGGGATCTGAAGGAATCCAAATTGGTCCTTACCTTGTAGCCTGCAACCTAAAGATCTTTCCTGGGAAGGGTTAGAATCAATTACCTGAAGGGGCATATTCTCAATTTTCAGTATTTGGCATCTCATCCAGGTTCTGTGCTTATTTCTGGAAGCCAAAATATCTCAAGCCATAAGAAATTATCTGAAATTGTGGAAAACTTGACCTGCACATACTTTTCCTTCCAAACTCTGCTTTAAAATAAAAAAGTCAAACCAGTTGGAAGAATAATTAGCAGAACAAACACCAGTGTTCCCAGAGGAGACCTTGTGTGCCAAACCAGTGACTGGAAAGGATGGTTACAGCTGCGTTACAGCCCATCCCTCCTTCCCCCTCTGCAAAACAGGCTGGAAAATGCTGACAGACCCTGAACTTTATCTGTGCAGGTGAGAGACATGCTGTAATAAATCACACCTCTGCCAAGGACATAAAACCAGGATTTAATTCAGAATCTGATGCTTAACTCTGCATCCTCACTCTTCTCTCTCTGTTTTTATCACACCAAAATATGTACTGTTTCCATCTGTTAATACTCCAGAGCCTGTTTGACAACTGAATGCAGCTGAAAGCTCTTAATTCTTGATTTGTATTTTGTTTTTTTAGGGGATGGGCCTTTTCTTTTTCCACATGGCAGTTAACACAACAAAGCTAGATGCTAAGAGCTGGTCTGTTCTTTACTGAAGTTTGCCCAAAACAGAACCTGATTTGGAAGAGAAAGCTCTACTCCAGAGCTTATTAAATAGAGTTTGAGTGGATTGACAATTATTTGAGGCTGATGTCTATTATAAAAGTACCCTTGGTGAATATTTAGGAAACATCAATTTTCAGTGAACAAGGAAATTGAAAATATTATGCAGATGCTAATAAATGGAACTCCAACTCTGTCAGAATTAGTCAAATTCATCCCTGCCATGTAGTGCCTAATATTTTACAAAATAATAAAATCTCTGCACATTTCTGAATGAGAGACTGGTAGTGCAGAGCCCTGTGAGTTTTAGTGGAGGTGTGTGGTGATTTCCAGCCACTGTGAATCTTGTCTGGTTGCAATCCAGAAAAGGGGCAGGAGGGTGATAGGTGGGGAAATACGCAGCGATGACAGGGCTGAAGGGTCAAACCTGAACACAAAACCAGGCAGTAAATGCACGTATTGGCCCAAAGCCAACCTTCACAAGGGCCTCCAGGTGCTTCCATCCCAGTTGTTATGTGCCAGGTCACCAAGAAATTGGAACATTGTCAGTGCTGTGGTGCTGACAGTGCAGCCCTGCTGTGTCTGTCCCCTGGTACCTTCTGCTCTTTTCCAGGCAACGCTTCTCAAACACCCCAGATTTGGCTAAGATCACAAGGATTCTGCAATTCTCCGTTCACTGGCTCAGTGTTGCTTCAGCTGTGCTGGAGATGGGACTACATCCCCAGATTTGGACTGGGAGGGATTTTCTGGGTCACCCCTGCATGGCAAACAGGGAAATGTCAGCTGAGGCAAGAGAAAAGCAAGCTGAAGGCACAGCAGGAGAAGTGTGTTTATCTGGCACAGCCACTGTTCCAGCTGATTTCTGTGGTTCTTCTGGCAAATACACAAACCCTTTGGACAATTAGGAGCACAAGGACTCCTTTCCTATAAAAAAGGATGTTTCCATTAAGAAAATCTGGCATTTCTGCACAGCAGCAAAGGTCATCTCACCTATAACATTCTCTCATTTCCCTTGCAGTTACTTCCTTTCCAGCTGAATTCAGCAGGCAAACCAACAACTCTCCCTGTCTTTGGGGGTACCTGTGCTTCTCATTCTAAAGCACAGCAGTGTTCTGTAGTCTGAGGCACTGCAGCCTGGAGGAGTGGAGCTCTCTGATGGCTGCTGGGGGAGGCAGGACACCCAGCTGGATGGACCCGTGGTGCACCACAGCTCAAACCTTCCCCAGCACCCCTTCCTCCTCTGTCAAATGCAGCTGTGGCAGTCCTGTGTGAGAGCACAAGCAGGGCAGAAATCCCATCTGTGTGCTGCAGAATCATGAAATGGTTGATAAAATCTAGTTATGCTAAGATTTCTCTTGCTCTGTCTTTTGACCTTTTGTGGTACCTGGTAGCTCATTTGTCTTCCAGCACTAACAGAAATAGGAAGAAGGAAGCAAATTAAAACCAGAGTGCTCACAAAATTGAACATGGATTCAGATGAGACAGGCAAAGCTGATTTTTCTTGTGGAGGTGTCCCTTATCACTTTTTACTCATCCAAGGTAGGTCAAACTTTTCAAACTTGGAAAATATTTTGTATTGTCTGTTGAACCTAATCAAGCCATGATTCAATTAACTGGGTTGAGAGAGATGCTACTGAGTTATTTGTGCACCTGGCAGTGTGTGCTGAATACTAATAGTCTGGGTAATGTTCTCCAAGTTCTTGATCAGCAGCAGCTGGAGCAAATTTTTTACTTTGATGAGAAGGGAAAAAGAAGAAATCTATTTCAGTGCAGCGACAGTAGTAAATTTACATTACAAACACAGCAATTGCTAAGCATTACTGGAATTCAGCTGCCAGAATAAAGGCAGTGGCATTCATTTAGTTTCATTTCCAATTGTAAGAGATCCTGATGGGTTTTTTTCTCCAAAATAAAAACTTTGCAAACCTAGCTTAATTACGAAACTACATGGGCCACGATCCTCCTTGTCTGGCTATGGCTGTCGTCAGCTGTCATCCCAAGCATTTTGAACTCAGCTGGGTTTTGGGGAGGGGAAAGGCAGCTTTTGGTCGTGTGATTAGTGCAAAACTTCTTTTATTTCATAACTGAACTGGGCAGCCTGGTGCTGCAAGGAAGAGCTATCCATAGTAAATTCAGAACATCCCTCAGCCCCTTGTTCACCAAGGGAGCTGAATCTCTGGCAAGCAGCTCCTCTTACTGGAGTAAATTTTTAAATTCACAAATTTAAACTTTTAAATTCACAAGACTGGGACTTTGAATTTTCTGTACACCTTCCTGGTGTCTGATCCAGTCAGTGGGAGACCTTCTCTTAACTGCAGTGTAACCAAGTCAGTCACCTGCCGTGTGGTTTGTACAGGCAGCAAGCAGAGGGGTCTTAGAATAACTCACTGGTGCTCAGGGAATTCCTTACAGCAGCAGCATTGCAGGAGGGCTGGAGAGGACACAGGTTAAAGGACAGCAGTGCTCCAGGACAGCAATCAGTGTCTGCAGCTCCCATTTCAAGGCAGGTGACCCAGTAATAAACATTATTCAAGGGAGTTTGATGGGAATAGATGTTGTAAGAATGAGATGTGTTGAAACAAATCCTGCTGTCAGCATAGGAGAGATTTTACTGAAAGGACAGGGTGGACTGAATCGTTCCTTTCACATTCTGCTCCAAAAAGATTACTGAGGCTTTCCCTTGCCTTCCGCACTGAGGCACGATGTCCCCAAACCTTTCCTGAGACCCCAGCCCTTTGACCTACCTGCAGAGGTTCTGGGAACCTAGGGAAACTAAGACATGGCAATAGGCACAATGTCTAAAATCTCCTGCCTGGGGCCCAAATTTCCTGAACTCACAGCAGGAATGAAATATTTCAGCTGTGACATAAATCCTCTCATGTCTGTCGAGCAGAGCGATGCAGGGATCGGATCTGATTCATTAATGAACTTTTGTGTGCAGTAGCTCTGTTTTTTCTTCAGGCTCTTGATGCTATACAATGAAGTACATGATTAAACCCAGCAAATGTCAGCTCAGAATCAATCTGGTTTGAGTAGGTTCTTTTTAATTCAAGTTACTTCAGTGGTGTTTTCAGTTGCCACTTGCTGAACAGTTGGAGGGTATTGGTTATGTTACAATCCTCAGGAAAAATTAATTCTGTTCAGACCTAGTGCAAGCAAATTTTATCGTGCATGCAGCTGCTCAAGATTAAGTAATTATATGGTGAGGCTTTGGAGGCAATGAATTTTAGATGAAGCATGTACACATTTTTATTATGCATACATTTCTCTTGATCAGTTTTCTCTTCATTTGGTCACTCGCTTATGTGGAAGCAATGAGCAAAATCTGCATATTTCACTCCTTAGAAAGAAAATTTCCATTTACATAGCCTTAATGCTTTCAGCCCACACATCCTTTAGTGAATTTTCAAAACCCACTGATCTATTACGCTCTACGCAGCAACTTCAATAAACAGGTCATCTCAAAAAGACCAAGCTGGCTCAACAGCCTTTTCTCTCTCGAGCTCTCTTTGAGGTCACCTAGAACCATTTCACCTTCAGTTGAGCAGGGGTGGCATCATGACCCAGGTCTCATCAGGGGATGTTTTACATGATTTTTTTATTGTTTAGAAAAGTTATAAATCAAACGTTTCCTCTCTTTGTTTTGTTCTTTCCAGGTGGCTGAAAGCTCTTTCTTTTAAAGCTGGTTTCTGAAAAACACCCAAAGAAGACAAAAGGGGGAAAAGCAAATCTGAAGCAATGAGCAAAAGGGTACTTTTCAAAAAGAGCCTTTCAAATACTTCACAGTCCACGTTAGCTAAAGTGTATTTGTGTAACTGGCCCAACCTCAGCAAAGCCTGCAGCAGCTTTGGGTTTCAGGTCAGATCTGTTCACCATGACTTTGCCCCCACATCTCAAAGAATGGCTTTTGCTGCCACCTTGAGAACTCCCCTACCCCCCTGCTCAGCCCAGAGCCTTTGCCCTGGGGCAATGCACCCTGGAACTGTTCCAGCAAAGGCTGAGGGTGTCATGCTCTGTTCTTCATACCAAATTCATGCTCTTATGGGACCATCTAGCCACATGGATTTGAAGCAGATCAAGCATGGACATGTAGTTGCATCTCTAAATGTAAAATAAGGAGCTTATATTTATTTTCTGGTAGCTGAAGGTGGTATGGGATCTCAGAAAATGTTAAAGTGTTTCGGACACCTGGTACATGATCCTGACAGTGAAAACTGAACCTTTCAACTCTTTCTCTAAAAAATTTGAATCAGCAGAGCAAATTCATAGTGGGTCAGTGCTCTAACAGCTGCAGCAGGTTTGGTCTAAGATGGATAAATTATATCACTGAACCATGATGTGAGTGTGCAGAAGATGTGAATACAGCTGAAGGAAATGTTTCTGTCAGAAGAACACCCCCTGTAAGATACCTCACCCTAAAGCTGTTTGACAACATTACTTTAAAGCCTCTGTCTGAGAGCCTTTCTCCATGACTGCCTTTTCCTCAAGCCCAGCTTCTGTGGCTCCTTGCCATGGTGTGGTACACAGAAATATTCATGTTCTCTTCTGAAGAGGTTCTATAGCAGAAAGAACAGTGTATCTATGCAGTTACAGGTATTTATAGATAAATAAATACAGGTACAAAGCTGTCCCTTTTCCTATCCAGCCACATGGCAAAATATCTGATTTCTGATGCCTGGGTGGAGCATGAGTCAGCTTTACAAATTCATCCAGGGATGAGACCTAAATACCAGTGCCATCACTGGCAGGCTTCTTATCAGTTGATGAATGAAGACACTGTAAGTAGGTGCTTTGTAATGGTGCTGTAAAAGCATTCTGTTTGCTCACAAGAGCTGAGAATGTTCCATAAGACCTTGCTGTGAATTGAAAGCCTGCTCTGTAATGCAGCAGTTTTGACCCAAGGACTCTCCAGCCCCCTGATGCCACGGAACACCAACAAGAAACACAGGTGAGCCCCAGACACGCTGCTGTGATTTCATTGTAATGTTGTTTTCTGTCAACAGCTCCTAAGAAAACACTCGATATTGTTCAAAACAATGGCTATGAAAAGTGATGTGTCTTTGTGACCCCGTGCACTTCAGTACTGCATACATAAAAAAGGGGTAGATTTCTTTTAGGCTGTATTTTATACCACTGAGACTGTCTTATCTGTTCAGACTGATGGCTCTTGTTCTGTATTTTATCTAAATGTGTGTTATTAACTGCCTCATGTGAAAGCAAGAGCAGCAGTGTGGTACCAGAGGAGCTCAGGGGCTTTGCTTAAATCAGTGCTTTGTTGACTTTAGTGGAGCAGGGTGTTGACCCCCCTAACAGGACTTTTGATAGCACATGTAAAGCCACTATTTGTACTGCAGTTGCCAGGAAATGAAACCAGCAAATTCTTTTTCAAATGGGCCTTCAGAAGTGAGAGGAGATCTGCAGTGATGAAAAACAGGGCCTGAACTCTTAAAAGCTCAGCTGTACTCATTTTTTCTTGGTCTGTCAGAGTCATGGGTAATGACAATTACATTGCCTGTCCCTATCTCATATGCAGGAAGAACATATGAATAGTTGGATATATTATTTTTCACTTGTAGACATTGTAAAATGAGGAGGGGGAAGAGAAAAGAATCTTGTTTTTATGAACAAGGGTCATAAAAACCCAAACTGGAAAGAATAGCAGAACTCAGGACAAAAACCATTCCATTTTAGTTTTGGCAGTTTGTAAAAAAATCCTTGAATGAAAAACTGTTCTGCATGAGAAAACAAAATATCTGTTAAATGTTTTGACTCCTTTTCACGTCTTTTTTAACAGAGCTAAAGTCCAGAAAGTTGTACAAAATAATACCATGGTGTCCCAATGCCAGTATTTCTTATTTTTGGTGCTCCAAAAGCATAAGGAAGAAAAAAAATTATGCTTTTCCTCTGAGGTTTTCCAGTTTAGGGCCAAGCTTCAGGTTTGTCTCAGTTGCCTGGGCCAGGGTGAGCTGCTGCTGTGGGGTCCTGACAAACAGAGTTTGTCCTTCCTGACACAAGCCTGGGGTGTGAGGCTGTCCTGGCTGTGTGTGGGGGATGTACAGAAATGCTGATTTTCAGAACACTTTGGTGTTCACTGGAGCTGCAGCAGGGCAAGACCAGGTTTGAAGGGATTCCTGCAGTGGATATTTCAAGAAATACACATCAAAGATTTTCTTTTATAAGATCCAAACCTAATTTCTTGCTAGAAGAACTCTGCTTTTACCTGCAAGCTGTGCATGAAAGAAAACTTCAGAACAATGACTTTTATGGCATCTGCCAATATTTTCATTTTAGCTTAATGTGGGATTTAAATTATTATTGAGTCCTATTTTCTGAAGAGAGAAAATGCTCTCTTTGAGAAATTTGATTATATTGAGCCTCTAACTGCATAAACACAATACCAGCCCCAGTGGACTAATTCCATTAAGACTTGAACTATCCACCTTGAAGTTGCTCATGAATACAAAGTGCCAGAACTGCTGGCATTGCTGGGTTTGCAAAACAACTTGTACATTTATGTGTCAGATAATAAAAGCCATATTTATTTAGATATTAAAATGAACAGATTTAATAATATATTTTAAAAGTCACTGTTACTCATATGTTTTTTCTCTCTGTATGAATAATATTCCTTATTACAGCTGTATATTACCTTCAAAATAATTCTTGCTCTGAACCTTGCAAGGTGCTGGATCTGTGATCTGTAGCATAGACAGGTGGAGAATTTTAATTCTCACAGCAGAAAGGTCCTTTTCAGTATTTTGCCTATCCAAACTATGCTCAGTCTTGCCAGTTTTTTAATTCTACCTATCTTTTAGATAACTTTTCTATCTAAATAACATATTACTGCTGAGGTTTGGGAGTCATTAGGGAAGATCTGCCCAATTAGCATGTTAATTAGGACCTACCCAATTCAGGGATAGGGAGGTGATTGTTTTATTAGCATTCTGTGAGATGAAAGAAAGATTAATGACTGTGCCTTCAACCCTTGAGGGGTACAGAAGTAACACTTCTTATTTGAGATATCTTCGTGTGTGAGGAGGTGTTTGAAATGGCTGGGCTTACTGAGGGAGTTGCCTGCTGATTACTTATGCCTGGAGCAGAGAAAAGTATAATTGAGTTTGTTTCTTGATGAGAAGAAAGTGATAGTGCAAAGCAAACATAACAAGGCAGGGATGTCTGCTCTTACAAGTGAAGTCCTGTTGCTAGATGGATGTCAGCTAAAGCCTTGGTCCCCTGAATTGGGCTGGCAGGGTGAGACTCAATACTGCAAATGTGGTGTGTGCAGGTACTTAGATGCCTCATGACTGTGGATGCAAAATGTTGTTTATGACAAACATCTCTTCCAGATGCTGTGTTTTCTCCCAGCCATGTGCTGCCACAGAGTGTGGCTCATGGGTACCTTGAACAGGTTGTGCCCAGGGCATTAAAATTCAAAGGGCCTAAAAAAAAGTGCAGGGACCTTGGGGGATGTGCTCTGGTTTGGCTGATGGTACCACACAGATTTGCTCCTCTTCTCCGTGTGATGCTGTGAAACTGATATGTTCCAAGATTATCTGGCAAACACAACTCATGCCTGTCATTTTGTTGCAAAACTCCAGCACTAATTTATTCCAGGCCTCTCAAATGTTCATATGCCCAGGGAAACACCAGATTGTTGGTTTCTTCACTTCCTCTGAGTTCTGCATAGACAACACCTGTTTTGATGCGCTTCCTTCTGATATAAAAAAGTCGTTCTTTGTTTCCTTTGTTAAATTCTTCAGTGAAGAGTATCAGCTTCTCAAAATGTAGAGGGTTGTCAGTGTGGTCTCATCCACAAATGCTCAGGAAATTGTATTCCTGGCTATGGGATTTGAGCATATATTCCTTGTAAAGCAAAGGATATCTTCTTCCCAAGATTATCCTCAGCACCATGGAAGAGATCAAAACAAGAGCCCTGTGGGCATTATCAGTTTACCATAACTTGTTCTGGTTGCAAATGCTGTTCTTTCAGCCTTTGTACTATTATTGAGTCTGTGGTGCTCACATACACCTCTTTGTTTTTGTGTCACTCATGCCAATCTTAAAATTTCTGTTAGAAATTGATGCAGTTCCAGGTAGATTTGCTAGAGAAAATTCTGTCCTATTTAGGTGTTTCTGTTGACCCTGTTTGATGATCATCAAGAATCATTTGATGCAGTAAATACCCAGTGCACAAGCACAGACCTTATGCTTTCAACATTTTAGATGTCTCAGTGTTGGGATTTTTTAAAATCAAGTTGAGCTGGGCGAATTGCTTTATTCAGAATTATATTTTATTTCTTTTGTGATGCTGTGTCATCCTTATCCATGTGAGTGCTTCTGGATCTGGATTGTAAATTAATCTCTTGCTGAGTTTTAAATTGGGGTATGAGCCACTCACTCATCTCCCAGAGAATGCAGAAACCATGAGATAAGGTCTCTGTGCTCACATGAGTTACAGCCAGGCTGTTCAATAAAAAGCTGCAGATAGCCATGGTTTGTGATAACAATGTGGTTTTTCAAGTCACCCTGAGCTGGAGTTCGCGATTTGTCAAACAATAGCATTTTGATAAAATAAAAGTAAAAGCTGCCTACGTTATCTTTTGACACAACCAACAGTACCTGTGGGAGACACAGTTCTGTATAAAGCAATTGATTCTACTGATATAAGCAAATTAGGTTTTTGTGACACAGGGAGGAGTTTTCCTTTTAGTCTAAAATGCTCCCCACTGAGAACTCCCACCAGGTGTGCTATGCTTTCTGAAGTCATTAATGTAGATCAAAGAATAATTAGGCTTTGGCAAGCATAAGGGGGTTTGATTAATCAGTCTGAACAGCATCCTTTTATCTCATAATACCAACTGTTGAATCAGCGTGGCGTGGCCAGGCTGTAGGAAAGTACTCACACAATTGTTTTCCTCTTGCACAAAAGCACGGCAGGAGGATGAAGCAGAATCCATCTTTTGTTTCTTACCTTCCTCAAAACTGAGGGCTAGGGACAAGTGTTTGTAGCAAATAACAGATCCAGCAGTGCACTGAACAGAGAGTGAACCAATACTTTGTGACCGATAGAGACCATCCCACCACAGAGATGTGGAAAATATGTGTAGTAGATTATTTTTTGAGGACAGTCCTGTGCAATGAGAGACTGTGTGTGTCAGAGAACACACCAGTACTTTCTTGCTCACTTACAGGAGTTTGCTTTACTTTTTGAAAGTTCTGTTTGCTCTTCATAGTCCATTTTTCCAAAGGTTCCTGTACTTTCTGAAGACATCTGTGCCATAGCTGTGTAAAAAGCTACCTCTGTTCACAAATGGCCTATCAGTTCCTGAAATATAAATGTTGATGGATGAAAAGGGGAGAAAGTCAATGGTGTTAACATGATCCTGTGTCTGTAGAACACGAGTAAGACTGTCTGGTATAAATGTGATCGGGGTTTGGCCTACAGAGACCTCCTCTGGTTTAATTACCTGGCAAGCCCTAGAAATTTGCTATCAGCATCTTAAAATCCATTGATTAGATTAGTCAAGAGGCAAAGAATCTGACCAGAATTTTTTTAATTGACTTTGCATGCTTCTGTTAAATAAGAGCATTTGGTCCTTCTTCAGAGAGAAGGCAGCTACTCAGGTGACTTTTGTTGTGCAGCCCCAGAGAAAGAAGGGAGAAGCAGGTTATTAAAAGGTAAGGGGGGATGTACAAGCCACTCACCAGGCAAAGAGAAATGGGGAAGGCTTTTCTTTCTCCCTTTTCTCCTGAAATTATGCTGCTGACAGAGCAACAGGGTGCAGGATGGAGAGTCTGGAGCAGCAGCCTCTGCCCAGCAGATCCATCCCAGCACTGCTGTCAGAGCCCCTTATGGAGACACAAGGAAAGAAGATGTTACAGCAAGTAGGCAGCATTTTCCTAACAATATTATACTGTTTGTCTTCTTCACTTACATCGACGTTTCAGTGAGAAAACAACAGTGTTCCCTTCCACCCAGCAGTAAAATATGTCTCAAATAAAATGGGAGCAGTAATGCTTTTATTACCAAAGTATCTGCAGAACAAAGTGCTTACTTTCTCCTACTTATTTCTAAATCATACTCACGCTAACTGTTGCATCCGTTTTCTGCATCCCTGACTGTGTGAGAGAAACTTGGGGAGAAATTACCTCAATAATGTCTTTCTAATCTTCCTTGTTTACAGCACACTTTTTGTTCAAAGTCATTATGACAGTCATGGAAGATTCTGAGTATGATGCAGTTATTGAATTTTAAATGAAAACTAAATTGGCTGTGGTAGAGGGGAAAAATATCTCATAACACAGTAATTTTTCCTCAGGGTACTGTTGCTACATTTTATTAGAAATAAGCAATTTTCACCATGTCTCCAAAATGTATAGTGCAGATAAACATGAGATATTAATCTAAGGAAAAAAGGCTTTTACAAGTATTTAATGCCAAATGGTGGTTTAAAGTTTGCATGTCTTCTACATTTTCCTGGTGTGCTGCAGAAACTATTTACCCATTTTACTGAAGCGAAACATATCTCAGTTCTCTGCATTGGTCAGAAGCCTCCTGTGGTGTCAGTTAGATGGGATTTCATTGAAAGGTCTGGAGGTTTTTTCTGCTTCATTTGCACATTTGGGAGGCGAGAAACATTGTCTGCATGTGAAAGGTATTGAGGTGCCTGTGTGGCTGTTAAACAAAACTGTCTGTAGAGCATCTACCACTTTTCCCATTGGGATCCTCCAGCATCTCCCACTGCTCTGTTCCACCAGCCCTGAGGTTGCCTTGGGGGTTCTGCTAGCAAGGATGCAAAGGGGAGGTGTTTGAGAAGATAAATACGGGCATGAAATAAAAGCACCTTCATCCCAGTGTTGCAGCCAGCTGGCTGGTGTTAGTTCCACAGGCTGGCTCTGTCAGCTGGCAGATCTCTGCAGGGAGTGGCTCATCCCCAGCACAGCTCAGAGGCTGCCAGGAGGGAGCTGGGAGCAGCCCTGGGCCACAGGCAGCCCCCTGAGCCCTGGCCCTCTGGGCAGCTCCCTGCCAGGCCCTCTGGAGAGCAGATTTCTGCAGCTGCTCCAGCAGCATCCTCCCTTCAGCCATTCTTTTCTAAGCCAGCAGCACTGGTGCCCTGGTTTTATGGGTTAGATTTGCTTCATTCCTTCAGCAGCTCTGAAGTTAGGCTGCAAATAAGAGCAATATTCCAATCAGTGTTTAGTGAATTCTCATTAACCAGTATTAGTTCTTGCTCAGTTATAGTTTGTCAAACAGGGAGTGGATGTGAAATAATTGTTGAAGAGAAAGGGATGTATTTTAGCAGTTGCAAAGTATAAATTAGTATGGAAAATGCATCCACATATGCTTGGTGGAGTCCATAAGGTCACGGTTTTACTCATCCTGGCTCTGAGCTGCAGCTGTGACCAGCCCAGAACATTGCCCTTGTGCCCACCCCTTGTGCTCGTGTCTCCTGTTTGTTTCATGGCTGTAGCTCACACTGAAAACCTAAACACAGAGTAGGGTAAGAGGTTCAGTTTGATCAGAACAGGTGGGCTTGACATAGGATGCAGTTACAGAGAAATCATGGTTTACTTGGCATCAGGTTATTTTGGCCTTTGGGAAGTAAAACCTGCATAGGCACAGAGTCCAATGTGAGTGTTAGAGGCGTGTTCAAGAGAGTGCACATAGAGGATTCTGTAAGATCCTCACAAACTGGTGCCATTTTCAGAAAATCTGGTTTGGATTTTGAATTTTCACACTTCTGCCAGGATGCTAAAATAGAAGATCCGGGGAGGTTTACAAGCAAGCTCTCAGCAAACTCACACTAAGCTAATTCAATTTATCAGTCCTTGTTGGGTGCTGGGATGAGAGAACATTTAGAACTGAATATAAGCCTGTTTCCAAATTAATCACAAGCTGTTATACTTTTATGATTTAGTGGTCTTGTTTATGACTAACATTTATGGAAGATAACTAGAAGAATTTCAATAAAAGCTTTTCACCTAAAACTAAGATTATAACAATTTTAGGGGTAATTGGGCAACCATTGAATTCAAAAGCTGACAAATACAGAGAGTTTTTCAAAACTGTTTATTGCCTACTGACTTAATGGCAGGTTAGACTGCCAGATGCATCGCTCTGTGATGAATGTATAGCTTGCTAAAAATAATGTTGGTGTTCATCAGTTGAAATATATTGCAGCCTATAAGCAAATGAAAGGGGGTCCTCTCCAGTTTCAAATTAAATCAGTTGTGAAAAGCATTTCCTAATTAACAAGGCTTCATTTTAGAGCAAATAACAAAATCTCTTATAACATATTTTTCACTCTTCTGCATTTTCTCTTTGTAAACATGCCATTATGTTGCCATTGGTTGCTTTCCTTCTTCCCATGTTGTCTGTTTGGGCTTCATAAACTGAAATGAGAGATGTGTGTATTAAGGAAAATTATGAAAAAATTATGTGTACCTCACTGTGTGATCTGTGAGTTGTCTACAAGGGCAGGAAGGAAAGAGACACTTACAGCCATCATGTTTAAAGAATTTTACAGTAATCTGCATCAGCCTAGAAAAGTATTTATAGTAAATAGGTTGAAAAAGGTAAAATATTTCTATTCTAGGGGAAAACTTTATCCTCTCTCCTTCCTGAATGGAATTTCATGACCTTTGCATTTTGCAAATTTGCTGTAAAAGTGCTTGAATTTTAGCACAAGTGCTGTTTACATGAATTTAACACAAAAGCACTCTTCAGAATTTTTCTCTGTGTGTAGGGGTGCATCTTCACTCAGGCAGTTTTGTGCAAGTCTATCCTCCCTTTAATGATATTTTAATTAATTGCTTCCTGGTTTTCAGCTTCGTGTTGACTGCCATCCATTCAATCTCAGCTTCATATTTTGGACAAACTCTGCTGTACATAGCATGTCAATTTTTTCACAAAGAGTGTAAATGTAGTTCTCATTTCCAGCATCATTCAAATGCCCACATAACTCTTATCCTTGTGAAAGGAAATTGAATCTGTCACGTCATCTTCTATGGCAGCCTGATTCTTGGGAACAAAAGATATTGCAGCTGACAGATGGAGCCACACACTACATAATTAAGTCTCCAGTGTGTGTCAGCTGCAGCCTTTCAGGCACAATTAGAGTCTGACCAGTTCACCCACTTAGGTACTTTAAATAAAAACAAAAAAATATCCCTTAGGTGGATGTGGAGGTTTCTGTGAAAAACGAACTCCAAAATGCGCTAAACAGAAAAAAATAGGGTTGTGTTCATTGCCAGACCTTCCAGTGATAAAATTTGATACAGGTCTTTAAATCCTCACTTTATGTCCCTTTCTTTTGCATTTGTTATGTCCTTAGTGTAGCTAAGCATAAACTCTTCTCGGTAGGGAGGCTCGTGGAGGCAATGGATAGAAAATACATTTTCTTTAGAAAACCAGCTTCAGGAAGCCCCAGCTGTGCAGGAGATACAATCACGTTGGGTTTGTAACAGGAGGTTGTAAAACTTAGGCAAAATTATGAAACAACAGAAAACTTTAGGAAAAGACAAAAGGCATTTAGTGGTGTGTGATGCAACCAGAATTAAAGGTGAGCCTGATGCACAACCTTGTGATCTGGTCTCAGCATCTGCCATGTCTGGGAATCTCCATGTTTATATGACTTTTCCTCACAAAGACAAAGAGAGAAAAGGTTTTGGTTAATCTGCTCCACTGCACTCCTGGTAAATAATTAGGTGCCTTACACCACCTCTGCATACCTGAGTTGCTTTGGTTTATAAGAACACTGAGCAACACCAGATCTCAGTGTTCTGTCATCCCTGTGTTTTTAACTTCCAAAGTTGATTCCATTATTTCTGACTCACACTACTTTTTTCAGTCTTTCTTCTCTCCCTAAAACCTACACAGCAGTTGCCTGGTAGTCATTATAATGATGCACCAACGGCAGCAAAAGCAGCTCACAGAGTTACAGCTGCTTCTTCACCTTCTTCTTCTCTTTTTAGGTATGTTCTGTTGCATTAAAGAGAAGTTCCATGCTGCTTTTATTACTCTGACTACTAATGAAGGATAAGCTTATTAATTCAGAAGTTTTAATTAAATCACTTGCAGAGGCACCTGCTTGGCATGAAAATATATTCAGTGGATGATTGTAAGGAGTCCCTGGTGGTACAACCTTCCTTGCTGACCATCCACGGTGGATGCTTGCATTCCAAATCTACTTTGGTGGGGAGGTCAGGAGGCAGGAGACACAGGGATGCACTTCCCAAATGCAGGGCTTCAACCACCAGGGCAGTATTTCAGCTTTCAGCAGACATCTCAGATTTCTAAATGGAGAATAACAGGTTGCCAAGAAGCAAGTCAGTCAACTTTTCCTACAAAACTAGCCAAAAATGGGACTGACTGCCTCATGGTTGACCATATTGGGTTACTAATTTAGGCTGGGGAGTTCCAGCAGTTTAAATTAGGACTGGAGTGGGATTTATCCACTCTTCTTGAGCCTGAATCTCCAGAAGGCACATGCACATTTGTAATCCATCTGCATTCAGAAGTCCCAGGACTTGGTTTACTTCTATGACTTGTATCAGACAGACTTGGTTTTAAGAAATAAATGTTTCCTTGGGAATAAAAAAAAAAAAAAAAAAACAAACCTGCCTAATTCTGGGAACTGTAATTTGTGGTGAATATGGCCTTTGACTTACCTCTTTCGTGCTCCCTGCCCCAGTCTGGCATAAATTCACAAAACTGATTTAAAGATTCATACTTCTTATCCTGTTGCCATGCTCCCTCCTCCAAAGTAACCAAGTTACAAAGCTTTCCTCAGATAAAATGCATTATTAGAATGCCATTACCCCAGGTGGGGTCAGGAAGGAAATATTTTTCCTTGCAGCCAACTAAAGAAAAGACAGAGAAAATGTCTTGATTTCATTTATCAGACTTTACCCTGTTGCTTCTCTTTGGCCCGTGCCTCTCAGATCTGCACTGTCTTTTGAGTTATCAAAGTCCTGACCCTGACAGGGCTGCAGTGCTGGGAAGGTCTGATTTGGATCTTGCACAGTGGTGTAAGGCAGGAGAAGCCCCCAGGCAGAACCTCGTCGCTACAAATCCAAGTAAGAGCTGTAATAGCCACGATCCATCAGGTAGGAAACCTGGAGAGAGCAAATGCTCTTATCTCAAACACTGAATTTACAGTAATTAACAATTGTAAATGCAATTGCAGTGTTTTATAGGCTGTCCTTTCTATGATTGTGGGGAATGGAAGTTAATGGAAATGCACTTGATAATAGCTGCTGGCTGAAGGGCTTCCATTAGCTGATCCAGTACCTCCAAAAGCACACTTAGGTAATAATGCAGCAGATGAATCTGTGAGAAATGAATTGGGGTTTTTTGGTTGGTTTTGCTGTTGAGAGAGATAATAAAGACGTTTCTCACCAGGCTCAGCTGGGATATTACTGCTGTTCATATAGCTGAGTGTTTTGTTGGAGAGATGCAGTGCTACGTATAAACTTGTTCACTACCAGAAACCTGACAAATACTGAGCTAATATCATGTCAACAATAAACTGGGGATAATGCATTTCCTCTCCTTCTAATAGATTTTTCCTTACATATAATCATAAGCAATACTAAAAAATTACAATGGGAAAGAAACAGCCGCTGTCTGCTCTCTGTGATTCTCCGTTCGTCTGACTCGAAGTATCAGGTGCAGAGAGGATGAAAATAATTTGTTTGGGGATTACCTACACACAAAAAGAAACTTGATAATCATTCAAGTGAGTAGCTGCTGCATTTGTCTGCTGCCCTCTTGGCTAGTAATCATTGTTGAATCCAATGAAATTATTGTTTCCAGGGCTGGGGAGTGAAGGAGAACTCATTGTTCGTTGAGCTGCCTCTGTTTCGTCATTGGAGAAGTGTCAGTAGCCACTTAGCAGGGCTTGGGCTTCTGGGGGGCTGTTAGCTGGATCTACAGTCACTGACCAATTAATATTGTTTGCTTTTTTTTTCCTTAGGGAAACACAAACACATAGCACAAACATGGAAGTTTGACACACACAACCACTTTAGCCCTCAGAAAATGCTTAGTGCATCTTCAACACAACGTGGCACTTAATGGCACATGTATAATTATGTTTTATAAAGATTTTATAGGAATGGCCAGAATAATATTAATGATGTGTGAACGTAGGTGGCAAGACTAGATTTATGTTTCAGGCAATTACATTCTACGAGCTGAAGTAGAGAACAGAGGTAATTAACAAGAATAATGAAAGCACTACCTTCCCATAAATCACGGTTAAAAAAGAGTAAATAATAGAAGGCAAAGGGATTATGAGTCAAGTTGTGTCATTATTCATCAATTTCAGAGCAGGAGGGTGGGTTTAATTAGTGAAATGGCACAGCACTTTTTTGGTGCTTTTCAAGTAGTCTTCATGCTCTTCTATCATGGGGAACAAACATCTGATTGAATGCAAATGGTAGTGATTGCCTTCTCCACATTCCTGATCAGGGAAGGAAATTTCCCTTTGTGCTCCTTTGAATGAAGCAAAGGGAATGATTAGTGGCCATGCTGGACTGGGAAATTTTGCAATCCTGATTGCAGGTGAGGGTCTCCCTAATCTGCAAAGGATGAAAGCACACTCCAGCAGTTTCAGGTTTCTATGAGTTGCTAAGTTCCAGTTTTTAATCTGCAATGCTTTTTGGGTAAGAAAGCAAATCAGTCTCCACTGTGAGGACCCTCATCTATTAATTAATTTTGCCTTGTCTAATCCTAGGAGAAGACATTTCTCATGCCAAGCCACGGCAAGCTGATGCAGAATTGCAGTACCACGAGCAGCAGGAGCCCATGAGGATAAACACAGTGTGACTGCTCAGAAAGTGGAGGCTAAGAGCTGCCACAGCCCCAGAGTGGGGTCACCAACTAGCCAAATACCTAGCAAAGCTTCTAAACATCTCATTGTAATATTTTAGCTGATACAAGGACTGTTCCTTTGGAAGTTGTTTTATATTCTATTCACTCCTCTGAGGGCTGAGCAAGTATGGACTGAAAAAATGACTAACAGAAGAGAAGGCTTTTTTCATCCTGATCAGTTTGGGCTCTGAATTTGACTGGCTGTACAGACTAAGGGGATAAGAAAGTTGCTACTTGTAGATGCATTTGATCTCTCATTGCCAAGAGGACATGCTGCCATTCCGATAAGGAAAAGTAACGCTGAGTTGTTTCTCCATTCACAGAACACAAATCTGTTTTTGCAAGCAGTTTGCCAGATTGTGATATCAATCAGTACAGCCACTTTACTAATCCCCAGTGGAGGGCCATTTCAGTGAGCCTGGTGCCTGCCCAGTCAAGTCTGAGGTGAGGGGGAGCTTCTTTGCACTGCTGAAGATTTGCTACCAGGCATCATGAGATAACTCTTTCACAGCTGGCTGAAGAAATCTTACCTACATGCAATATGTTTTGTAGAGCATTAAGGCATCCTTTGACTGAAAAGTAATGAGAAATGGACTGTTAACTATTATTCATTATACCACAGGCAAAGCTTGTGGGCCAAGTTTAATTAAATTCAATAAAGGCATATGCAATAAAAATGAGCAATTAACAGCAGTGAATGTTTCTGATCTGAATCTGGGAAGACTTCCTTCATCAGTATTAGCAGAGTGGGAAATAAAAAAACTCTGAAACTCCAACTTTGACATATATAGAGAGGAAAGCTCTATGTTTCCTGTACTGCAAGTGGGTAAATTCAGTTTACCTGCATTTGTCCTTGATTACACACTGTTTTCTTCTCTGGCTGCAGACCTCAGCATAAATGTCCAGCCTCCTAAGTCACCTCCAGATAGTGACAAAATGCTCCATGTCACAGAGAGCACACCCACTAAGTATAAGAGGCTGCAACACAACTCTAAGGAATACTCACAGGATATTTGCTGATCCAATATTGTACCTGCTCCACCCTACAGGCCACAGGGTGAGTGATAAATGGAGCTGAGGGGCTGGAGAGCTGAGCTGAGGGAGAAGGTGTTCATTCAATACTGCAGATTCTGTTGTTTCCTTATCTCTGGAGATGCCAGGACAAGGGTAATGGAGTAGATCCATTGTGAAAAGGCTCAATATTTTCTTGTCCACAGACTCAGGAGAAATCTCTGTGGTTCAGAAGCAGCATTGACTGATCAGAATCACATGGCAGCCCTTTGGGTTGAAGGCCTCAAGAAATGGGACTTCCCAAACCTTTTTAGACTGACTGAATTAGAAACTTAGCCTGAACTGCACATCCTACAACCCTTCACAGCCCAAAGCCCAGATGCAAATTTTGGTATTAGGCTTCCTCCATATCCTCAGCTGGGGGGCAGTACCATATGAAAAAAAAACCCAACCCAACCAACCAAACAAAAACAAACACAAACCACCACAAAAGAAGATGAGAATGTGACAGTCTCATGGAAAACACCAATTCTGATTTCAGTTCAGCTTTGCAGACAGCACTGCTCTTGTACCTGTAGTCTCATAAGATACTTTCATATGAAAATGCTCATGCAAAACAGATGTTGTTGTATCCCTATCTCTAAAGATGAATCTGTGGATATGGATGCACTGGCTACTTTGAATTTCAGACCTAGTGGATAAGGGCACTCTAAGAGCTTTCCTGGAAATCCTTAGAATTCCAGTCTGTTGGGGGCAGATTCTTATTCTTGGTGTTCACCTCCCTTCTTGCCTGTGTCTGGGCCTGGTGAGTGAAGCAGAGCTACCTTTAACGATCCCGTTGAAATCAGGGGAGGGAAGAAGTGCTTCAAGGCTAGTTGTGGGTGTGTGGAGGGAGGGGGGAATTTTAAACAGGATTTAACGGAGCTGGGAGCTGGGTTATTTAAAGCTGGTGCAAAGATCCTTTGTATTGACAATTCACTGTATGAGCCATAAACTCTTCACTCTGTGCCTATAAAAGATGAAAGGACCAATTACTTATTGAGGCATTAAACACCCTGGGGACAAAGATGCCTGTCTAGCAATAGTAAACATATTGACTGAAACCTATTTGAATTTCAAATTGCCAAATGTCCCGATTTTTTAAAAGCTTCCTATGATAACCAAGGTCTGGAAAGTCAATTGAAACTTAATTCTCCTGGATATCTCATGGGGGGAAAGTACATGAATCTGGACAGATTCAATTATTTAATTTTAATGAAAAAATAGATAGCTGCTTTATCATTTCCTTATAGAGCCGTAGATGGGAACTCAGCTCCTTTTTCTAAGATGTTATCCTAGGATAAATGACAACAGTTGTCTGGCAAACACAGGTTGCCAAGAGGTTTATATCCAAGTGTTTTCTGCTTCTTCTTGTCCTTAGATCTTCTTTTTTCCCTCCCCCTGGGACCAGGACTCTCTGATGTGCCAGCCCAGTCCAGAGGAGCATTTCCTCCCTGCCCATGGACAGTGCAGATGGAATTCATCAAGCATTGCCCAGGGGACCTGTTACAGGATGCTGTACATCCCCACACTGCACAAGGACACGTTTACTGTCTCATCTATTGGAAAGACACTCACAAAGCCAGTCAGCCACAGGTCACTGCTGCTACTACCAGCATCCTGCTGGTGAGATATCCTGTGGCTGCCACAGGACAAAGTCAGTCCTGACAGCAAATGTGGAAAAACAGCCACTGACCATGTTCTGCAATCCTCCCACCCTCAGATGCTTTTGAGACTTGCCATGATCATCAGCTTGATCGACTTGCCATCAGCTATTTGCCAGGAGGCAGCTGGGCAGAGCTCATCGAATTAAAAGTTACAACTAACTCTCCCTGACTTGCACTGCCCTCACCACATTCATTAGTAGAACAGTTCATTGTATTTAATTGCCATTACTCTGAATACCAATGGAGTTAATTGTTTGCTCTGTATGGACAGCACTGCCTGAAATGTTGACTCCACATAAACCCATTAAAACAATTAGTGCAGTGTAATTGTGGGTATTTACTGTTGGATTCATTATCCTTTTGTTTTTACTGTAATGTCATATACAGAGCAAAGGTCCACAGCAGCAGCAGGGCTGTTATCAAAACCTCAGAGGAGTTTATCCTCCTCTTTATATTCTCTGCACACATAGAGGGAGCATCTGTAATCATAACAGCTGCTCTGTGTGTACTGCTGGGCAGGAGAGACACTAGTGCACCCCTGTCCTTGACCTTGGCATAATGAGGCTTTTATCAGATCCAGCCAACAAGGACACACTCAGTGCTTCTGTCTGAGCAAAACTGGTGTTTGTTGTTGCTTTTGTTTTAATAGAACCTCGTTACAGGGGGACGAGTGGCTGCATATCAGCATCATTCAGCTGGTCACGAAAGAGATTCCATCTCCCCGCCTTTGTTTCGGGTGGTTTCTGTTGGGATTCCCATTATGCAGTCATTTTTATGTGTTCCATTTACTCTCTGTCTTGGTGTACAATCATAAATGAAGGCAAGCATTTATCACCACAGCAGCTTTAAATAACAAATGCTTGATGAATTTACTCTCAGCTGGCCGGAAGCAATACTGTGATTGCAGCATTTTATAATCATCAGGACTTGTTTCTCTAAGCTGAATTAATTTGCATGGGCAATGTGTTATTAACAAAGTTGCTGGTAACTAGTGTGTACAAGAAAACTGTGGGAGAGGACTCTCTCTGCCTGTGCTTTCCTTGGGCAAACTTAACCTTGTGAGGTGTTTTAGATGGGTGAAGAAATGTATCCAAGGACAAAGGCTTGAAATGAATGCAAGGATTCTGGCTCCATGTGGGACAGATCCTACAGAGCCAGGCCCTGTCTCTGGCCATACAGGACATCCCTACATTATTATCACACTTATCTCCAGCCAGGGTCTTCCAGGACAGCAAATCCAGCACCAGGGTTTGTATTGCCAAGTCAAAAATATGCAGAGAGACCTTTTCCTTGCAAAAACTCAACTCATCATTCAGGAGTGCTCAGGAATTCTTTGTGAGTGAACTGTGTGCCAACACATCAGGTGTCACCAGTCCTTCTTTATGCAGCCAGAATAAACCAGTTGATGCTCTAGTTCACGTCTGGGAATAAATTGACTGGAGTAAACGCCCTGTTTACACTTCTCTAAACCTAGTATTTACATTTAGGTGGGCTGGTAGCATATGGATCTGGAAGGATGCTCCAGATATTTGCTTCACTGTGTGATACATGGCCAGCATTTCTTCTGACTCCCTCAGATGGCTTCTTTTTAAGACGGTGGAAGGTTTCTCCATCATGTCTAGGGGTAGCTTTTTGTGCCTGCAGAAGGAGCTTCTACTGTTCCTTTCCATGGAGGTTCTTAAAATATTCTCTCAATTATTTTAAGTGGAGGGCACTGTTTACACTTCCCAGCCTCAGTGAGGTTTCTGCAGCTCATTGTGGTATTTATTGCTGTATTAATTGCTCATGTACAAAAGCTTGTGGAGGTGAGCAAAATGCTAATGATGGATCCTAATGACTGTGCACGTCCCTCTCCTTCGCTGGTCGGTGCTTTATTGATGTATTCATTAAACTGTCTGAGCAGCAAGGCTGGATGCACATACCAAAATATTTCCTTTTCATCGGAGAAAAATACAGACCCTGAGAGAAATTGGTGGTTGGAAGATGCCAGACAGTGATCTCTGAAGGACGAATAAAGGCACTCTGAATAATCATGTAAGAACTGACAGTCAGAGTGAGAGGCTGTGCCTCACAGAGAGAGGGAGGTGGTGGTAGGATGACAAAAGGCAATTTTTGCATTTTTGAGAAACTTGTCTGAAAATGGGTCCTGATCTTGTAGGGATGCTAGGAGATGATCACATGGACATGGAGCACACTGTGTTTGAGGGAAGATGCATATGGAAAAATCTAGTGGGTTAGATGCTTCTGTGTAATTGTAAAGGACTGCAACACGCATGGGAACGAGCTCACTGATCCTGGAGTGCATCCTCAGGAGAGTCCCCTCACTGCCTCAGGATGGAGACACTGGGCAATAAGAGCTTTATTAGAACTTCCAAGAAATTCTTCCTTGAGCATGCTGAGAGGAAGGTGATGAGGAAAGCCTGTGGGCAGCTTTGGGTACATCCTTGTCATTTGGTAGAGTTCTCCATCAAGAGGCATGTCAAAGCTCCTTACAATGGAAGTGTCATAACCCCCACATGCCAAAGGAGAAATCAAGGCACAAAGCTATTCAGGAGATGAGAAAAAGGCCAGGTGTCCCAAGACTTCAGTGCTTTGTCTACTACCTTCAGTGTTGACTTTAAACTATGGCTTGCTGTTAATCCACCTTTCTTTCTTCATTCCAGGGAAGTACAAGGGAGAAGGCAGCGATGTCATCATATCATCTTTGTCAGTGTCATAAAACACATCCTTATAGAATAGCACTTATAATATTATAAAATAACAGTATTTTTTCAATTCCTAATCTGAGTTTATGCAAGAGCTCTGTAGAAATAATTGATTAGGTTTCAATTTATACTCAGAATGGTAACTGACATGGTAGCAAATGTGTTCATTGATATCTAATTTGGTGTGGCTAATTTCCTCAATGCCAGCTAAATGCCTGGGTATTTCTTATCACATTAAGGTATTATCTGAATCTTGTTGCACATTTGTTCAGTGCTTCTGTAGCTATGACTTAATTACATGGCAACTGAGTTTATGCCCTGGTATTGGAAGGATTGCTCCTCAGTTAGTCTCCTCAGATAAACAATAGATAATTGCCATGTTCCTACTTTAATTAATGTAAATTATAAGATTATTTTAATGATCTTGGGTCCGGCCTTGGTAAGACACAGATCACTTTTCCAGTCCCACTGAGCTCCAAAAGTGCCCACTGAAGTCAGTGCAGTCCATCAGAGCAGGTTTTCACCCAGCTCTACAGAAATTAGGGCTTTTGCATAGGAAAATACTGTCCCTCAGTGTGGGGGAATGGCACACACATAACAACATTCAAAATTTTGGTCCTTGTGGCAAGAATTGCTTACCCCCAACCCTCAGAGGCTGTGCAACACAATCCTGCACTGTGTGACCTACTTGAAGCAAGTGGGAGTCAATATCTATTAACTTCTCTCTGTTCTGTAAGTCAATACCTTGTCCTTAAAGCAGTTGTTTCCCTCTCTCTGCTGCACAGCTCATGATCAGAGGAAAAAGGGAATTTTTCTCCCCTCCATCCACTGATGCTTTTCCCCATTAATACAGCCAAGGGGGTGGTGGTTTCCAAAAACACCCAGGAAAGGCAGAGAAGCAGCAAAGGGATATGGAGGGTCACCTCTGGGTGAAAAAATCTGGGTTTTTGAGGGGGTGGGCAGGTGGGCAGAAAGCTTGTGCCAAGATTCAGCTCTAGGTGTGTGGTACAGCCTTGTGAGCAGAGTGAAGGGAACACTCATGGAGTTGGAAATGCTGGGGAAAAAACAGTGACCCTTCAAGATACTAAATAACATTGTGTGACTCGAGTGAAATGCTCTTGTTAGGCCTTCTGGAGGAGAATTTGACGTTTTCTGTGCCACCTGCAGTATTAAAAGAAAATGCTGCTGGCTTCTGCATTGTCTCCTGGAAGGCACAGGAGCTGACAGAAATGTAATTAAATTACCTGCAGCATTCATCTGTTGTCATAGCAGCCCTCACAATGAATGCAACAATAATTTCATCTATAGCTTAACTTAATGCTAAATTTTGCCTACACCAGCCAGAAAAAAGTTTCCATATCTGACAGGGTTCAAGGGTTTCCACTTCAGTTCCACCAACAATGGTCTACAGTGGGGTAAAATCACAGATGGAACCTTTGCTATGCTCCTCCAACATCAGACAGCCCCTACTACCTGTGGGTGACCTCATGTGGTTCAGGAGGTCAGATCAGATGATCGTATTTCCTTCTAGCCTTAAAAATCTCAGAATCGCTGCATCAATTTATGTGCACATAACAGAAGCACAGTGCAGTGCTCTTCCCATCTCGATTAAGTCCACCAAGAAGCTCTGGCTGTGCTCTAAACACACGCCCCTAATTTTCCTGGAGGTGTGTTTCAGGTTGGATGTGTGGAGCACAGTGAGGACACAGCAGTTTTGGCATTGATATGGGGCACAGCAGACAGGGTAAAACTCATCTTTCTTTTTTTTTTTAACTTGCCAGGCAGTGTGTTTTAAACTGAGACATTATTGATGGACCCAGGTGGCTCCAAGCACCTCCTGACTCTCCTTTGCTAAATGTGGGATGAGCTCCCTGGCTCACTTCAATATCCTGTGGGGAAGTGATCCCTATCACTGTGCTCGAGGGTGAGGGGACAGCAAACTGTCCAAAGGCTAAAGGATTGAATTATCCTGAACACCTGGATAATGTCTAATACCTAAAGGTAGATCATCCATTAAGTCCAAGAAAAGGTAGCAGGCTACTCCTAATTTCCATGACTTACCCTTCTTTGGATATAAAGGAGTTTGTCATTGATTTATCACTGTAAGAAATTTCAGAAAACCTCGCTTTGCTTGCTGATATTCAATTTTATTTTACCTTTGCTGCTATTTATCTACTACTTTCTTCCAGGAATGACTCCTGTTTACCGCC
The DNA here is from genome assembly GCF_965178545.1 of Coloeus monedula. Lineage (NCBI taxonomy): Eukaryota > Metazoa > Chordata > Aves > Passeriformes > Corvidae > Coloeus > Coloeus monedula. The sequence goes on along the minus strand of NC_138798.1, from coordinate 6,209,908 downwards.
TTTCTCAATTAAGCAGTCCCAAAATTCAGCTATGTAGCAATAATATTTCAAGAGAACAATTAAAAACAAGCCAAGAGTAGAAGAATATGATAAATGAGACATAAAACATCTGCAACAAATATGTGGCTCCACCCAATACACCTGGGAAATACCTCCTTCTTTTTGCTTCTATCCATTCCATTCCTGTTTGGGGAGCTTTAGGGAACCGAGGTTCATCCTGCAATGACTTGTTTTTATCTCACATATTCAGGAATGTACAAGTTGAAGAGTGTTTAAATGCCGTGTGAGAAAAGGGTAACTTGTGCACGGCCAAGATAAGCTGATCTGTGAGCTGAGGCTTGCCTGAGCCTGGTGTATGGAATATTCCTCCTCCAGGCAAGCTCTGCTCAGAGCAGGGGAGTTTTCTCTCTCGGGAGCAGCTGTGCATAATGACCTTCCCAGGCTAAACAGTGCAAAAAGGAGTTGTTGCAAATTGCTTATGTGTTGTCATTTTACTTTTCCCTGTATGAATAGACCTAATAACTCAGCCACATGCACAGTACCTCTCCTCTGATGCTCTCAAATGCTTTACCCAGGTGCACAAAGAGCATTTATTCCTGTTTTACAGATGAGGTAAGAGGAATGGCAGTAGCAGGAGAGCCAAATGTCACTCAGGGTTAGCAAGAGTGAGATGTGCCTTTGTCGTGCTGGATCATGCCAATATTTTGGTAACTATCAAGTAACTATCAAAGGCAAGTTTTGTATCAGATTATAGGTCTGGGAATATACATCCATCCCTTTGGACTGACCCAGAGGCAGGCTAGAGATCATCTGTATTCCTTGAGTTAGAGAGCAAGGGAGAGATGGCCCTTTGCTGTGTCCCTACCTGCCACTAAAGAAAAGCTAAAGTACCTTTCAGAAAGGCATGGGGAGAGGAAGAATCCATAATTTTCCTCAGTGCTCTGTTTTTCCCAAAATTTCCTCATGGCTTGAAATCTGGGGATCACACAATCACCCAGGGTGGGAGCTCACACCCCCTCCTACCACAGGAGAAAAAGAGCGGGGGGATGGACACAAGCACTCATCTGTCCCACATCCCCAGATGGAATTGCTGTTTGTACACAAAATTTACCTTTTTTGGGCTCAGGTGTGAGCTGGTTTTTGGACAACTCCAGTTCCCATTTAGGCCAAATATGGGTAATTCAGAACTATATGTGATGTTGAGACGCCCCCAAGCAAGCCTGGGTCTGTGAGATTCACGAGGGCACTTGGGAAACTGGGAAACTTTGCTGGGTGGCCATCAGTCAGTGCCTGCAGTGCAGGGCTGGCAAACCCAGCCCCTGGTACATGGCCACCAAGCTCTGGAGTCAAAGGATTTTCTCTGAGTTGCAATGCAGGGTTGGAAATACTGAAAAAATATCAAGGGGCTCAGCCATCATGGCCCACCTCACCTACAGATAACTGATTTTCCTGTGATTCACGTGTTCTTTTGTAAAAGGTCCAGTTTATCCTTTGGAGAATACTACAGCTTGAAATCAATTACATTTTGCTTAAGTCACCCAGCCCTGAGAGGCACCAGCAGCAGGTTTGTTCCACAGCTCTCAGAGGCTTTGGTCTCCCTGGCTCCCTGGGCTACAACCTCAATGCCTTTGAGCATCGCTCTGCTACGTCAGGGAATGTGGGGAGAGGAAAGAACTGACTTCCCACGTCTCCTTCCCAGTCCCAGGACTTCTTGGATGCTTGGTTTATAATCTGTTAGGGAGCAGTGGAAATGCTCCATGCTCCAGGGTTTAACAAGGGATGCTGCTGAAAATCAAGACCTGAGAAAGGATTGAATGCCACCAGTGTTTCTGATCTGACACAAAAACGAGGTCGGTTGTGAAGGAGTAAATGAAAGACACAGTTTTAAGATCCAGCAGTAAATATGCTGAAGGTCATGGGACATCAGAAGTTAATAAACTCAACTGGATAATTTAATTCAGCAGAAAGAACCCGTCTGTGTGCACTGAATTGACATGATGAGATGGAAAAGCTTTGTTATCCTCTTGTCTTGCCAGGATTTGCTTCAATTACACTAAAGAATGTTACTTCTTTCTTGCCCTAATAACACTGTAGAGGAAATTAAATTACTCATATATAACAAAAGTGAACTGATTTTGACATCTCTTCTAGGCAAACCTCCTGCTGTATTAGCTCCTAAGCACATTCTCCCTCACTTAGGGTCTCATGCATATTTATGATTATCACTCATAGTAAATAAAAGCACTTTGTGAGAACACAAACTAACTGCAGGAGGTAATGGATGTTGCCAAGGGTGTTTTTTATTGTTGGCTGTGACATGAAGTCTACAATATGGGTACAGTAATGGATGGATCGTGAGGCATGGAGAAATAATCTCATCACACAGTGCTCTGACATCAGAAACCACAACAGCAAAACCAGTGTCACTCCAAACTCAGGCTGTTTCACTGTGCTTTCATTTCATTTCATTTCATTTTAAAAGGAACTCTGGTTTAGCTTGAAATTTTTTCCTTATATTTTTATAACTCAACGATTGGTAAAAATAATTAAAGGCTGTAGAGCTAAGAAGGAATTAATTTCATTTTTAAGGCTGACAGATCTTAGCCTTTGGTTTTAGCTGGATTAATAATGGTGGGTTGTCTCAGTTGCAGTGGCTCTTTCTTAAAGTTTGATTTCTTTTTCATTACATTAGCTAGGTTTTGGAAAGATTTTATACAGTAAATTTAGCCTCCAGAAATAAACCTCACAACCTTGAAACTAAGGGTGAACCCTGCAAGGCAGAGACCATTGCATCAGGGATTGGCTCTTGCAGGCTTTCATTAGGGGGAAGCTGGCACATCCTGAACAATACAGCATTTAAAACAATGGAGCCTTATTTTAAAAAAAAAACATTATTTCTCCCAGCCCATTCCAAATGCATCTCTCAACCTTTGTTCTCTGTAAAACAGGCTCTTATTCGAGTTTTAATTGGGCTCCATCCCCCAGCCCAGCAGCATCACCCTGTCTGGAGCCTGTCCATGCCAAGGACTGCACTAGGAGCAGGTTCATTCTAGGGGTAGATGCAGATGGGTTTCATCACCCATAATCTGATGTCCTGGACAGTGAGAGCCTTTTTTGAGATGGACATTCCTTCAGTGTTTTCCATAACTTCTATCTCTAGCCTCAGGTTCTTCCTCTGAAGTGGGGATGGAGTTTTAAGGGGCACTAGTGGGCTTTTTGTTTAAAACTCAGTAAAAGAACAAAGACTTTGTGTGGAGCAGGAAAGAGGCCAGGGGGAGCAGCTCTACCTGCCTTTCCCTAAGGATGGCTGGCTGAGCAAGCCAGAGATCAGTCCTCTTTAGGCTGTGATGGATGTCCCCGTGCACAGGAATACACTGCTGCTGTCAGAGGTGTCACCTGGAAGAGGAGGGCGAAGGGAGCTGAGCTTCCATTGAAAATGGCAACATCTGCTCCATCCATGAGAAAAAAGGGAGAAAAGTGATGCCAGATGTGCCTGGACTAAGTGGAACCTCGCTCTGCTGCAGCTGAGCATCACAGGCTGCTGTGCTGAGCACATCACACAGGTCAGCAATTCCACGTGGAACGAGGCAGGATCACCACGGGCAGCAGAGCCTGCAGTTGGGTCACCCTGCTGCACCCACAGCACTGCTCCTTCCAGGCATAAATCATCCTGATCCTGCCTCCAAATAAGAATTCCAAGTGCCAAGCGTTACGTTAGACAGTTACAAAAATAAATGAAATTTAGGAACTAATAGAGAGTGGAATTTCCTCTTAATTTGCCCATCATCACTTTTGTTTCTAAAGCAAAATGAGGCTGGCACGGAGATGATGGGAAACACAGTGCTGAAATGACACTTACAGCATCCCAGAGGACCATTCAGAGCAACAAAAAAACTGGTGATGTCCTTAAAGACTGCAGATGGTTTCTTCAAGGTGAATAATTTTATTGTTTATTGCCTGCTCTGTGTACTGCAAGGAATGACATTTAAGAAACTGCTCAAAGATGTTTTTTTCAAAGCACAAAGCAAACATTTAGGAGCCAAATTATCCATACCAGTGACTGTGTCATCTCCAGAGCTTGGAGCTTGGCTTCAGGCACATAATAGATTTGGGACAGTGAACTTTTAGAAAGCATGGAACACAGGTCAGGTGTGTATTTGTGCAAAAATATAGAAATCTTGGAACTGGAATGCTTTTACACAGCATGTGAAAATACACCCTGTGAGGGAAAAAAGTGCTCTTACAAAAGCAGTTGATGCTAGGAAGCTTTTATTACACAACTTTTTCAGTTTTTTAGGAGAATGAAATACCATTCACAAGCTCTCCTTTTCCAAGATTTTTCAAAGCTTCCAGATCTGACCAAAAAGGCATTATATACTTCAGTCACATCTGGAAAGTGCCCCTAAACTCCTTTTAAGCTTGTGTTCAAAATTTCATCAGTAGTGAAGATTTTAATGCATTTCTATTTGGCCAAAAATTCCACTTCATTTTCAGGGTTGGATTGTTTGGGGTTTTTTTCATTTTTCCTCTTCATATTCATATTATCCCTTTGACTCCTGTCCCAACAGATATTTGTCACTTCTCCAGGGAGTCTTAACACCAAATAGAAATTCAAGTGTGACCTTTTGCACAGGTAAAAAATTTATTGCTCATTAGTGCAAACTGGTTTGAGACTGCACCTCTCTGGTGCTCAGCCCAAAGCTTTCTGCTGCCATGGCTCTGACCATTTGTTCTGATTCCATCAGATCTGAAGCCTGTAAAGCAAGGACATGTTTTGTGAGGAAAAAACCCCACATTCTCTGAAGGTAGAAAAAAGAAAATATCTGTTTATAATCCTTTTGTTTGGCTTTGGGGTTTTTTCTTTTTTTTTTTTCAGTTACTTGTGGAAGGATGGTGAAAAGGTCACAGCAGAATTACAGGAGAAAGGTGTCCATAGACCAGCTTGCAAGCTGCTTTCAAAGCAACTTTTCAGGACAAAAAGATAAAACATAATCAAAGCAACAACTTTCCTTTTCTTTTACCTGAAAAACCATGTAAAATTTCAGCCTTTAGAAGGATTGAAGGAGAGGCAGCCCCTTGGACCAGGCAGAGCATCACTCATCAGCCACCTGTGACAGCTCCAGGCTCCTCACCTATGGGGAGGAGAGATGCACATTGGGAGAGTGAATGCATTGTTTGTTACACTTAGAGGGGTTTTTTTATTTATTTAGACCTGTCTTTTTGTTTTTCCAACAAAAAGAGAAAGCTTCTCTTGCAGCTGAAAGCCCGGGGCAAATAAATATCCATGTGCTCAGAGAAATCTGTGAGTTGTTAAATGAAGAAGCAGCAGCAGGAAGGCAGAGAAGATGTGGGCTTTAGGGCTGCTGCTTTCATTTTTACTCCCTGTGCAGGAGGCCTGGAGTAGGGGAATGGCAGCTGGGAATAAGTCAGGCAGAAGGCAGCCCTGTACAGCTTGCTGGTGAAAATTAGTTGGGGAAACACTGTTAAATCCAATAAGCAGACACATGAAACCTAAACCAAAGGTATCTCACCACAAGAGTTATGTGCAAATTAAAAGATAGTGAAAAGAGGGAATTTCAGGCTCCAAGTCAAGAGGCACCATCAGGAATGGTTGGATTCCCTGGGTGCAGTCCCAGGACTGCCAGGCTCCTGCTGTGAGGGCAGGCTTGGAACTTCCTTCAGATCAATATTGTCCTTCCCTGGCACTCAGCAGAGTGTGGAGCCAAGACATGTCTGATTATGTGGTTGGCTTTTTTTTTAAATGTAAATTTCATGGCTTTAGCAGTGAGAAAGAAAGGAACTGGGAACAGAAATACTAGAAATATTAAAATGTCAGAGATAAAACTCCTTTCACATAATAAGAAGCTGTTCCGACTAGGACTTGTGGGATAATTAAGGATAAGATGATTTTGGGTTGAGTGTCTGACTGCTGTGATTTAACAGGCTGCAGAAAAAGCAGCCATGGAAGATAGTGAAATCCCATTGGATTATTGTGGAATAGCATGTTGGTGCTCTCTTCTCCCATCTCTCTCCTGGATTTGGGCTCCCATATCACAGGGGAGGGAAGGCAGCAGCTTTCCTTCACAGATCATCTTTCATACTTAGTGCTGGTCCTCAGCAGAGCTGCTAAGCCAGAGCTCCCCTCACCTGAGCACGGGCAGTCTGGAAAAGCACACGTTGCCTTTTACCTTCTTTAAACCATTAAAGCCTAATTGATTACAACTGTTGTAATGTGGTGGTTTTAACACTGTGACTAAAGATTACATATGATTAGATAAGCAGTTTAAGAGCTCAGAGAGCTGAATAGTAGCATTTATTAATTATGCTCACTCATTTATCTTTGTGCTTTACTTATGATACAGTCCCTGAAACCTTAATGAAATTGAATCACAAAGAAAAGCTCATTACTTGGGAAAAAAATGTACATTCCCACTTTGAATGAGTTCAGTTTCTGTGGCCCTGCACAAAGGGCTCTTGCTGTGACCCAGGCGTGGGGCAAAGCTTCAGACCTGACTGCAGGGCTGAGCCCCTCTGTGGGCAGCACTATCTCCTCTGGATCACCTCTGAGAGAATCACAGGTACAACTGGATAATTTGAACTGATAATTTTAATCATCAAAACTAATAACTCCTTCTTTTTTTACAGTTTCTAGTCTCAAAACTCTAAAAACCACTAGGCTAAGCAGAGACATGGTGGTCTGCCTTTAAATCCAGGGCTAAATCTTCATGTCCTCCCTCTGTTTGAAGGAAAGAGTGAGGGTTTATGCTTTGGTTTGTTCCCCGGGCTGATAAGGGATCACACTGAACTGTAGAGAAGGTTTTACATATTTTTAAAGAAGTGGCAAATTAAAAGTAACAACTCAGGCATTTTGTGTTTGTTCTTCCTCTGGGCCATAATAAATCTTTACACAGAACTGCTGGAAGTATTAAATCACTCCAGAGCAACTTGTCCTTGTTCCTCACGGCAGAGACAATAGGATTTTAATAAACAGTATCTTTGATTAGGTTCAGCAGGAAAGCCAAGGATAACCAGGTATTTGTATCTGTCAGGGATTCAGCAACAATCCTTGTAATTCACCTTGACTGCAAAAGCTATTGCAGTCACATGCAAGACTTGATGATAGATTTTGGGTGTTGGGGAGAGGGGGTTTCTCAAAAACAGGGATCCACCAGGTACAGCAGTACCATCCCCTTTGGGGAAAAAAAATCTCAAATACAATTCTTGTGCATGGGTAGAGAATATGGTGATAAAAAATGCTTATTGTGATAAATTGCAGCCATGTTCCTCAAAGAAGCAGCAACTCACCAAAAAAAAAAAAAAAAAAAAAACCAAAACAGGGAAAATGAGGCTGAACTGGCTTCATGAACAGTAATGATATATAGCCACCAACACAGATTTGTAAAATGCACTTTGACTTAATTTTAAAGTTGCTTAATATTCTTGTCATATCTGTAATAGGTTCCAAGACAGACTTTACACTGCTTAAAACATTATTATTTATGTTCTAGCCACAGTGAAAAGGGATGGAATATGTGGCCAATACTAAAAATGAAAGAAATGCCCAAAATGCAAGTGGGTAAAGAAAACTGTGAGCTTTTGTTTCAGCATAATGACCGTCCCGATGGGATAATTAATTTCTCCTAGAGCAGCTTGTTATTTTTCAAAGATATTATACTTATGCAGATTTAACTGTAGAAACATCATATTGTTGTAATTTGTCCAGTGTGATGCAGCTCTAATTACTCACTGCTCAGAGCATGAAAAGGAAATGAAAGATGAGCAGCAAGTTAATTTTTATTTTGAAAACAATGAAAATAAGTTTTAAAAGAGGAAAAACAGGCCACTGTGTATCAGACTGGGAGCATGGATACATTTAATGGAAAGAGGAGCTGCAGTAATTCTGGATTTTCCCGGGAGGATGTTGCCAGAGGTGAGCCACAGCCTGGAAGGAGCTCGAGGTTATTTACAGCAGTGACAGCAGGATGAAAGCAGCACACCCTGAAGAACACCCCACCAAGTGCAGGAGCTGCTGCTCTGTGCCTCTGTCCCCTGCTTCTTTGGGTTTACCCTTAATCTGGCTGTACACGTTAGTTTTGACAAATCTTCTCCAAAACTAAGGATGCCGTGGTGCCTTTGGGGGTGTTTGGCTCAGGGCTGGCTGCTGGATCAGACGTGCTCCCAGGACACATCTCCCTGGCACTCTGACAGCAACCCCACGTGCACAGGCTGCTCCTCCTCTGTCCTGCCTCTGCTTCGTGTCTGGGGCTTATGCTCTACCCTTTCAGTAGTCCAAGCAATTTTCCCAGGCTAACAAAGACATTTTCTGCCTCATTTTTCCTTGCCTTTTCAAGGCTTTATGCAGCGCAGTGCTGAGCATTGGCAGTCCCTGCAGACATTCAAAGTTCCTGGTCCCTCTGTAGGTGGGAGCAAAGTTCTCAGTGCAAACAAACTCTCCAGAGCTTCAATACACCTGGTGAACAAAGGATCCTGACATCCTAGCAAGGAGCAGAGATCTGACAAGTGCCTCCCTGATGACCAAAGCAACATGAGATGCAAACACGTCCTGCTCCTGATTTCTGAATTCCAAGTTTGGGTGGGATTGGCACAAACTATTACCTCCACCTTATTTTATTCCTTTGTAAACAAATTCCCTTTCTGGAAATGACCCTTTGTTATTGCACAGTGACGTGCAGAGCTGCCAGGCAGCCATCCCAGTGCCATGCAGGGCTGGTGGTGCAGCTGGCACTCCAGATGCTCCGGTGGTTGTTGTGGTCACTTGGATGCTTGTGAGCCAAGAATAGCCCCAGCACACGTCAGCAAGCTGACAGGGAAGCAAAGGCAGCACTGCCCTGCCCTGCCAGCTGATCAGAATGAAGCATCAGACAAAATTTAAATAAATAAATAAGCAAACACTTTAAAAAGGAGACAGAGTTCAGAGGTTGCCTGTGGGCAAGGATGATGCTACAGAGTGATGACACGTGGGTGTGTTGGCACAAATAAAAGCTGTGTCTTTGCCCTTCCTTCCCACCGTTCAAATCAGTTTGGACATCACCTTTCCAGCTACAGGGTTACTTTGCACTGGTTCCATGGTGCTTCACTGGCCCTTTTAAGCGACAGGCACAGTCTGTATTTATCCCTGGCTCCTGCACAGACCCCGACAGTGTGACCTGCTCCTGCAGCATCCACACTGCTGCCAGCACCACCCTCACCACAGTCCCTCTCATCCCACACTGTGGCCAAAGCTGTGCCAGGACACCTCCATCGGGAGGGTAAAAAACCCATCAAAAATAAAACAACAACAGGCAAACCACACTGACTCTTTCCTCCAAACTGTTAGGAGGAGCCTGCTCAGATACAGTGACATGCCAAGTGTTCACATTGACAGCTCCTATATCAAGTGCAAGGCATGAAATGGAGCACATCCACAGCATGGACAGAAATTAAACATAAATTGAATGGCACAATTCAATCCTCACCTAACAACAGCTGTAACAAAGGCAGGGAAAGGAATTCCTTGACTCAGTTGTCATGACAATACTCTTGAAAAATATCTGCCATAGGACCAACCCTCACTGGCTCTATGTGACTGCTCCTCTCCCCCATTAATGCAGCACTCTCTTCCAGGTCAGTTCCAGGATGGAACAATTACATTCATCTGCTGCATGTGGAGGCAGCAGACACCAACAGTGCAGTTTATAATGCAGTTGCTATAATTAGTTTTTGAAATGAGCACTGCATGGGGAACTCCTCAAGACGTATCATTATAGAGAATGGGATAATTGCGATGTGGTTGCACTGTATTTCTTTTTTATTCACATTTTTCATTGCTAATATGCCTGTTAAATAGTGACAAGTACAAATGTTCATAGCAGAAAAATTAAATGCAAATGCTACTGCCATGCTAAAAAAAAAATTTAAAAAACAGCAAAATCCCGACCTGCTGTGTCTCATTTTTCTGTAACCTCTGCTTCTGTGCTGGTCTTTGGACTTACACTCCTAAGACAAAACTGCAGCATTTCCTTTGAAAATTATCTTTGATTAGAGTAAGATGATAGTTTTGGTCTTATTCCTAATTAATATTATATTATCGTTTATATATTATATTAATACTTTATATTATGTTTATATTATTTTATTGTATTACATTATTATATACATTATATCTCTATATAAATATTGCCTATGTATTGTTATATATAAATACTACATATTCTATATCTACTGTATATATTATAAATAAATTTTATATATATAATAAAGAGAAAAAAAAAAGAGAAAGAAACTGAGTGTCTCTGCTGTTCCATGTCAACTTAATTTTAAGAGAAATTTAAGAGCTAACTAGGCATCAAAGGGAAAAAAATACACATTTTCATCCATGAGCTAATATACTTCCCCTCACTGACTCTGTAGCAAATATGTTACTAATATCTGTTCTAAACTACTGATAAACTTCACCAGTGTGTGATTTAGCTATTACTGGAATACTTCTTTCTGAAAACAAACAGAAGGATGGAAAGAAAGGGGAAAAGCGGAAGGGTCCTGTGGGGTGATGGACAGCTTGTCCCAGAAAGAACAGGAATGAGGAACCTCCAAGAGAGAGCATGGCCCAAAGTGTGTAGCAGACAGGTTTTCTCCTTGGATCAGCATTTCAAGGGCAAAATGAGGGAGAAAACCTCGCTCAGTTCAGTTGTGCAAGCTCAAGTGAAGTTAATCTGAGACAAAGCAGGAGCTTTAACACGCAGATCCCCACGTTGTGCTCCAAACAGTCCATTTTCCTTCTCAATGGATGCCCTTGCCCCTTCTCCTGCTCCGATGAGCTGCTTTACACCCACCCAGGCACCTTCCCCTCTGTCACCTAACCCAGCAAACAAACAAATGGCTTTGGAACAGAGCAGGTTTGAACCCCCCAGCCCCTCTTCCCTGAGCTCCTCTGCAAGTAGGGGCTGATTTGCTGTTAAAATCCTCAACACTGGGGCAAACAGGGCTTCTGCCCTCCTATTTCTCTTCTTCCTCCTCTTCTGCTTGCACAGGAATAACCACCTCAGCCATGAGGCAGCAAGGGACGAGCAATATCAACCACTCCTGATTTCCACCGAAGTGCAAGAAGAAGTGAGGGTCTCAGACCTGGGCAAACCAGTGTCTGCATTTCCCCTGCTTACCCTCCCTTCTTCTGTAAAGGCTGGCACAACCATAATCATCATCATTATTATTATTATTATTATTATTATTAACCATACTAACTGCTGGGCAAGGCATTAGTGCATGGATGCAGGGTGTCACTGCACACAGCAAATGGGCTACATGGAAAACTTTTGAACTAAGCAGATGAATTTCTGTTTGCACCGGACTAGACTGAAGCAACTTTTGGACAAAGCAAATAATATACACAAGCAGCAGGATGTCACTCTTTTTCTATCTCAAAATCCAGAGAGCCACTTAATTCCCGCTTAAGCCAGACCCACTCCCTGATGGTTTTCAGCAGTGTGCTTTGGAGATAAGACCAAATAGCACCTCAGATGATCCAAAAATGTTCCATGCAGTAAGCTGAAAGTTCAAAATAAAAATCAAACTGAAACCTAAACAAACAAACAAAAAACCTAAAAAGTAATCTTGCCCTTATCTCAGATGAGCTGGAACAACCTAGAGGAGAAAGGATATCATGCAGTAGCAGTGTCAGGCTCTGTGAGGATGTTCTCATGGTTTGGCAATACTCCCGGGCTTTCTTACCTTGCTACAAATGAGTTGGCAAGAGCAGTAATTGAGAGCAAAGCCTTTGCTTCAAATCTAACCAGGGCAGGGTTAATGTGGCAATGCTTTCCAAAGTTATGGGAAGAAACACCCACCAGGTTACTAACAGATGCTGAATTTTTCTCCAAGAAACCTCTGGTTTTACTAAGCACAGATTACAAGACTTTGGGTACTGACCTGCTCCTCCTCAAGGTCTACATTCCATCCTCTGGTCCACCTGGGATGGGCAGGAGCTGCTGCTCAGAGAGGGCTGCATTTCCTGGGCACTCATTGGGAGCTCAGGCAGAAGGCTCTCAGAAAAGCACTGTTGCATTAAATGGTTTCTGTTTCAGCTGAAAGGCAGCCCCAGCACAGCTCTGGTCAGGGCAGCTCCTGGCCCAAATCCCTGCCCAGGGATCAGTGCAGTGACAGCTGGAGGAGGGGGCAGAGCAAGAACCAGCCTGGCTGGGCACAAGCTGCTGCTGCAGCTCCAGCATGACACATTTGGCAGCCATGTGGGCTGCAAAACACCCCAAGGGACACGTGGGATCAGCTGGGACAGCTGGCATGTGCCATCCCACCAGCGTTAGCGAGGCCCTGTCTGAGGTCACCAGCATGAGCTGGCCCAGGGCAGCACCCTTGATATTGGAAGGACACAATTCATTAAATGAACCTCTTGACATCCTCCAGTCCTTGCTGGTGATCTGAGGTGATCCAAGCCCACCTCTGCCAGCTCCAGCTCCAGGAATTTGTCACCGGAGTGGAGCAATGTGACCCACTAGTGATGGTCGGGGATAGCAGATTCCTGCAAGGCTGCAATTTGCTGGCCATCAAACAGGTGTGGATGGCTTGGCAGATCCAAAATTACAGTGCAAGTAGGAGTACAGGGGAAATTATTATTGTCAGGATTTTATGGAGAAAATAACCATGTAGAATGTATTTTAAGGTGGTAGTTTAGACAGGAGCATGATAACCTCATAAACCATAAGAGGAAAACTTGAGGCGTTTAAAAACATCAGAGGAAAACCAAGAGTGAATTACTACTGCCCCTTCTTTCCTAGTTATTTGTTGTCTTAAATGATATGTGTGTGCCTGCAAGTGCATTTGTAAATATATTTCCTTTTTTTCTCTTCAGATAGATTTTACAAATAGAAGAGTTCACAGTGTTGCTGTATTAAGGAGTAAAATAAAAATCTGTGAGTGTTTACAAGCACCAGCCAGAGAGAACAGGTAAGAAACTGCACCCCTCCAGAAGATGAAGGATGCTATCAAACCATCTGACTGCAGCCACCAGAGCCAGCAAACTCCCTTTGGAAACCTCCCATCCCTCCTCCCAGATCCCTGTCAGAGGAGGCACACATCCCTATAGGTAGGTTTGATTTGTTAAGGGACCTTCTCAGTGCTCCTTCGTGCATCAGCGCTGCCTCCAGAGCGAGGGGCAGGTGCCAGCTTAGAGCTAAGGGCATGCAGGGAGGTCAGGATACACCAAGATGGTTCTGATGCTTCTGTGGAGTAACCCAGATCCTCAGGGATTTTATGTAGTCAGAGCCTGAAGTTCACCTTAAACTGCACTGCCCTGTGCCAGCCCACACAGGGGTGGCACTGCCCAAGGAGCAGCATTCCTAGAAAGTGGGACAGGCAGGCCAGGGCTGTGAGACGCTCACCCACCTGCATTTCAGTGTGTGCTCCCCAGAGCCAGCGTGGGTGACACTCCATATGTCTTCCATGTATCATAAATGAGTGTCATAAACAACTGTCCTTCAGAAAGGAACTGAGTGTCAGCATTTCCTGAGCCTCATTAGCCACTCACACTGTGCCAAGGATTTCTAAAGGGAAGCAGAAGGTCTGACTGCGTGGAGAACAGCAGTGGGATGGGAAACACCTTGTCTTTCCAAGGTGGGAGGCTAGAAGGTGGCAGAACAGCTTATTTTGGGAGCTGTTTGTTAGCTGAGCTCTCAGCTCTGCCTACTGGCATTTCACTGAAAGCTTGTGTCTGATAAAAGAAGACATGGATGAAAGGCTAAAGTATATTTAAGCAACTTTCTAGGAAGGATTTTCTCTCTTTTTTGAAAACATAGTCAGGATCCACTCTGTTTTGAGGCTCTGGCCTGCAAATCACCAACCAAGTGGGAAGCTGATGAGTGAAGTGTCTGGTTCACACAGAGAGCCACAAAGTGATGTCACCCTTCAGGGAACTCCCACAACTTTCCAAGTTTTCTTTCCCAAAGTTCAACTTTGTAATTTTGGGAAGTTTTGAATTACAAAACACCGCCTCCCAGTGCAGGAGCTGAGGACAAGGCAGAGCTGGGCATCTCCCAGGGCTGTGAAGATCTGTCCCCCATGGAAGGGTTGGCTGTGCAGAATGCTCTGCCTGAACCGTGTGCCCCAGCAGGCCGTGGCAGAGTGAGTGGCTGTGGCAGGGTATGGGCAGCCAAAGCCTCAGAGGGTGAAGCTGGAAAGGCTGGAAAGCTCCCAGCCCAGCTCACCATCCTCCTCCTCCTCTGCCTCCTGGAAAATCCAGTGCTCACAGTCTCTGTCAAGCACTGAGCAGCTTTCACCATCCAGTCCCTTTCAGATTCACAAGCAAACCCCACTGACACTTTGTGGGCTGGCTGTGGCATGTGTCACAGGTAAATAAATACAGCACAGTTCACTGCAGGCACAGTCTGAGAGCAGGCACCTCTTGGTGTAAGGGAAAACTAGTTTCTCCCCCGTGATCAGTTCCATAGGTGGTGTAAACCAGCCTGGATGCTGATTCCAGTGGGACAGTGCTGGCTTCTATAATTTGAAGCTCTGTCCCAGACTATTTAGAAAGTGGATATCTCTTAGAGCAAATCCCAGGGTATCTTCATGTCACAACACTCCCTTCCTAGGAAATCGTCAGCCAGGAGTATGAGTTACTGCAACGGCTACATCACTTCAGACAAAACCTCGCCATCTGCTCTACCCTCTAATTACAAATGCAGAAAACATAATTCACAATCAAATCACATATAAAAGGCAAGAAAATGAGCAATTAAAATGCACATTCTGCCAGGCAAATCAACCTTCCCTTCCCAGCCACGCTGTACCCACTGCTGCTCTGGCCTGTGGCAGACAGGGTCAGGATTAGTCCCGGATCACTGGAGACCCTGGTCCTGCCAGTCTGTCTGATAGCAGCCTTCCAGACTTCATCCTCTCATCTACCAGTGACTTTCTCCAGCTCCAGCCTGCTGCTCTGCTTACCAGGGACTTGCCAACCCTCAGGATCACTTTTTTCCAAGGGAGCAATTTACCTTTCTGATGTACAGACATATCTTTGTTATTTTCTACTCCCTGCCTCTCTTCTGGAGTCCTCCTGGCTCACAAGTCGACACAAACTTGAGGGTTTGGGGCGAATAAGTAGGGATGGATAGTGGTGTGTTTGCCAGCAAACACCCCAGGCTGAATTCATCTCTGGTGCAGCGTGGCTGCACTTAGTGAAGTTATCATCCCCTCTGGAATGCGTGTGCTGGAACGTGCATTAACATTCAGGCATCATTTATACACTATAAGTAATTCAAGCCTACAGGGGCAATTTCTTGCATGTTCAAAATTCAAAGTCTCCTTCTCTAACATCAGCTGGTTCAGAAGGGTTGAAATGCAGCTCTGAGGCTGGAGAGAAAGGGGGTCCTTGGAGAGGGATGTTCCACTGGGGGAGAAGGATTTGACCACTGTGCCTTACCCACACATACCTGACTGGGAGACTGATGACAGCCCTGTCCATCAGTCTGTCCATCCCTGATGTTTGGGCTCTTAGGAGCAGCCTCAATGCCCATCAGGTCCATCCCAGAGGATGAGAGTCAGTGCTCTGCAGCAGTGCAAAGCAGGTGGAACAAAAGTCCTCTCTATTAATGTCACTCAAGCTATTCAAAGCTCTGCATGTGACGTGTCTGCTGTGCCCTTTCTTGTGGCACATCCTCCCACTCCTGCCTGGGTGGAGAAAAACCCCTTTGTGAGCCAGCTCTGCACTCTGATCCTCCCTTCCATCCCTGCTCAAGGCCTGTACAAGGCTCCTGGGGTTTTTTGGCAATGCTCAGGTTTCCATGCTGGGCCTCAAGGAACACACAGGCCCCTGCTTTAGAGCTGCTGTATGCCAGAGCCATGGAATGGGAAAGGGATGGGCTTAGCACAATAGATATCCTGCAAACAGGAGAGCCCAGCACGTGCTGTACCATTCTGCCATTGCAGAGGCTTCTTCTCATTGAGCAAAACTCCAGCAACAAGAGGGATGATGTGACCCAAGCTGAGGGGGATTCCTGGCTGGATCAGCCTGCTAAATAATTTCTACTCTTCCTTTTAAAAGCCTGCCCCAGCAACCTTCCTCCTCTTCTACCTTCTACTCACACAGAAAGCACGAGACTCTGATACTCCTTCGGAAATGTTTCAGGGCTTCCTGATAGCTTTACAATATCTTGCAGTGAAGTGGCAGATGGGATTCTGGACTAATCAATACACTAACAGAGCCAGGTGCCGGATCACTGATCTGAACTGAAAGAAGGAACAGTAAATCCAAAGAATACAAAAATACCATTGGTTCTATAAAGCAACATGATCTGCAATTTGTTCAGCAAGCAATTCAGTTCCCAGGTTTGCAAGCCTGTGCTGTGAGCTCAGCAGGATGAGAGCAGGAGGCCTCTCTCCTCCTGAACCAAATGCTGTGCCTGAGAAGGAGCTGCAGCCTGGATTGCTGCTGCAGGGATTCAGAACTGCAGCTCTTGTGTAAGGCTGAGCACAGGCAGCCCGAGCTGAGCCCAGGGCCCGGGCAGCCCCTGGTTCCCAACGCTGTGTTCACCTTCCCTGGCCTCAATCCACTCTTGATGGAGCCATGACAAGCCCTCAACCAAAAGCCAAGGGTCACCTCATGGGATCAGTGGCCAGAAGGCTGATTGGGCCATTAGATTGCCATGAAGGGACAAGAGCCCAGCTGCGTGGCTGTAAAACCTGGGATACCCAGCTCTGTGTGGGAGACAGGGCGAAGGGGACTCAGCAGCCTCAGATTTGGCACCAGCAGAGCCCTGTGATCCCCCACCTCCCTCTGTTTCACAGCTACACTCTGAAATCAGCATTGCATTCAAGACAAGCAAAGAGCTCCTAACAGGGGAGAGGAATCTGTCCTTCCCATTTTCTTAGCAGCTCCTGTGCTGAGTCAATACCCATCACCTATAATTTTTTTTTTTTTTTTACTATTTGAAGACTTTAAAAGCCAAACAAAAGACATGTAACAAGTTACAAATTCAAAGGAGGGGGTTTTTTTAGGTGTCAAACTGCAGCTGAACTATAGTTATGGTTATTATACCTAAACAGACATAAAACTATAATGTGGATCAACACATTTTATCACAGTCATTCACTGAACACTGAGTCTGTGCAGCTTAGCTATTGCCTTTCTTCAGCCCTGAAAGATTTACCATAGTTTCAGATTAATCTGGAACTTTATTATGTAGTTATTTTAATCTCACTTTATTTCATCACTGCTTGGAGTCCTATTATCAAAGTAAGATCCTGTTAAGGTACAGCAATGATGAATGGTGTTAGAACCAGCTGAAACAGAAACAGAATCCAAATCTGTTTTGCTATATGCAGTAAAAAATATATCAAGAGAGCCTTTATGATGCATTACAGAGGGATAAAGGGGTTCCTACACAACCAGCAGCTCTGGGGACAGAGCCTCTCCAGCAGGTTTCCTGCATGATTGCACTCAGTCCTCTGTCCTGCCATAAGGTTTTTGGAGGTGGAATTGCTGTGTAGGTTGAAGGGAGCTCTGAGAGCAAGCCTGGTGCTTGGGGCTGCAGTCTTCACCCTGTTAGGGTGTTGCTCAGACATTCTCTTGTGGGCGCTTTGCAGCCGAGTTCCTCAGTGAGAAGTTCAGGGGAGTGCTAAAGACAGTCAAGCGCTCTAAAGCACAAATTTACATTTCATCTGCCAAGACGTTTAAAGCATATAAATATCTAAATGCTATCCTGAATCAGAATATTTTTCTAAACTGGGACTGAAAACGTTTAGGACATGCTTGAAAACATAAGGATGAAAGGCCGTGTGTGGCTGCTTCGGGCAGAAGCAGGGGAGGGCTGTCAGGCTGTTCCCCCAGCAGAGCAGTGTCAGCCAGCGCTGCAGGGGCTCAGACATTGCCACCGGTGACACACGGGGCACCAGCGCCGAGGGACGCCTGGAGTCCGCCCGACCACAGCCTGCCAGGGCAGTGCTGGGAGGAAGGATTGGCACTGTCCATTCAAAAAGAGTGTGGTCATCTCCTGCCCCCACTTCGCAGCACCTGCTGGGACACAGCCAGGCAGCCCCAGCGAGGGGACAGAGGTCACCCCCACTGACCTCCCCGCAGTCCCCTCACTCCCCACCGCAGCCGGCTGCTCTGGGGTTTCTGGTTTTCGCTCTTTCCATCATCCTCAGCCCTGCAAAGCCACCATCCCCATGGCACTGCGGGATCAGTTCCTTGGGCAGGGCCGCCGCAGGTGCACTTAACCCGCACGGCGCCTTGAATTGCTGCGGGATTTGCTTTCCTGCGTGGTCACACATCCCCGAGGGCGATGCTGCAGCCCGGGGGGCACCGGCATTCCCAGCGGAGCTGCAGGAAGAGGTCGATTTAGGGAAGGTGTGAGGAAGCAGACTCCGGCACTGGCAGAGAACCCCGCGGAGCCGCGGCAGCACAGCGGGCACCGCCGCCCGGTCTGCACCGTCCTCTAGTGGCCACCGGCCCCGCTTCACTGGCCACAGGGCAGGGGGAGCGGGCAGAGCCGGGGCAGCCCCCTTCATCCATGGCGCTGTGCCCGCACTGCAGCGCGGTTCCCCCTCCGCCTCTCCCATCCAGGTGAGATGGGACCGTCATCCTTGCGAGAACGACACTGCAGCCGTCACACCGATCACCAGCAAGACTGTCTCCCGCTTGGGAACTGCAGCTCTTGGCCATCAAACCTCTGCTTCCAACACCTCAGCACGTGGTATCTCCAGCCGAGATGACTAAAATGTAAATCCTCACTCTCCCAGTCTGCAGGAAACTGATGTAGGAAAAGGGATGTGATGATTCACTCACTTTGTATCTCAGAGCCCAACACTTTCCCCAAGAGCAGCCCAAGAATGCACCTTGCCACCCACCTAAATATTTGATAAAAGTTAAACACGAGCACCTGTGATTGATGCTTCTCCTCACACACCGCTCCAGCCGCTCCCCGGATAACGTGTGGCATTATTGAGGCATCAATTATCTTCAGCACAAGCACAGCTCCATTAACAGGCCTGCAGCCTGCTCGTTTTGATAAGGTTCACACTCTGTGCATTTATCAACAAAATGGGGATAACCAGCAGGACATGGAGTCTGCAGCTTTTAACTCTGTTAGGACAGAGATGATGTTCACATCTCTGCATGCACCATCAACCAGAGCATCCTGTCTGCTGGGATTTATTTCTCTGGAAGAGGAAGGCAGTTTCACTCTGTTTTTATCTCTTTTGGCTCAATTCACATGCTCCAGAACTCTCTTTTCAGAGGTGCAAGTAGGGCCCAGGGACAGGGCAAAGAAACTGCAGAAAAGCAACTCTTTTTATTAACAAGCCTCAAACTTCCTTCATAAACTACACAAAGATAGACTCTTGGCTTATTAATAGCAGTAAATCCCCAAATCCAATAGGCTTCAGTTAATGAATATTGATTATGATAGTGCTGGAAAAGGCTGGTGTCAGTTGAACTGAGATCCTGTAGCCCTTTTTACCTGAGCAGGGCTGTAAATTAACTGAGAGCTCATTTTTCAAAATTAGGTAGTGGAAAACACAGAAGTTATTGCTGCACTGTAGCTCTCCCTATCTCAGGGATATGAAACCACCTCAATGCTAATAGCAGCAGTCATTTACAGATGTAAATTTGCACTTCCCTCTATCTCCCAATGAATATCTTAGAAGTAAGAATCTAAGCTGATTAACAAACACCGTGGCCACCTCAACCTTTGACTCCCCAGATAAATCACATCATGCTCTTGATGAGCAGCTCTATTTTGCAGCCAGGCTGGGATGACTTTGAATGGAAGCTCAGGAAAAAAAACCAAGGGCAGTCCATTGAAATAGAGACCTTACCATTACCCTCCAGTGGGGAACCAAGGGAGTGATGGGTGGGGAGGCTGCAGGGTTATGTCAATGTTTTCATAAAACTATCTTTTATGCTCACTGAAATAGCCCAACAAGAAGAACAAAAAACCCCAGAATAGCCCTCTCCCTCTTCCCCACATCTGATAAAAATCAAATAATAACAGGAGTGACTTATGTATTCTCTGCCTGGTACTTCAATCTGGCCTTCCAGTTAATACACCCCATGATTAAAGCATCTATAATCTACAGTCTGTGGAGACCTGTCGAGCAGGAGCAGCAGCAGGTGCGCAGCCTGATAAGGGTTGTTCGCTCTGTGCAGATGAAACTTTTAATATTTATAACTGCTGGGTTTTTTTCCTGATGCTTCCTATTGAGGGGAAAGGGGTGAAAGTTGAAAGATAAAAGCTTGATGAAAGACCAGGTGGAATGTTTCTCCAAGGACAGGTAGGGGCTTAAAGCTATCTCCACCTAAGAGCTGGTTTAAAAATGCTGCTCAGGTAAGTGCTGGGGAATGAAGTCTCTGGAAGACCTTCGAGGCTTGTCTGAAGTGCACCCAGGCTTTCAGCTGTAAGCTCCTCTGAGCTGTCTGTGGTTCACTTGTCTGCACCAAGCACAGTGGGACTGTGCTGAGACTGCCAGGCATCATCACAAAATAATTAAGTCACTCCAGGTCAGCTGCACATACTTCAAGTAAAGCACTAACAGCAGCATTTCCAGCTCAGCACTGCAATGTGCTGAGGAATCTGAAAACACCCTGTGTCAGCCTGAGCCTCCGCCTCGGTGTCAGCAGGAGCTGCCATGGGCAGCACACGGGGCACTGGGAATGCTCTGGAAAACATAAATTGCATCTTGCTCCAGTCCAGTCACTGCTCATTGCAGTGTGGTACTTGGGATCCACGGCTGGTGCAACACTGGTGGTGCCTTTGCAGTCCTCCTCCCGAAAAACACCCCTTTCCAGTGGCATCCCTTTTCCTGGTGCTTGGATAATGCTACAGTCTGTGGTATTTGGTCTCACACACAAGGCTCTGCCCACAGGCAGCAGAGGGCCACACCACAATGCAGGAGCTGCTGCTTTCCAATATTCCCCACCAGCTCCATCTGCCCCACATGCAGGGTGTCCCTGTTTGGTGCCAGGAGACCTCAGAGGGACAAACAGGCACACAGGTCACACAGCCCTTGTTGATACTCTCTTTACCCTCTGTCCACACAGAAGAACCCAACCAAAATCCCTCATTCTCAGCACCATGAGACCTGGACTTGCCCCATGCCCAAGTGGTTTAATACCTGTGCTTTCAAAAATAACTCAATACTCCCGAGTGTCAAAATCATGACAGATGTGAATGACACTGCTCACCAGGAATTACAGACAGATAAAACCCAGGCCAACCTGAATAAAACAAAAATATGCCAAGAAAGCCATTCAACATAGGCATGCATTCTTTTAACTATATTGATTCATTTCATCTGAAAGATGATACACTGACTTCTGTCAAAGTGAGCCATGGGGTCCTCATTGCTACTGCAGAGCACTTCAAGATGTTTACCAAACACATACAGACAACACCCCATGACACAAGGAGATACATCTTAGAGCTGAAATACAAGGCTTGGGAGAACCTGAACTGAGGTCTCTCAAGTTGAAAGTTACATTTCAACCACTCTGCCTTTCTACCTCAGATACCAGAAGTCGAAGAAAGAAGAAAAGCAGGCTGGCCAGGGAGGAGGCAGCATTGCCTTTTCACCAGAGAACAAAGAAAGAGACTTCCAAAGATAAAGAGGAAAAATATCAATCCCCAGAAACACCTTACTTGAATTCAAAAGCATCAGAAAGGAAAAAAAAAAAAAAAAGATGTAGAGCTCTACACTGTGAGGACACGTCCACTGTTTGGAAAGCATGAAAAAAACTGGATGAAGAAAATGTAACACTTCAGTGTCTCCAAGACAGCTGCAGTGCTCCTTGACTTAACCAGACTTGGCTGTCAGAAATTGGATTTCTTGGCCTCCGCTTTCTTGACTGTAATTTACTCTTCCACAAAGTAAGATTTCAAATTATGCAAGCAGAGTTTAAATCTAAAGAGGTAACATTAAGTTTTTGAAAATGAGTTTGTCTGTGTTGTTAATAATGAGTTTATCCCAAACTTAAAACCTTGGGGGGAACCCAATCAAATGGAATTTTTGCATGACTTCTGGAGTGCATGAAAAATCCAAATTAACAAAAGCATCCAGTAACAGTGGAGTTAAAAAGTCATTAGCCCCTGGATACACTCTGGCCAGAGCTCCTAAAACACGTGCAGGCTGCAAGCAAAACCACACCAAGCTGCTTATCATTCTGAAGCAAAACTCAAGGATTAGCCTCCCACTGCACATCAGCTGGCCTCCCTGGCTACAGCAGGCACCAGGATTATGTTCACTTCCAAAGCTCACGAGCTTTTGGAATCCAGCAATCTTAGAGCATGAGACGGATGTACATGAAGGAACACCAGCAGCATTTCATAGATGGATTTACTGAGCACCCCTGAGTTGTTAGACAAACCAGTTTCAACGCCTTGAACGTGGGAGTGCTGAGTAAAAGGAAGATAAACATCCCTCTAAAGATGAGTTTAAAAATGCATATAAAAATATAATTATAATACATCAGGTGTTTACACTTATGTATTGAAGACATTTATTACAAAAAGGATGTCAGCTCTCATGTAAGAGTAACACATCTGAAAAATAAGGGCAGTCAGAGACTGCAATTTCCCTCAGTCCCATGGAACAGCAGTGAGATGTCTGTTGATGCAGCCCCTGGTCAGAGCCAACACCATCAGTTCTGGGGGAAGGGCTGGGATCCCAGTCAGGAACAAGTCCATAAACCCCTGCTCTGAGGAAAAATCCCTTCCAAATACCAGGTGGCAGTATGCAAGTGTGAGAAACACACCAAAGTCCATCCAGGGGCAGTGGCAAGGGTCACTGAAGACAGCTGCAGCTCTGCCAGGCAGTCCAGCTCTCCTCACAGGGAAGGGCTGCTGAGCACATGGGAGCTTTGTGCATGTCCCTAAGATCCGACTGCTGGCAGATGTGTTCTGATAAGATATGGCATCAGTCTAAACTGAAGTGCTCTGCAAAAATATCATTTTTCTTCCCAAACAAACCTCGTACTTGTTCAAACTCCAGGGGCACATCAACAGCGTTTTTCTTTACTTCTTTATCAAAAAGCTACAAAATAAAAACCAGAAAATATTGTCAAAACTCAGTACAAGCTCTTCACCCTGGTAAGACTGCTTACTCTAAAGACTAAAAACATCCAGCAAACAAACCCTTCAAACAAAAGCCAGCCCTATCACCACTGTTGCTCATGCTATATTATTTAACAGATCATTTTCCTGGTTTGCCCTGGTTCTGGGTAACCACATCAGTGTAGCTCCCTCTCCAGCA
Organism: Coloeus monedula; assembly: GCF_965178545.1. NCBI lineage: Eukaryota > Metazoa > Chordata > Aves > Passeriformes > Corvidae > Coloeus > Coloeus monedula. Next base: position 6,186,655 of record NC_138798.1, on the reverse strand, counting down.
GCAAGGCAGATGAACAGGACATGGCTGCTGCCTCCAGAATCTCCTTTTCTCTGGTTCCAGTCATTCACAAAGGCACAGCAGCATTACCTCATAAGCTGAGAGCTCCAGGAGCCCTGATATGTCATCCTCCATTTCCGACAGGGACTGGTTCAGGACAGCAGCTGCCTTGGCCACATCTGGGTGATAATGGCTCTGGAGAGACTGAGGAAGCAAGACAAACAGGAGATAATCTAAGTGCAGGGTAACACACACCCAATCTGCATTCCCACACAGGTGTCTGCCCCTTGTTGGTCAGATCTTTGGTGAACACCAAATTCCATCAGAGCCAAGTTCGCTGTAATGTGCTAGTACAGAGCTTCAAGAAATCCTCATTTCAGGCATCTTTCAAATATGTCAAAGGCTCCTCTCACACGGTCACATGCAGCTCAAGACAAATTCATCCACAGGGCATGCCTACACTGCATAACCCAATTCTGCTACCTCACAGGGCTCTCATGCCACATCCAAGCTCCAGCTCCCCAGGATTCCAGCTCCTGCAATCATTCTTGTTGCTGCTTCAGCCCCCTACGCACCCCCCTCATCCATTTCTACAGGATAACCTGGCTCTACTTCCATCAGTGCTTAGCAAGTTCCTCTCTCCCTTCCCAAGCAAATGAGAAGCCTGGTGCATCTACAGCTATTTAGTCTGTTTCAGCTGCGAACTGCAAGCTCAAATGTGTGCTCACAAGCCCCCCACTAATTAGCATGTACAATTTCTCCAGTGTACGGAATCCTTTGCTAGGACAGAAAAAGATGCACAGTAAAAGAACTCATCTCATTTGCAACACATATGTCAAGCAGGTTCTTATGAGAGGGGCTGCCCACTGCCAACACGTGTCAAGGAAGCAGCAAGAGTGGAAGAGACCCATACCAGACCCAGATGCTCATTTTGGGACGACATACCTGAATCTCCCAGAGAGAGCTCTCCAAAGCCCTGCTTTGAGACGGCTCCTCCTCCTCCATAACATATGGATCTTCTGACATATCTAAGGAAATAGGAGATACAGAGCTAATACCTCCTGTGTGATGAATGTAAACCCAAAGGGAACAGAGGACCAGTGCTGCAGTCAGAGCTGCTCCTTCCCAAGTCTTTTATGGTCCAGGAAGAAGCTGACACATCCCAGCACAACCCAAGAGTCACTGCTGGCAGCACTACAGAACCATGTTACTTTTAAGGAGCATAGGAAGTAGGGCATTTGGAATAGCCTTGAACTTACAGCAGGAGCTTCCACAAACTCAAGGGACAGGACAGAGGGATCCTTCCAAACCTCAGAATTGGGATCTCCTCTCTTCCTCCACAGGAATGCTGCTCTTTATGCTGTCTAAAGGCATAACACAACTCCCCTCTTACCTGCTGGCCCTCCTGGTCTGTGCACCAGCACCCTGCAGGCGGGGTGCCTCCGGAAGAGGTTACAGATGAAGGGGATGATCATGAGGAGAGCCTCGGGAGGGGCCGTGAGGGCCAGCCGGGCCAGCCGCTTGATGAACGCCGCCACCAGGTACGCTGGCAAGTGGCTGGGGACAAGGCACAGGAGGGAGCAGCCTGTTAAAGTCCTGGCAGGGAGCCAGCAGCCTCAGCCACCCTAACAGCATGTCAGCTTACAGATCAGGGGGCTCTTCAGACTTTTTTTGCTATGGACTAAAGAGAAGCTTTAGGAATCTTGCTTTCAAGCAGCAGTATAGGGTCTTGTGTGCTCTCTGGAACAAATTTTTGGGGGAATTTACATTCAATGCATGAATAATCTCAGATCACTGTGAGATTCAATCCTGACATGTGGTACCATTGTGCCAAGCACAGTCCATTCTCATGGCAAACTTTATTCAGTCCTTTTATAAACTTCTGAGTGCTTGGCCAGGCAACCTTAGTTATAGTCTTCTGCCATTGTTTTGTGAGTTTAATTAATATACAGGCCATGGTGTTAAATTTACATAACACTTCCAAGCACTGCAGCTGTTAATGGGAACATAAAGCTGCTGTGCAGTGTAAATGTGCAGCATAATTCTTTCCCCCTCCCCCACCCCCGATGGTAAAAATGCAAATTTCTAACAGCAATCAGCTCATTTAGGCACCTTCTTCACGTCAGAAGAGTCAGGACAAAAGACGACAATTTTCAGTCACTCAGACTTCACTACACCTGCAAGGTTCAACAAAGTCACCCCACAGGTCTTGTCACTCTCCAAAGGACACCAGGAATACAAGGGGTTGGATATTAAGTGCCTAGTGCTGTGTTATTGTTGGCTTATTTTATAACATATGATGGCAACTGTATGAACAGCTGACTACCCAGTTTCTTCCCTGTGTACAATGAACTGACAGCATCAAGACAGGCTGTCAAACACTTCACATTTCAGTGCTTTATGTCTGCAAAAAGTCATCCATTTATCAACAGCTTTGTAGTCTATAAAAAGCCTGCAAATTTTACTTTTCCATATTTACAAAGACAAGACAGCAAATTCGTAACTTCCAGCCAAAGTGGAACAGAGATCAAAAACACATCCATAAGCCCTTGCAGCTCAAACTCTGATAACTAACTGCAATTCTTCCTTTCTGAAAATCTATGGCTGTGAGGCAAATCTTCAAAAATAGCACATGAAAAATTACACGCCACTAAGTAACACTCTTGGATTCAGTTTTCTCTGTAAAAATGTATCTAATGCAGCAGGCACACTGAATACATTATACCCAGACATGTGGAAGACTGTTCAAGAACAGAAAAGCAGGAGGAAAATATGTGAGCATACATAATAAAGATGCTACTTACGATGAAGACAAAAACAGATCAGTCAGGTGGAAAAAGCGAGCTCGGTACTTCACGTGATAGATGGAAGGGTCTAACAGACTGTACAGCTTCTTGTAAAAGTCAGGATACTCCCTGTTGAAAAAAAAGGAAAAATACAACATCCATTAGTGATGTACAGAGGAACTGTGTCTCAATGTTTTTGTGCTTTCATTAAGCCCATCCCAGCCCACTGCTGTGCTCTGTTTAGCTCTCTTAGGCTTCGCTCTACAGTCACCACTTGAAAACAAACTGCAAGGTGAATTTATGGCTCTTGCAGTGCCCAGCCATCTTCAGGGGGTGAAGCCATGTCCACCGACCACAAGTGGTACAGGATGCAGTGAAAGGGACACCAAAGACTATGGCTTCACTCTGTAATCAGATCAATGGAAATCGATTTCTAAGTGCTGAGCAACCACAGTCTAGAGAAGAGGATATTTAGGTTCAGTTGTAAAAGAAATCACACAGCCAAAAAAGCTCAGCATCCAAACAGCTGAGCCTCTTGTGCAGTTTGGCTTTCTCATGGGGGAATTTCAAAGCCTGAAGGTGTGGTGAATCCATTTCAGTTCCTCTTACATAAAGACATAAACCCATGTTGCTTTAAACAAAATGCTCTTTTTACTTACAGATTATGCTGATGAATCAGAATAAATAACCCATTTAGGGCTAGAAGACTGATTGCTCCACCTGTAAGAAAGCAGGCAGATAACAACACAATAAAAATAAGTAGAAAAAAAAAATCATTCTCAAGTTTTTTATATAATAAAATCTTACCAGAAGGAACACAAAACTGAGTACCTGAAATTAGAGCCAGTGTGATGGCTGGAAGGTGAAACAATTCCATCTACACCCTTACAGAGGCTCCCAAGTTTCTTACAAAGATTAATCTGTAGCTTGGCAGAACAAATGTTCAATGACTGAGACACATGAATGTGCTGTTTCAATTCCTCAACAAAGCCACACTGGGGAGGCAAAGGTCTGCTCAGAAAGGACATTTCTGTAGGAACCTGTGGATGCAGCCCAGATATCAGCAGCACTGGCTGAACTCTATATTTAAAATAAATCACTCCAGTATTCTACTCTTCCCAAAGCCTTAAATATGATTTTCCTTATACACAAGGAGCAATCACATTGACAAACACAGGTAAAATCATCTCACTTTCAGAGACAATGGAGTTCACCCTAGTTCCTTAGCTCCATCCCAGCCCAAAGTACACATATTCCATCATCCAGGCCATGGTGCTGCATCCAGCAGAGCTTCCAAGTCCATCTGTCCCATACTGCAGGTACCACAAAGGATAAAAGGCTGTTCTCACTCACCTATGCCATAAGCCACTGTCAGGAAGTCCATCATGAGAGTGGGCTCGTTCATGTAAGGCAGGACAGAGTCATGCAGAATGACAAGAACCTTTTTGTAAAGGCCAGTGGGCAGCTGTGAAGGACAAAGCCACACAGTGAAACAAGCACTGCAGGGAGAACTCGGAGAGCAGCAGCAACCTGTGGCTAAAAAGACAATGCACAAGCAGAAGGGAACATGCCAGGACAATACAGAACAGCTTGCAGCAGCAGTTCCCAAATGGGAGAGTTTACAAGTGACACCAACTTAAGTTCATTCAAGAAGCAGGTGCTCACAAGTAGCAGTGTCATCACTCAGATGGGGAAAATCACCAGGAGAAAGGCTGGGGAAGCTTCAGCTTGTGAGCAGACATTGTTATGCTGCAGATCACCCTTATGGGCACACATGCTAAAGGTGGGGAAAAAAGGATGAGAGTAAGGAAAGAAACAGGCCAAATATGAGGTTGTGTTTCTTGGCAGAGTGAAATGATCACTGGGACGTTCTCATCCAACATTCAAAACTGGGGTCCTACCAGCAGCTCCGTGCAAGGCTGGACACAATTGCTAGAGAGCAGCAATCCTTAAAGAGTGATGCAGATCAGTGGCAGAAGTAACACTCACCTTGTGCTTCAAAAAAGTCAGCCACATTCTTTCAAACACCTGCCTGTGTGCCTTAAAACAGAATTGCAAACACAGTTAAACACACTGCTGTAGACAAAGCTCTATTTCAAGCAGATAAAATTTCACTTCTAATGCACCAAAGGAACAGTTACCTGCAGCTTTGAAAGTTTCAACTCCTCACGGTTATCTAAGAAGAAAGGGAAAACAGATGTTGAACATGAAATGGATGTTTAAAAAATTAAGATGACCTTTATTTATGCTAAAAGCTTTGGCTGAAGTACTTATCTTTTTACATGACAGACCCCTCTGTAGACTGAGTAATGTGGATTTTTAACACTTTAGAATCAAGTGATCAAAGAGCAGATACTCTTCATCAGCAAACAATAATAAATTTACACACTAAAAATCTTAAACCTGATTTTCCTTTTCACACACAGTTCATCATGCAGAGTTTACTAACCTTGCTTGACCATAAATTTGACCATCTCAGACTCTTTGTTTGGCATGTTAATGGGTGAGATGAGGGAAAATACGTTCTGCTGGTAAAAAGGCAGCGGCCTCTGAGAAAAAAGCATATTAACAAACATGAAGCAAGTTCCACAACAGACAGCAGGATGCTGGGCTTCAATATTGCCCTGTTTCCAAGTACTGGATATATTTAGGAAAGAGAAAGGGAAAGTGTTGATGACTGAACTACATGCTGGTATATTCTCTATTGCTGCATTTAACTCAGTATTACTTGTTTCTTCAACACAAAACCTGTCTCTGTACTAATTCTGGTTTGACAAAACTGGTGGATCCAGTAAAGGAAACAGATTCTTCCTCTGCACCAGAGTAAAGAGAATTAAAAGTTCTCTGTGTGTCACCCAAGCTGTAGAGATTTGGGTAAAACAGAAGCTACAGCTTAGACCAGAAAGAACAACAGTATGTGTCTTGAAATACTTTCAGTTTCAGAGTAAAGCCAGTCTTGGCATACTGACACACACAAGAAGAAAAATCAACGCCTTCAATGGGCACATTCCTTTCTCTGGCTTCCAAATATTTCCATATACCACTAATCCCACCTTGCTTCACCCACAGGATACACAACCCAGAGCAGCTCATCCAGAGCCACTTGACCAGTACCAATTTGTTACCTCCTTTGTCTTTTGCATGACTTGCCCAATGCTGGCAGTGACAGCCTTCATGACAAAGTACCGCACATCGTCGTACTCCATGTACTCCTGAAAGCGGGAGATCAGGAGTGAGGCGTCCTCGTGGATGGGAAGCAAACCATCAACAACTACCTAACAAAGGATTTGGAAAGGAAAGCAACAAGTCAGTCTCTTACCCCACTGGAGCAGAGAGTGAGATGGTTGAGGGGACATGAGTTCATGTACCATCAGGTCACTGACAGAAGGGACTTTTCAGTTCTGCAGCTTACCTTAAGAAGGTCACAAGGAAAAGTTAAAGTTCCCTTCCACTCTATTTTGATCAATGGATATTGTGCCTCCAACTCGATAAACTTCATGAGCGTGCAGAGTGCCAACTCCTTTAAAAAAAAAAAGCAACATCACCAAAAAAACCCACCTAAACAAGGACACCAAGGGGCAGACCGAAAGGAGGCAACTTTCAAAAGGAGGAAGAATGAACTATTATTCCCTGAGAAAGCTGCATGCTGGCAGCTGGTGAGCCAGAGCACCAGGGCTGTCTTACAGCACTGCCCGTTCACCCACACTGAAATTTGGGGCGATAACCTCAAGGAACCGCCCCCGCCGTGAAGCCGTGGGTCAGCAGCGGGCTCAGGACTTACCTTGACCTGGAATGCGTCGTGCCCCATGAGCTCCCCCAGGCAGCCCACGCAGTCCCTGTAGCGGTGCCTCATCCATATCCTGTACTTGTCCTCGGCGCTGTAGTTCTCTGTGAGAGACAGACACACACCGACAGGCTGGGCTCGGGCGGGGCCGCCCCTGTCCCGGGCAGCGCCGCGGGGCCCCGCTCCGTGCTCACCGGCCAGAGAGGCGTCCTGGTCCGGCAGCGGCCCCACGAACAGCTCCCGCCGCTCCAGCAGCGCCCCGAACAGCCGGCTGCAGGTCCTGGCGGCGCTCACGATGTCCTCCGGCTCCTCCTGGCCCTGGGGAACAGCGTGTCAGAGCGGCGGCCCGGCCCCGCTGCCCTCCCTCAGCGCGCTCCCCCCGCCCGGCCCGGCCCGGCCCGCACCGCCAGCGGCTCCAGGAGCTCGAAGACGCGGTTGGCGCTGGAGCGGCTGCCCAGCACGGCCTCCAGGCAGGCGGCGAGCGCGGCCTCCCGCGCCATGCTGAGGCGGGCGGCGAGAGGAGAGAGGAGGAGCCGCGGCCGCCCCGCCCGCAGGCGGGACCGGGGCCGGGATGGGTCCGTCCTCCCACCCACCACCGCCCGCCCCGCGGGGTAACCCGGCCCAACCCGCCCTTCTCCCCCGGGACAGAAGGCAGGACGAGGCGGCGGTATAAAAATGTACACTTTATTACACCTTCAGGTAGGATACAGCACTATTCCTTATCATCCTACTGGGTCGAGTACAAATGCTCATCACTTATGTACAGGTTGACTTCCTAACACACTCCTGGGAGAAAGACACATCGAAAGGAAAAAAAAAGTAATTAGAAGAAAAAAAAAAGGTGACTTTTTATCTTCATCAACTGACCTAAACAAGAAACAATCGCCTCTTTAGACACCAAATCAGACCAGTACAACGATGCAGCCAACAGCTCTCCCACTGCTGGATCTGTTCCCCCCCACCCCGACTTTCATGCACATCATAAAAGCTAAACACTTAAAAGTAAAACTGGGGCTAACTAAGCAATATTTTTGGATGAGCAAGGCTATACTGTACACAGTGTCACTATCCATTACCACTGCATTTGCTTTGCATTTTAAACTACTCCACTGCCAGCAATGCCAGCTCCCTGGCTGGCCGTAAAGTTTAGGGGATGGCACACGCCAGTGGTTAGCAGGGTCAGGGGAATACTACTGCATGCAAAAACAGCTTAAAAAAAATCAAAATGCCCTTGTATTTGTTGACAGAGAATAAAAGGATGCAGGACAACAGAGGTATAAAATAAAAAAAAAAAAAAAACAGGAACGCTGCCTGAGCCAATGTTTACATTTGTGATCTGAACAGAACGGGCTGTACCTATCACAACTAATGCAGAGGAGCTGGCTGAGAATTCTTTCTTGTTTAAGCCATGTGTATTGCCAAGTACCAAGTGTGGACATACAGAGGTAAAAACTAAATATATGCTTTTCTTGCCCTTAAAGAGGCTCCCCTCGTAAAAGAGTAAAAAGATCACAGAATGGAAAAATAACTTTAAAACCATTTCAGAAAAGGAATGTTGTAATTTTGTCTGGATTTTACATGTTGTGCAGTTTTATGGCCAAAGTAAAATAAATCCCTTCCAGCCACCATGGGCTTTTTGATTCCTCACTCAGTGCTGTTTGCAAAGTCTGTTATTCATTGTATGCAAGAAAAGTAAAGAAACCCCCCACAGTTCTATGCAGCTTTTTGCTTTTTTTTTCTCTGTAACAATAAGGCAAACTGATTTGGAGGAAGAGGCCACGCTCTATTCACATCCAAAATACCCACCTGAAGATACATTCATTGTTAGCTTTAGTAAAAGAATAGTACAAAAGTTAGATCTTACTCTTTACACAGTTGAAGAATTAAGTCTTAGATTTAATTTCACTATTCTCCCCTTCCCCCAGCCCCCCACCCCCCAAGCTGAAAGCCGTGTAAAAAGTACTGAACATTTAAACATGTTGCAAGAGCAGAATGAAACTGAGAGATTCGATTTTATCAGCTGGAGAATTTTTGTGACAGAAGTCCCATGAGAAACAGCTATGGATCATCTGTTTAGCTGTATCTACTGAACAACTCTTTTACAAAAAAAAAATGGGCTACACTTTAATACACATCTACTATCAACACAGTATTTACTCAGCTCATGCCTAAAATATCCATATTTTAAAGTGAAGTATGAGAATGAGCACACAGGTTGGGTGATTCAGTAAACTGTACACAAAAACTACTAACAAACATTTTAAAAGACTTACAAAAATGGAGAATGAAACTTGTTTTTCGTTTTTAATTACATATACTTACAGGTTTTCACATTTACTGGCTAAACTTTGCAGGGAGCACTTCAAGTCTGTATTAGATCTTCCAGGAGTATTTACCCCAGGGAAAAGCAACACAGAGCTTTTGTACAGATGGAAAATACCGTGCTGTATCAGCCACACCTGGTTCTTTGTGTGGCTTCACTGTGGGTACTGAGCACACACTGAACTACAGCAAGGAGCTGCATATTCCCACAGGCAGGTGTGGCATTCTAACACAGGTGGATTTTACTGACATTTATGGCAGATCACCATTCCACTTTTGAGAAGCTGGGCAGAATTTAAACCTAAGTAATGCTTACTTTATCTGGTTTGAATGAGCACAGAGAACACAGGCAGAATGCATCTTGTACAGAGTTTGAGTGCTAAACAGTTGCTAATACACTGAAGTTACATGTGAGTTTCCATGTTTAAATGTTCACCAGCAAGAAACCTTCTGCTACAAAAAAAAAAAAAAAAAATAGAGGCGTTTTGTCTTCATTTGGATGTTTGGAGTAGCTTCTCACTTGTCTCAGCAAACACAAAATACTGTGTTTCCCTGTTATTGCAACAGTTCAACTTGGTTTAGTAGGTGCCTTTAATCTGACAGTTGGTGTCCTCATTTGTACTTTTGCTTGCTGACTCTGGGCTTCAGGTGTTGCTGGTGTCTGGGCTGGGTTCTGTACACCTGGAGCCTGAACCTGGGGAGATGCTGTGGTCACCACCTGCTGCTGTATCAGTTTCTGCTGCACGACCTGAGCAGTAGCTGTGGTTGCAGGGATCACCTGAACCTGCTGTTGACCTGCTGTCGTCTGAGAAAGGGTCACAGTCTGGGGCTGAGCTTGTACCTAGACATCAGGATGAAAAGGCAGTTACAAAAGAATAGTTTGGCATTAAACTGAGCATTCATTACATTTCTGCTCTACAGAGGGAATCCTACTTATACTTTAGGTATTTGCTACTGACAAACGTCTCAGACAAAGATTCTGAGAACACAGGCTCTGTGGTTTCATTGAGAAACACCATTCTGTCACATTTTCTAGAGCCTTATAAATCAGAACTAAGAGCCAAGATGCCTGTAACTCAGGTCTCTGCAGTGCAAATCCAAGGACATGCTCTCAGATACCTTCAGAAGGCAGATGAAAGGTATAGAAACCCTACTAGACATACAGAAAAATTCCTGTACTGCAGAAGTGAAGGAACAGAGAAAAGAACAGAGGGGCAGCCAGAGGACCAAGAAGGTTAAAATGCACCCATACTGTGACAATAAATACAGCCACTGAGGCTTCCCACCAGTGTCTGCCATTACTCTTTCAGAGTACAGCTGCCAGGCTCTATTGCCAGTTTAGGGTAGAATAGTTCGAACTCCATTCAGAACTCTAATTTTCATAGCTCTACCCAGAGCAAGGGAGAAAAAAAACCAACATCTCCTTGTTCAGAGAACAAGGTAATGAAATCCAAGCAGCTTCAGCTGACTTTGTCCAATGCAGAAGCCAAACAAAGCTACAAGGGCTTCTCCAGGGGAAAAATTAACTCTTGAATGATCCAAAAGGAATCCACTGCGAAGCACTAAAAAAGCAGGTAAAAAGAAAGCCATATACACATAAAGACCAGTTTTAAAAATATTTATCATGGCCTAAACCTGCTGCCACTGAAGTCACTGGTGTAGACGGGAGGAAAACTATTTGTCTTTTTGCCACAGACTTCAACAGTCCTAGAGTTATGCCACCACTGATGACTTCTGAAAATGATCTAGGAGCTCTTCCTGACTACAGAGGGCAACTCAACTTGTGCTGGCTGATGAGGTTTCTACTCCCTGCTGTCTACTTTGCCCTTGAAGCATTGACATCTGAGGTGATTATCAGACAGCTTACACCACTTCAAGATAAACACTCACAGATTTTACTCTGCACTAAAACACTGCACTGTAAACTGTGGCAGATTAAGAGTCGAAAGGCCCAGAATTTTGTGCACCAAAGGCAAGAACTTCATCCACCCTCCAAAGTTAAATCATTCCTGCCAATCAACTGCCTAAGTTACGCCTGTTGCTAATGATCTGGACGACATTGTTCTAAACAGTGTTAATTAAACTGTTTGGTCATTAGGGGAGGGGAATCAAACCATCTGACCTTCTCCTGCCTGAGCCCTGTCTGTTACCAGCACACATTTGGAAAAGCTACCTCATTGTTCTGACTTTTACAGAGCACTTGGCACAGCTCTATGAACTGAAACAGAACAACTTGTAACCTTTAATTTGTCCTAGTTTTTGTAGAAAAAGCTCAGACGGCGCTCATTAATTCAATTATTTGCTATATTGACTATACATCACCAGAAACCAATTTTTAAAAATCCTTTCAGCTCTAGAAAACATTTTTTTAAATCTGTTTTTCAGCTTATCTACAGTGATGAACAAGCATTGCTGCATCTACCAAAGTTTTAGACTAGAAAATATACCTCAACTGATTCAGTATTCAAGACTTATTTTTATAGAAAGGCACTTGTTATATCCTTTAAAAATACTACCTATACCACACATAAAGTGAAAAATACACACACTCAAAAAAATGAGCTTCTTTAAGGATCATGTTTCTAGCGATGTATTTGACAAAAGCAAAACCTACCTGTTGGGAAACTGAAACCATCTGCTGAATGTTGGCAACAGTAGCCTGTTGCTGGACCACTTGTGGGAGTTTTGCAACCTACAGTGACATGAAATAAAGAAAGATTGGATCAAAATAAAGAGCTGCTGATAGCAGCAAAACACCACACCTAGCAAAACTTCTACCAAGGGAAAACCTTTCCAAAGGCCTGCTCATGATAAGTTGCAGCCTGGCACTTTCAGTGAAGCTGAATGTTTGGGAAACATTTTAGATTCGTGAACTGAAGAACTTAACTAGGGGAGGAAGAGAAGACATATTTTCAATTTTAACTGCAACATACTCATTTCCTCCTAACTACCTATAAAATTGAAGAAAAGCACACAAGTTCTAATGGGTTAAATTATCTGGCATATACTTTTGAAAGAGTAAGGCTTCCAATTCCTAACCCCCTTCTTTTTCCTTGGTTAGACTGACGCAGTTACACAGAAAAGAAAATATGTGAGTTGTCACCTACTCTTGGCTGCCAGAAATTAGGCTGTGAGGCAGCACAGAAACAGGAAAATCTCTGGCTGAATTTTCCTTAGTAAACACAGTATGGAATCCCTTGCCTAACAAAAAGGAGTGACTCAATTATTTTATTTCAAAGAGGAAAGGTGAACTTACAGCTCATAGTTCCTCTGACCTGCTGTAAGACTGCATATTCCGCACCAATGAATTTTATTAAAAAGTCAATTTAAATGAATGTGTGACTAGAATTAAAATGAGTGGGTGCTGAATTCTACCTCACCTGTCATCTTTGCAATTCTCCAGTGCCAGTACAGTTTAAAGGTGTAAACCTGTGTTACCTGTACCTGAATCTGGGCCTGTACTTGCTGGGTTCCACCTGGTTTCTGGGTTTGGGAAATTGGAGTTGTTAAGAACTGTGTTTTAATGGCAGGCTGTGTAGCATAAGTTACTTTTTGCTGCTGTGAAGTCTGCTGTTGGGTCTGGACTGTAACCTGTTGAGCATTTATCTGCAGAAGAGAAAAAAAGGCATCAATGACTATAAAAGATACCTGTATTTTAAAGAATATGTATGTAGATAGCAAGTTTAATTACATTTAATTATTGAAAAAAAAATTCTCCCAGGATTAGCAATAACTAAATGAGCACTAGGTGAAAACTTTCATGCATTTACACAAGTATTGGGAATTAAAGTATTTAATGAAAAGGTTCTCTCTTACACACAACACTCACACAACAATGCACTTACTAAAAACTACCAACCAACCAACTGCTTTACAGAAAAAATGAAACACCTGAGAACCTGTTCTCTCTAGATATACTTAAGATTCACCCCTAGAAATCCTGACTGATTCTCTAGGAGTGTCCGGGTAATCCAGAGTCAAAGCTTTACAGCCACAGAAGCACTGCATAACTGAATGGGAGAGCAGACAACAGTACCTTTTGCTGCACAGTAGCTTGTCCCTGTGCAACCTGGGGCTGGATGGCTTTCTGCTGCTGTGCTGCTTGGTGGTGCTTGAGTTTTAGCAGCTGCTGGACATGCAGTGGCTGTGCAACTACTGTCTGGCCTCCTGAAAATTACAGAAGTAATTACAACTGTAAGAGTCTTCAGTTTATTGCTTTGTCCCCGTACTTAGAGTTTGTAAACACAGATTCTGCTTTTTACAGACTTATACATCTGCACAGCTTTGACCACTAACAACCCACAGATTTTAAGACCTATGATTTTTCAGTGGAGAAAATTTGTTACCAAAGGGCATGAGTAAGCTAGCTTTGTGTTCCAACAATAATCTTCCTATAGGGAAAAAAAAAAAAATCTTTCTGTACTATAGGGGACTGCTATGAAATACAATTCTTCCAATTTCCAACTTCCAAATTCACATACCTGCTGCTTTCTGTGGCTGCCCAATGGCAACACTAATGCCTGCAACAGTCACGGGCAGTGTGGTGACTCCTGCAGATGACACAACAGCAGCTGGAACAGACACCACTGGAGGCTTTGCCAGAGCAACCTGTGCTGCTTGTGGGGTTTGGGCCTGGATCTGTCCTTGTGCTTGGAGCTGGGAAGCAGGAACACGAGTCTAAGCAGTAAGGAATGAAGATTATTGTACCAGCACAGAGAGATTTGCTGCATATAACACGTGATTATAAAGTGATAGCTGTAAATATTTCTAAATGTAATGGCTCCTGTACAGTGACACAATTCAGAGATGGTATCAACTGGTAAATGCAATGGAAAGCTGTTTATGTTACAGCTGCTCCTTCTGAACTGCCTAAGCAATGCAAAGGACACTTGTGAGTGTGAATGATCAGTGCCCAGTTCACTTAAACCAGCCAAGAAATGTTTGAGACCGTTTTTGCCCAGTCAAAGCCAACTCACCAGGCGAGCCACTTGCAGGTTGGTCACCGTAGTGCCCGTGAGGACTGCACCAGGACGAGGGGCTGTCACAGCAGTGAGCTGTTGAGTTTGCTGCTGCTGCTGCACTTGCACTTGTGCTGTCTGCTGCTGTGCCCCTTGCTGTGTCTGCTGTGCTGCCTGCTGCTGGGGGAGCTGCAGCTTCTGCTTCTGCAACTTGATCAGCTGCTCCTGCAAAAATCACACACTTCCATTGTTTCCAACCATTTACATTACAGGAGAAAAATGGAGGCGCTTAAAAGGAGAAACATTCTGTACCAGACTAGAGCTAAGATTAAGAAACTAAAATGCAACTCTCTTACACAATGGCTTACAGTGGGTAACAGTAAGTGCTTTCCATCCTGCCCTACTCTACTATTGAAAGTGCTGTCAGACTCACTGCCTGCATGACATTTTAGTAGGATGAAATTTAAGAGAGAAATACATCTCACTCTACCCAAGAAAACAGGACACAACACACACTGCTAAGGAAGCTTACAGTAACAATGAGAGCAACGTGCCACATTACTTCATGAGCATTGCCTCACCTGTGACAATTTCCCTACAGTTTTTATTTGAGCTGGAGATTGGGCTTGTGCCTGAGCCTGGATCTGTGGGACCTGCACCTGAGCAGCCTGCTGCTGCTGTTGCCTCAGAAGCTGGAAGTGAGCAGGGGTGATGGTTTTGCCTGACAGCTGGACTGTTGGTGTAGCTATGAATAAAGAAAAGACAAAATGCTCAGAAGAAAACTTTTCAACATTCAGTTTAGTTCATTAATTTCACCTGAGAAGTCGAGCTGTTAAATGCTTATTTTTCTGCTTCAGCACACTTTGTGAATTTACTACATATAAGAACACATTATCATGAGCATGATGTAAAAGCAGAGTAGATCATAAAATACACAGGCCTTTCTTCACAATGGTTTTTAGTCAAGACAGTCAATTCTAATATTTTACTGCTAGATTGTTAATGATATTTTTAAATTGCAATGCCTACGGGCCAAGCTCTCTATTGCAACACTTCATCCAGAAATACAGGAGAAAAACGTAATCTGAGCACCAACAATAAAGCAAGTTAAAAATCATAGCCCTGTTTAACTGTGTTCCAGACTTCCAGTACTGTGGGGCTGCGGTGGTCAAACAACCTACAGGAATTCTGGGGCCCTTCGTGCACTACCAGAAAAAATCCCTAAACACAGGATCATTACCCGGTGTAACCTGGGTCACCAAAGACCTTGTCTGGGTCTGCACAGGCGTTAGGTTGGTGGTGACCACGGCTGAAGCTGTCACCGATGTCACGGCACGGACACCCTGGGTGGAGGCGATGGTCACCAGCTCGGTGGAGGCCGCCGGCGCTGCGGCCGCTCGGGGCTGGCTGTGAACCACCTGGGCAGTGGCGGTGCCTCCCGAAGTCTGCAAGAGAACACAGCCTTTACTGCTCCATTCCCGTGCTTTATACACAGCTATGGAACCTTCTAGCAATGGACTAAGCAATTTTATAAACAAACAGAAAAAATGCAAAAAGGCCCAAATCTGTCTAACACATCCATTTGGATGCATCTTAAAATCAGTATGCGGTTAAATCTTTTTCCAACAGGCTGATTACTAAATCCTTCACTCCATTAGAGACATTTGGTTTTAGTGCCTTTCAATATTTTGCTTTATCGTCCATAGTCTTAAACCATTAACATAATAATAAAGATCATAATTAATAAAGCACTAAACAGTTACAGGCTGAAAATGTTAATGACAATACATTGCTTTTAGCAGCACTTGCCTATAAACCATTTTTAACAGTATCAAGCATTTTTTTCTGATAAACGATTCCAGTGTGTTCTGATGTTTTGGTAAGAGAGAGGTTTGATGAAGAACCCCATGATGCACATGAAATTTGCAAGAAGCAGAATTTCTGACAACATGGAAAGCTGAAGAAGAAAACAGATATGCTGCTAAAACATGCAACCCAGATCAACCCAGGAACACAACTAGTGACAGGATCTACTCACAGTCAGCGTCCCAGGTATAACAGGTGAGGCCAGACGTTTATTGATGGGCTGGAAGGTAGCAGCAGGGACCCCAGCAACAGTGTTCACAATGACATTTCCACTCACTGTAGCTGAAAGCACGACAGAATTAAATGTGAGATTCTGAAAGTCAAAATCCCAATGTCCCATCACCTCCAATGCCCAATTACAAAGTCTCCTTACCAGTCTGGATGCTCGTCCCCGTCACTGCTGTTTTAATGGTGCCCGCCTAATTAGAAGACAATGAAGGTAACAGTTCAGAAAAACAATAAAAGGAAACTGAGCATTGTTTACTCTACCATGCTGCTTAACACAATGCTGTATTCCAGAAGTGACAAAATAGGAAAAATGCAGTGGAACACACAGATTTCTGCAGTTGTTCATTGACTCTACAGATCACAACAACTAATGTGTGCATCAGCTTTCTGCCTCAGTAACGAGCAATTGTAGACCAGCCAAGTGTGTGGTAAACACAGGTCACTGGACATCCCTGTTAGCAGAAGAAGGGAGCAATATCTTACTCTGGCACACCACAGACAACCACTCACACAGGAACATCCCTGAGCACTTCATACACAGCAATGCTGGTGGGTCAGAACACATCCTCTGTGTCTTTCTGCAAAAGCTGTTGTTCTCTTGCCCTTCATCAAGCAAAGGAAAACCACCACTGCCTTCACACATCACTATGCAAACTGGCTTGGCTCTAAATACAAAAGCCTCATACCAGTCATCAGATTCATTCAAACAGACTCTAGATTAAAGGAAGACATGAAAAATTTGCACAAATTTGCAGTAAAACCACCACAGTATTTCCTGTAGGACGCATCGTTTCATTTGCCTTGCAAAGGTTAACAAATCTTCGGTTTTTAAGCTCCGAGTAGTTCTTACAGCTACATTCTCTTTTATTCTCTGTATTCTGCAAGTTCTCTGTAAAAACACTTCTCATTGACTGTGTGAATCTATTCACTCAGACTTCATTAAAGTCTAAAGTGAAAAAGGAAAAATCATCTTTGCATGGTGTTTCTCCACCTCAGAATGCCAAGACCTGTTGCTACAATGGTGCAAACAGTCTTAATAAATCAGGAAACCAGGATATACCTAGCATAACCAGGGAAAGAAAACAAGAAAAAAATACCTTTTATCTCACTATACTGACCTAAAATTCTCACTTTCCAGAGGAAGCACGACACAAATACAGCACACACAGAAGAACTGAAGTTACTACATCAGAGGCACTGAGCTCTCCCTTTCTTACCAATACTGCTGTGTTGGCCACAGTAGTGACTGCAGTCTGCACCACTGCCTGTGGCTGCTGAACTACCTGTGCCTGTGCCTGTGGCTGTGGCTGGGCCTGGGCCTGCTGCACGGGGGGCTGCTGGGGGGGCTGCTGGCCTGCCTGGGGCTGCTGGGGCTGCGGGCCCGTCTGCTGCTGGGCCCTCTGCTGCTCCGCCAGCGCCTGCAAGGCAAGGAACACCTTCAGTCTTCAAGCATGGAACAAGCAAGATGTGGTTTTTTTAAAGCAAATTAAAGCAACAGACAAAACCTCTTTAATTCTGACCACAAAACCCCTTAAATTCTAACCAGAGACAGCGCACAAAGCCACCTTCACTCTCCAAGTCCACGTTACACAACCTGACTCATTTCAAACTACAAGCTTCAGTCATGGTTTTATGGCTTAAGGCATAGCACAACAAGCAACTTACCATCCACAAACAAGGATAAGTAGCTCTTTCTGAATAACATAAGAAATGAGGCTACAGAATGGTCAAAAATAAAACGAGATTTTTACACGTTTTAGTATCTTCTGCAAAAAGATGCTCCTCAGTGTTTAATGGGTTTGAGTGTTACAACAGACCCAAGGAAAGGTCCCACTTTGGGCCTTGGTTATCTAAACCCCTGTACATGATCCATGTGCAGCTGCTCATAACATCTACTGTACTGCCAAACTGCTCCCAGGAGGCAATTTTGCTCATACCTCATCTGTTGCCTAATTTTGGAATTATTGCAGTCATTTGTGTATCAGAGGTGGGACCCTTACCTTCTTCTCTTTGGCAATGCGTTCTGCTCGGAGGGACGCGACTTGAATAGGAGGGAGGGGCTTATCATAGTTGATTCCACTAGAAACAGTAAGAAGACAAAACACACAATATTTAAAAATAACTGAAACCTAAAGAAAGGGGAAAAAAAGTTCACTTTTATGCAATTTATATATCCTTCAAGACAGGGAGTGCTCACCTTTCTGCAAGCACCGATGCATGCTTTGGATTCTTCTGGAAAGGATTCATGCCAAGTCTGAAATTGAGCAAAACTGTATTACTGGAGACAGAAAAACCTTAAAACCAGTACTTAATTTCACCTCTTTTAGCATATAACACTACAGTTTTGGTGAAGTTTTCATGATATTCCCATCAGTACTGGAGCCTGCATACAGACAGATATTTAAGAAAGAGAGTAAATATTAAGTAAATACAGAAAAACTGCAGGAAGATACATAGAAAAGAATGTACTACTAAACAGCAGACACCAAATTGTTTACAATTCAGGCAAATGAATATAAAGTAGATTAAAAAAAAAGCCCGAGTGCTGTTCTGCTCTTAATGACAAAGAGCAAATTCCTGCAGTGAGACCCAAATGCACAAAATACGGAGGTGTTTGCAGTAACACAACACACAGAGAGA
This sequence comes from Coloeus monedula, assembly GCF_965178545.1. Classification (NCBI taxonomy): domain Eukaryota; kingdom Metazoa; phylum Chordata; class Aves; order Passeriformes; family Corvidae; genus Coloeus; species Coloeus monedula. Next base: position 6,168,074 of record NC_138798.1, on the reverse strand, counting down.
GATCAAGAACAGAGAAACAGAGTGTGGAATAATTCTGGGTTTTGAGAGCCATTCAGAACACAGTTTCCAGGAGATCCGTGGTGACAGGGAGATCAAACGATCCCAGGTAAACTTACAGAGGTTTGATAGGTGGACTTCTTTTCCCTGCAATCATTTTCATCATCTCAAAATGATTAGTATAAAGCTGTGTGTGGGTTGCACCCTCATCTTGAGCATAGATCTGATTGGTACGAAGTGGGCGACTGTTTTTAGTCTAAAAAAAAGAAAACAAACCAACTTTCAATTGCAAACACACCCAAAAGGGCATTTTGTCTATGTTTAAAAACAAGGCGCGCTCGTAGATTATTTAAAAACATACTCCAACATATCTATCACAGACTGGTTCCTGCCTCGTGTCACTGATAACTTACTGTCACACAAAACTCTATGGGAAATATATAAAGAAAGAGCAAAATAAGGAGCAGTTCTCACGGTCACACTGGCATCAGCACTTGGGGACGTACAAAATGGCAAACTCTAATTTGAAAGAGAATCTTTGCTTTAGTTTAGATTTTGCAAGTTTAATTCAGTACCCAAACCAAGAGCCCATTAGTTTACAGTTATGCGTAGCGCACACGTAAGATAATAAAACCATCACTGCACTGCTCTCCCAACAAAGCTAGGTTAACATCCACACACCATGCCACTCTAACATTTGGCTTCTCCTAAGCAGAAACTGCCAGTCAGGGACAAACCTCCTTAGCAGTCAGAGAATGGGACTACAGCCAGAAGGTCTGGATTCTCCACCCAACTCTGTCACTAAATTGCTGTGTGGTTTGGAAGAAGGCGTTCACAGTCATGGAATTTGTTTTTGTTTCTGTAGCATCCTATCATCCTCATTTACTAAAAGGTGTTTCAGGCATCAATTTCACTATATATTTGTAATCCACTTAGACTCTAGCATGAAGTTCATTCTTACAGATCTTATGTACCATCAGGATAAGATGCATGGTGGTTGTTTGGTGGAAAAATGCCAACTACAGTTTAAGTGAAATCACAAACTTCTTGCATGATCTAAAATTTATCTATCAAATCCAAAAGCTGAAGTCTGGTGTCAATCCACTGTATCAACAAAGAAAGGAAAAATAAATTTGGAATTTTAATTGATGTTTCAGAACTCAAGTAACACTCAACATGGATCTCATATGAATTATCTGCCCACCTCCATTGCTGCTAAATACCACAGTGTCTAGATTTGATTTTGAAAGAATACCAATGCACACCTTATAAATACTTTTTGTCTTCTTTTTAGGATTAGCTTCGTACATTAGCTGTAAAATAAGAAGGAAAGTTAGATGATCTTTTGTGGAAGATTTTGTTCAGGTGCTTTTTCTTTTCAAAGAAATCACATAAAATAAGTGGAAATCCTGATGAGAATAATTTAAAAAGTCTTTTAAAAGTTATTTATTTACACTGTTGAAACGTTTAACAAAAAACAAGTGTTTATGGAGATAAGGAAAAAAAACTCTACAACTTAAGGTAAAAACAAGACGCATCATTCTACGTGAACTCACCTTTCCTTCCTCCCTTGGGATTATGACATTCTCGTATCTGTTGCGGCACTGCTTGGGCGAGCGATAGACTCTGCTGCAGGAGTTAACAACGTCACTAACCAGGTCCCAGTTGGGAGTGTGTGCTGGTGACACAACAGCAAGGTTTAAAGGAAGCTCCAGCAGCTGCTTCACTGCCTGCAACAGAGAAAGGTACAAAAGCTTCAGGTGACAAATCGTTGCCATCTTCCGAACCTTCCCTTACCTGCATGTGCCCACACACCATTACTACAGTGGGACAGCTCAGGGCTAAGGCTCTGTGTTCACCTACAGTCACAGAGAATAAACAAGCATAAGGTGCCATTATGCAGATTGATGTGCAGGGAAACACTTGGAGATTGGTATGAGAGGGACAGAGAGCTGCTATTCAAGTGCTGCTCTCCTCTCAAAGGGAGAAGAACCTTAGCTGCATTATCCAGTGTCCAGCCAGCACAACTACTCTGAGTAATAGTAAGTGGTTTCTAAAACAACAGTTGGACTTAATCGTACATTTTGTAGTTTAGCCTTTAATTTCTCCTTAGAGGAGCACAAATGACAGGCAATCTGTTCTGAGTTATGTCATCAAAATGCCATTATGAATTAGAAATAACCTTGAAGAGATAAAGTGCAGGAATAAAAACATAATGACAGCAGAAGCTGCAGCTATCATCTGACCTGCAGAAGTGCCCAGTCTTCGCTGATCAACCACTCTGGATTATCCTGTCCAGCTTCAGTGGCTGGTTTGACAAGAGTTGGCAAAGGCTTTGCAAACTGTGTCTGTTGTTTCAACAAGATGTTCTTCTTTTGCTCTTTGCCCTCTCGGCGCATTTTCAACATTCCTGGGGTTGCTCGATCAAAGAGTGAACGAGGTGGGATAACTGTCTCCCCATGACGTTGCTTCTTCTTTCTACCTGCTGCCAAGACAAAAAATAAAGCATTATTGGTGGACAGACACTACCATTCTTTGATTCCTCAGCTGCAAAATGCTCCTACGCTTACAGAGTACTCCCCCCTGCCTCTGAAAAGCACGGTCAGGAACTACACAGAGCCTGTTATAAAGTAAGACCAGTCCTGTCCTAACTCACAAAATGGAATGCCTGTTTTCTAAAATTGTCCTTTTAAGAACACTTTTATGTCTAAAAAGAAGACACACCCTAGGAAGTGGGCCTTGCAGCGATTCCACTGCTTCAAGGCCATGGTGAGACAAAAATTTTCATCTCTTCAAATCTGCCAATCCGATCTTTACTGGACCAGACATGCGGAAGGTATGAAAAACCCCAATTTTTTTTACACTATCAGCAATACATCTCAGAACAGTTTTGAAGAAACACTCACCAGACGGATCTGTTTTGTGTCGTTTACGCTCCTTCCTGACGTACACTGGAGGCAATTTAGACTCTGGAATAGGGGTGGTATCATACATCAGGCACATAACAGAATCTATGTAGATATCATTGTCATCCTGAGGTGGAGTAGGAGGAGTCCAGAGCTGCACAAAACAAAATTTGTGATTACTGCAACGTTAACTCTCCACTGATCTTTATTTTAGGTTTCATAAAATAAAAAGCCTGTTTAGGCTGCCTGGTGCTACTTTTACTTACTGGCATAATTTCAGTTTGTCCATCTGGACCTTCATAGACATATTCCTACACAGCAAAAAGAGAACACAATTCAAATGATCCAACTGAAGTCTGCAAGGAACAGGTATTCTCAGAGTAACTGTTAAGAAATACACTGTTAAGAAAAACAAGACTAATCAGCAATTACTTTGTTGTACGCATCCTCCCGAGTGTAGGTTAGAAGTTCCTCTTCATCCTCCCAAAGCATTTTTTGCTCTCTTTCCTTTAACTCCTTCATATGCTGGACTTCCCAGGCTTTCTTTGCAGTTTTCAGTTCCATCTAGATGAAAGTCAGACTCCTTAGAAACTTTACACAGTAACAGGCTCTGGATTAGAAATCATCAGTTTGTAATTTTATGGATAAATGCCTTGAACTTTGTCATTTTCAGGCATGGGAATCTTATAGCAATTTCTTAACAGATACTTTCACAATCATTTAGAAGATATTTCTTGGCCTTTGCTGAAGGTTTTTAAACCATCAATATAAAGCAATCAAAGAATTTCAGTTAAACTGATGCCTTTTCCTGGTCTTAAAATCAAGAGTCAAACATGGTTAGAAGGGAAAAAGGGATTTTACCTTGGTATTTATTTTAAGGATCTTTAGGTGCACACATCCAGGTCAAATGCACCTCTATGCACACCACAATGCACAACCCCCAGATGATCTGGTATAACATCATAGGTTTTACTAATTAGCATATCTATCAAAAATTCCCCAATGAAAGCCTTGAATGAGCCCCCCTCCCCAAGGAACCTTCCCCTGGATGGTTCTATCTTAGTTTACAGAATGTGTTCTGGAGAGGACCTTGGGGTCTGGGGCACACTAACCCTTAACTACAAAGCTTCTAAAATGTTTAGTCCCCTAGCTGAACAAACAAGTCCAAGGATGTAGGCAAAAAGCACTAAGAATACAAAAGTTGTAAAAAGGTATAACAGGGGTATAAAAGAAAAGGCAAAAAATCTTCAAGGCATAAAAACAATGAAGACAACCAGAACACAAGCTCACTGAAATTAATGAAATTTTTTCCCTCGCTATCAATGGAGTACAACAAATATTTGCTGAGCTGAGCTGAAAGTAATTCCCATTTTATAAAAAAAGAAATTAAGAACTGACACCTGCTTAAACCAGAGAATCCCAAAATAATAAGCTCTCTGTAAGACATTATGCTGTTCATAAGGTATAGCAAGAAAAGATCACAGAAGTGCCTACAATATATTCCACATCACTGGAGAAACTTCCATTTCATATTGAAAATATAATAAATGTTGTTCTGTGACAGAATAACACGGAAAATAAAGATTTGTTTTACCTCACTCAACCGTGGCTCATTGTCATCAAATGAACCGTGGAAGAGCTCCAGATAATTCAAAGCATACTTCTCAATTGGAGTCAGCTGAGGGCAGTATCAAAGTGAAAAAACGTTACTTTAAGGATAATAAAACAAGTGTTACATGAAGTATCAAAGCTCTCCTTAAGACTCATCTTAACATCTTAAATCAGGGGGAAATCTCCTGTCCATTTAATGGAATAGACAACAAAGTTGCTTTAAGGTCAAACTGCAAAGAAATTGAAACATTTGAACTAAACATTACTTTTTAGCCAGATATTCAAGGGAAGATGTGGTACCTGATCCACAACAGCAACTAACTCCTGCAGCTGTGAGGGCTCTTCATTGTATTTTGTCTCACAGAGCTCTGAGATTAAAGGTTCAATGCTTGACTCAGATCCTATTTCTTGAATGTGATCATTTGACTCCTCATCCTCTCGTTCAATGCTGTTGAGGGCCTTTCAGAAAGATACATTTCAAAAATAATTAAGAATTCAAAAATATGGAAAGAAACTCCATAAGGAGTTCACTGAAATGCCACACAAATGTCTGGACTAAGACTCTGCTGCAGCAAGAGAAACAGTCCCAGAAAGTATAACACTCAGCTTTGGGCTTTTGGAAGTTCTGCCACAAATGACAGAAGAGCATAAAATTATAAGAAAGAGACAGAATTTACCCAAATAAAACAAGATCAGTCAGTTGTTTAATACTAACGTTGCACAGCTGTATTTTTAATGTATGTGTTAATCATTACCTCTATGAATGGTCTTGCAACTTTAGGTGAAATATTTTCTGCTGGAGACGGCTCTTGAGAAAGTACCACAAATTCTTCTGCTTTCACTCTAAATCCAGAATCCTCCATAGGAGAATGAACCTCAAACAATTCCTGAATTGTTTGCTTGGTAAATAGAAGGAAAAAGAGAAATACATTCAGTTACTGGGAGCATTCTACTTTTTTTCTATATTGGGAGTGCCAGCTGGGATGGTCTGGCTTCACCAGTGGAGTCACTGCCTCGTGCATCTTCAGAGCAGCAATTGAGAGCCTATCTCTCTAAATACACAAATTTCTTATTTCACATTTTTAAAGCTATTGAGACCTTCATCCTTGCAAGCTCTGCAAAATTTTGCAGCAGGGTGAAGAAATCACAGTATCTTAAGTCATGGGTGGTATGTGTGCATCACTATGCAAGTAACAGAACAAAACAGATGGATGGTATCTTAGAGAATGTGGCCCCAACACTGAGAGTTCAAGCAATCATGAAATCCAATATGTTTCCTTATTAATTCTAGCCCAGACAGACTTCTACTAAACTGCTTCTAAACACTCCAACACAGATGCTTGAATTTATTAAACACTGAGACATGGGTGTTTCAATGCATTCTGAATATTAACTTACCTGTGTTAAAAAGGCCATTGAATAGTCATTTCCCTGAGCAGCTACTTCTCTGATCAAGTCCTTTGTGCCATTTTTCAAAAGTTTCTCTTCTACAGAATTACCACTGACAAGCCTAAAAAAAAAACGAAAAAAAAAGAGAAATCTGGTAAGTCATTTCCAAAACAGCTTTCAGAAACAAAAAGATAAATTGTCCGTAGAGAATAACACTATACTCTTAAAATGTGATAATTTCTGGGAGTTTTTTTAGTTATGGTGCAGACCCAGAAAAAAAACACACTACCACCACTACTGTAGGGCTTTCTTTTAATAATTTATGTTAATTTAAAAAAAAAATCAACAACATAAAGGAAAAGTTATAAAATTCCATGTAGGCTAACAGACAAAACCCATGCAGGTATGATTCATTCATTACACTTGGTGTTAAACCCCCCCCCCACTTTTTCATAGGATATCCTGGCAACTTTTTTTATTGAAGGGAGGTGGTTTTCAGCACTGTTTCCACTTTATTCCAGGTCATACAGGGCAGCACTGTCTGAAATAACCTTACATTAAAACATGTTAAAGAGCAGACACTGACTGTCACCATCACCTGTATATATGGATATCTTTACATCTCCCAATTCTGTCACACCATTCCTGAGCTTTTGCATCCATCACTGGGTTCAGATCATTGTCATAGAACACAACAGTGTCTGCCTCGACAAGATTGACTCCCGTGGAACGGCTGTGAGAGGAAAGGATGGCACAGAAAATGCGCTTGTCTCTGTTGAAAATTTTCATCAGCTCCTACATGAACAGAATAAAAGCAAGGACTAAATAAACCACACACCAAAATAAAATGCCAAACCAAATTCACTACAGCCTAATAAAAAAAACAGATAAAAACAAGTCAAGTGTTTCAAACTGAGTACAAAACGAGGCAAATTTCCTTTCCCTGTTGTAGTGTATAAAAGCCTTGGCAGCACATACTGCTATACCAGTGGGCAGCTGGAGGGCACACTTACCTGCCGTTGTTCCTGGTTGGCATATTCATCAATCCTCACAAATGTGAGGAAATGGAAATTCAGGAACAACTCCAGTATGTCCAGCATCAGAATCATCTGTGACAAAATCAGCACACGGCGCCCTTCAGATTTCAACTTCTGAAGCAAGACAGCAAGAGCTTCTAATTTTCCTGTAATTCAAACAGAAAAACCAACAAGGAGTTTTATACAGAAATTCCATTCATGTGACACAGGAAATTACAGAAATATTGTCAGCAAATGTCCTTTACCTGAGTCATACTGCACCAGCCGGAGGTCAGGGAACTGCAGCAAGTGAGGAGTTGTCAGCTGTTGCAACTGATGCAAGTGTGGGGCTGCCTTCTGCCTTAGGCTTTGCTTAAGGAGTTTCAGTCTGTGACTGTATGAAGGGGGAGGATTTGCTACATACAAACATGGGGGAGCAGCAACTGCAGCTGGCAACACGAAGAGAGCCCTGTGAAAAGCATCAAAACAAGGAATTCCAATTGAAAAGCAACACATAAATTGATTATCAATAATCATAGGCATAGCAATAAAAGTCAGTCTTGGCTAAACTAAAACTGTATCTCTGGGTCTTAACTCGTGTTAGTTGGGTCCAAGAGGTACCTATTCAAGTAAATCCAAAGCATAAAAATGTAAGCCTAAGTATGGTCAGCTGAATTTGGGCTTGAAATTAGGAAAGAGACCCTGAAAACACTTCTTACAAAGATGCAAAGGAAACAGAAGTCGCTTCTTTTTACTTTCATGCTGCATGTCGTTTACTGCTAAATAAACCAGTCTAAACCAAATAAGCTCATCAAGAGAAACTTAAGCCTTTTTGAAAGGTGTTTTAGAAATAACCAGATGCTAGGCAGAGTCACACATTACCTGTTAACAAGATCCTTTACAGATTCCTGTTGCTGAACCAAACCCAGGATCATTTCCCGCAAGGGGTTACTTGGGCCTCCAGAGGCACTTGAGGAAAGGCAGCAGTTGACAAAGCCAGCCCACCTCCAGCTGTTGCCTTCACTGGAAGGCAGCTGGGAGGCCTTCCTGTCTGCAGCCAGAGAGCAAACACTCAGCACGTCCCGGCCGTACATCGGGGCCCGCCAGCAGCGGCGCTCGTTGCCGGAGAAGATCCTGTCCAGGCGCTCCTTCAAGAGCCGGTTCTTCTCCTCGTATGTCTCCTTTGCCAAGAAAAGGTGAATAAAAAGCACATTTGCTGCTCATCACAATAAATGAGGGGTTCGAGGTTCTTTAAAATGAAACTATCAGGATCAGAGTATAGATCCTCAAGTAGAACTGCTACTTAGGCCAATTACTAAAGGCGTAAATTTCAGATAAAATCTAGACCACAGCTGAATTCAATTCAGATTAAAGAGTCAATTCTACCTTAGTTTAGTATCTTCTTGCTTTTTAATAGTACATTTTCATAGCTTTTGATATATTCTTGATGTTTCCCTATGCTTTTTAAGTTGCTTGAGTATCTTTTCTAAAAACTTGTTAAGATTAGAAATCTATAAAAATTTGCCCAATTTGCCATTGTGTTCAAAACACAAAAAAGAACTTATGATTTCTTTATTTATGCATCACTACACAATTAAAATATATAACAGTTACAAGAACCTGTCTATCACAGCACAAGAAAGCTGTCAGCTGCTTTTATACACCAGAATTTATTTTATCTATGGATAAATGCATCAGCTCTGTCAACCTGAAACATGGACAGAAGTTGGGCTATTTACCTATTCTGTAATCATCAGAGTTTTTAACAGATTCCAGCTTTGCAAATTATAGCTTCCAACTATGACATGGAGTTAAAATTGATTCTGAAAGGTTGTGCTCCCACAAGAAAATAAAAATTGAGTACCTGTGACTGTCCATGCAAAGGTGCTGGTTTTAACACTGCTCCCATGTCACCAGATGGCAAGTTAGTCACTGTAGCTCTACCTGGAATACAAACTGAGGATAAACCTTGTGTTTATATATTTATTCTTCTGAAAATTGCTCTCATTTATTATTTTCAATAAGTAGACATTTCATAGCTGTAACACATCACTGTTGCAGACAAATTTTTAGTCTGAATATCCATTGGGTATTGTAAATTTGTACTTTGTTATACACCACATCTCTGACAGATATTTACACTAACTGTTCTCACAAAAATCCAAGATAGATCAAAGGAATTTTTTGTACAAAGTGAAGTGCTGTGCTGCATTTGTACTTTATTCAAAATGCCATGTACAGTGCAATACATGTTAACATTTAGAAAACGTTAATATGAGCACAATAGAAAATAGAAAATGTTCCAATTCAGGAAAAGATTGTTTTAACTTATCTTAAGCAAATCATCTCAGATTTTTCAGAAAACACATCAATTCAGTGTTATCTACAAATTGGTGAAATCATATGATGGAATCTCAGTAGCATTCTTGTGAATTCAACTGTTGGCAGGTATTTTCCCAGACAGTTAACTACACTGTAAGAACATCACACCATTTTGAAGGAATGGTTTATATCCCAAGAAAATTACAGCAGATGGCCATTTTCAGGGAATGAACTCCAAGTGTTACATTTACCTTCATTTAATAATCTGCTGTTTTGTTGTAAATGCATTCATTTTTCTATTATTTTTGATCAATATCTTGGTTGTGTTTTTAAGCAAGGAACTGACCACATTTACAGCAAGGCACCAAATACCCAAGCAACATTCACAGAGAGAAATGGAAAACTGTAGCTTGATCAGCTGGAGAAGTGAAAGAAATTAGATAAAAATCAGAGTGGGAAAATGGAGAGCATTACTGGACATTCTCTGCCAGTATAAAAAATAATCACCCTTGATTTTTCCTTGCAAAAATTAACAAAGTATTTCAAATTTACTTCTTCCCGCAAAAATTTGACCAAAGGTGAAACTGGCAAAAAATCCCCCTATAATTAAGTTACATGCTCTCCCAAGTTTGTACTAAAAATTTTCTTAAAATTTTAGCACACATTGAGTACAAACTGGAAGAATTTGCCTCACAGTTTACCCACTTCTGAACTCAAGTTACAGAATTATGATCTGCAACAATTCTGAGTTACATATGAACGCGATTTTAGCAATTAAATATTTAGACAGAGACATTTCTTCAGGCTGGAAAACCCACCTTGCTGTGTGACTGCAGTGGAAGTTGGGACACCTGCCTGGTGCTGGTTTCCTAAAGCATTCAGGGCGTTCTGCACAGTTCCTGCTTGGGAAACCGTCTGCATGACCACAGGGCCCTGAGGCCTCAGGTACTGCTGCCCAGGGGCTGACACGATCTGAAGGACACTTCCTGCAGTGGAGGATTTTAAACCACATTAGGGTGGAGAGAGTGGGAAAGAATTCATGTTTTCTAGCTGAATCTATTACCATTGCAAACAGATCATTACTACTTCAAACTATGTTAAAGTTTACCAGACACGTTCATTACACCAATCTGCTAAAAAGGAGGGAAACACCCAAGTATTCACAGCTGAAGAGGAGTTTCATGTCATAGGGGTATCATTCTAATCTAGGTATTTATACAGAATTTGGACAAAATCCAATCAAACAAAAAATCTTCACTTAACATTCCCTCTGTTTATCTTGTTGGCCACAGAGAATCAAGATATGCAGATTCTCCTAAATTTGGCAATACACTCCAACCAGCAAGGAAGATTTGAGAACAAAATCTATTGTAGGTAGAGCATTCAGCTCAGGGCAATAGTTGGGTCAAAATTCAGAAATACACCAATCTTTAAGTATTATTTACACAATTTCAGAACAAACCAAGAATGTTCTCAGTTTTGTCTGTTTCTGCTCAGCAGGGAGTTCACATCAAATAATGCCTCACCTTACTTTAGCTGTACTGCATGGGTGTGAAAACAGATCAAATAATAACATTTTTGAAATACAATACAGAAAAAGGAAGTAACCATGTCTTTCATTTGATAGGCATTTATCTTTCAAACCAGAGCTACCTTGACACCCCTGTCTCACGCAGAAAATAGGAAGAGCAGGGCAGTATAACCACTGGAGCTGGAATAATCTCCACAACATACAGCAACAAGGAACGTGGTGCCCATATCAAAACACGAGCATTCTGAATAATGGCAAACTGCCTGTGTTGAAATAAGTACCTTGTAACTGCAGGGGCTGCCCTGCAGTGAGCTGGCGGAGTTGACTGTGTGATAAAGTGAACTTGTTCCCTTGGAACTGCAAAGTCACTGGGGTCTCTGGCTGAGCGATCCTGCCTTGTGCTCCTGCTATAGAAGCCAGCTGGGCTATTTTTACTACCTCACCACCTGTTAAGGAGGGAAACAGGCATTAAAAAAAAAGTCAAAGTGGTAGGCAAGTTTTTCAATATTCACAATTCTACATTTTGGTTAGTAAACTGGTGCTGAAGCGCCTTCCATGCATAATTATACTTAGTGCATCAAAAGTGTCATATAGAAGTTAAGCAGGTATTGCTTTCTATGTTTGTTGGACAAACTGGAAAGAAGCTGATTGTTTAAAGGGTAAGAACATCAACATTTTAGAAATTACCACTTTCATTAGCAAAAAAGTTAAGAGCTACCTGAAAACTCATGTGACACTTTGTAACAGAACAAGTATAGACATTAAAGTGATTTTCACTGCCTTTTCAAGAGCATGAAGGAAGGTTCAAGGAAGAAATTAAAATATTTGTATGTGTGGCACAGTCAATACACATCTGAAATTTGCTGATGAGACATGATTTATATCAAGCAATCTGCATTTAGACAAACCAAAAAGCTTCAAAGTGGCAAGCACCAAGCTTTTTGTGATTTAAATGCAGAAAGGTTAGAGGCATTTCAGCATTAAGTTTTACGATACTGAAAAAACATTGGTGTCAAAATTCAGCTTTTGTAAAGGCAGTGCATTACCCCAGAGATAAAATTAATACATCAGTGCTCAGTACTCTCTACACATGCTAATAGGCAGTGCACATACAACCTTAAAGCAAAGCCTCATCGCTTTTCTCTGCCTAACAGTGGCGACGCTCCTCTCTGCCAGAGAGGCCTTTAGCAGATGGATTAGTGTTTAACATGAAAGGAATAATTAGGAGAGAGCTAAAACATTTGGTCTGAAGGAAGTCTTGCCAGCAGAAGAAACATGCAGAAATAGGAGATTAAGTTGACACCGCTAATGTATGTCCACAGCAATTCTATTGTTTCTTATCCAATTTTCGATTTTCCTTGGTCATAAGCAACATACTGAGCAAGGCTAATCAGAAGAGTGAAAAAAAAACAACGATTCTGTACACATTTTAGGGTGCCTAGTAACTTAACCTCATTGTAGTACAAAGGTGGGAGAAACCTTGAAAGGGGAGGCCACTTACTAGGCAACCGTGCCTGGGCCTGAGAGGTCAGTACGAGCCTCTGAGGCAGCACACTCTGTTGGATGGTGTGCGGGGGGGGCTGTGGCTGTGGCTGGGGCTGGCCCGGCTGCGGGGCCGGCGCAGAGGTCTGGCCCCGCGGTTTCACAGGGTTGGCTGCGCTAGTTGCTGTGGTGAAGGTCACTGCGGGCTGGTGTCTTGGAGCACTGGTGGAAGCCTGAGTTGTCTGAAACTGTGCTGCTGCAGCTGCAATCAATAAGGGTTGTTTGTGCAAGCTGTTAGAGGTTTTAACTCCGCTCTTTTAAACAACCTGCATTAAAAAGAAACCTTCCAACAGGATAATCAAATGGCTACAAGAACGGCTTTGTCCTTACAGACTGGGATTGCTAGCCACACCTCTTACTCCATCCTATTTTTACAACATTATCTACTTGGAAAGCATTGTTTAAAGGCTAAATAAATACAGAGAAGCACTGTACAATCCCATCTTTGACAGAACATTACACATCTTCAGGATTTAAATACCAACTGTGGCACATTTACTCCATATGCTAACAGGTTACACAAAGTTTAGTTTTGCATTACACTGGCAGATCATACTGTAGAAACTAGTGGGGAATTTTACTGGCAATTAGTCTGTTGGTATTTTTAAGCCATTAGTATTCTAGACCATTAAGCTAGAGGGAAAAGGAGTGCTATTAAACAGACTAATTTGTATCTGTCTATGCAGAGGTGCAGGTGACCAAGGTGGCACTGAGTCCCTTACCTTGATTTGAAGACACCGTAGCTATGGGGGACCTGCCTCGCACTTGTCCCTGCTGAGTCACCGTCGCCGTGGTCACCGTTCGTTGGACTTGAGTGCTTGGGAAAACTACAGTCCTGCCCTCGGGCTTCTGACCATACTGAACGGGCTGGAACAACCTGACAAGAACAGGAAAAGTCAAAGGCTATAGGAAGATCATAGCTTAGCCTTTAGAAACAACCTCTGTCACCGAGGAACATATAAACTGATCATGTCAGATGCTAATCTCTTTCTTGCAGATGGCTGAAGCTGGCAAGACTCATCACTTCACAAACTTCCTGAGTAAACATTGCAGAAAGTGATTTTGCTAAATCCAAGAAAGAAAACTTTCATTGCCATACACCCAGTTTAATGCAGGATGCTTCACAATTACAGCAAACACCTTAAAGAGGCTAGGTCAGTATCTGGAAAAAGATACTGAAGATATCTGAAAAAAAGGGCTCCCATGTAATCTCCAGAGAGACATCAATATGCTGCAGGTCATCAGGCAGCTCTCTTGCATTAGATAAATAGTTCCACATTACTTTGAGAACACTACTTCACTAGGAGAGAAATACTTTGAAAAAATTTACTGCTATAAAACTTCATATGTCTCTTACCTAACAGTGAGACCACACCTGACACTGTAGGCCCAACTAAGTCTTGAATTATCCTCATGTTAATTTTGCAAAACAACACTCCATTGCCATAAACAAGATCCAAGAACAAAGCTCATCTGCTGGTGAAGTAAGAACTATGGGAAATCCATTAACAAACTTCAAATGGAACTCCATGCCTCAAAAAACAAAAATTCTTGTTTTCAGAGGTAAACAAGAAAGCAAGAGAATAATTAAATGCAACGGTAAGCTTGAGCTTTTGTGTAAATCACATTAGCAGAGATGCAGAGAGAACTCAGTAAAGATTGCAAGAGAACCACGTTTTGCTGCTGTAATTCTAGCTAAGGAGTGCAGGTGCACACACCTGCTTGGTTTGAGCTTCACTGGGTTGGGCCTCGCCGGTGGTGGAGGGGAGCTGTAGATTTCTTCAATCAACTTTCTAGTAACCTTTTGTTTTGGCAACATTTGTGCTTCGTAATGAGTCATTTTGTCTTCCATTCCAATGAGATCAAAAAGAGACAGGTCCGATTCCTAGGGATTTCAGAAAATTAAGTTTGTTTTATGTGATGACCCAAACAGTTAAGTCCTCTTTATGTTCAGTGTTGAATTAAATTGATATATATTTACTTTTTAACTTGAAATAGTTTAAGAAATAAACTATTAATTATTAGTCAAAACTGTCTAGAAAAGTTGGAAATAAATCTTAAACTGACAGTCCCATTTTAAGCATTAGAAGAAAAAGAGCTGACATCACTAGCCACTTATGGAAATCAAAGTAAGGCACACTTAACAATTCTTCATGTATCGTAGTTTCCAAACAATTAAATAGAACAATCTGAAGGTTAATTACCAAGCTTAAATGCCAAATTGTAATTTAGGAGTAGAAAAATATGAAGGATGGAAATAAAACGAAACAAAAACTTCAGCTGCTCCATTACTCATACTCCTTTTAATTATATTTTTTTAATCATCTCAAGGAGTGCGATCGCTTGTTTAACAATAACAGAAATAATGGTACTTCAAATGGATTGACAGAAGGGTACTAATTAGTCACTGTAACAGAATGTTCACTCTTATGTGAAAAAGAGTAAATCTTGCTTTCCTTCAGCTACTGAAAGCAAAAAGAAAATTGCAAAATGCCATAAATAAGCACAGCGCTAACCAGAGTGACTTCAGTGTTGGAAAATTCCTGAAAACATGAGCATGATGAAAGCAAAGCTAATTTCCCTTTGACCAAGTAGTTCATGAAAAATTACTGTTGACAAAATACTTGAAAAGTTCAAACCACTATGACAAAAAAAAGAAAGAGATGCAGCAAGAACACACTTGGTAGGCACAGTTATGGAAGAGGGAATTCCTTCTATTTATAAACTTCAGGTAGACTTATGACATTTAAGAAAACAATAGTAAGTACTGAAATTCTGCCAGGGCACTAAGAGAGGAAAAAAACATTTTCTACCAACCTTCCAAATATCCCTTTCCAGGGCTCGCAGCACCAGAGAGGCTGTTCTGTATTCCAGTGTTTCTGATACGTAAGAGGAGCTTGAAAGCCGGGGGTTTATCAGATCAGGGTGGTTACAAATCCGCTGCAGCTGCATCAGGACGTGCAGGACACTGATGAAGTGTCCACTTTTGAGGGCTTCCTGGGTTCTACCAAATAAATTATACAGAAAGAAGCTGATTTATGTGCAGCTTATATGGAAATGTCCCTAAATCAGCAAGGTGAGAATGAGCAATGCAGTATGTTATGCAAAAGTCTTAAAACAAGTTTAGATTTCACCAAGGGCTTCTGCAGTATTTTAAGCAGCACTGTACCAAAAGTAAATTTGGAAAAGTGGAACTTAAAGACCCAGGTCTGCCTTACAATCAAATACAGCCTATGCAGCTCCCTTGTCCTCTCCCTCCTTTGTTTCTGTTTCACCCCTGCACCTGTCAACTACCATTGACAGGGGGGTGGTGAGGAAAAACTCTGGGTTTTAAAAAAATGAAGAACTACTCATTAGAGACAAATGTTAAAACAGTGCAGCAGCAGACCTGACCATCATAACTCAATTCTTAGGTTCCAGAGGTAAATGCTTGTTTTTCACAAGGCCATAGCATCACCTGCTGAAATTCTAGTCTATAAGGCAATCACATTCTATTCATGGGCCATAATGGAAAATTTCAGAGAAACACTAAAACACTTCCCACCATGACAATCATTTATTTACTTGCCTAAGCACTGAAAGTGACAGCATTTTACATTTACTGTTTTAAGCCCTTACCCTGGTTGTAATATCACATCCTCATACATGGCTTTTTGTCGACTAGACAGACGGCACTTCAGCACGTGCTCGTATTTCTTTGTGAGCTGCTTTTCAACATCTCTCTTTGATCTCCGCAAAATAAACGGCTGAATCATCTGAAACGTTTCAGAATTGAGAGGAAAAGAATTCTCACTTCAAAGAGTTTACAACAGGAAGCTAAACCTATTCACACCGAACAGATTTGATGTGATAAACTGCATATGCTATATATAATCATACCGCTATGCACACAGTTGTATAGACATTAATTTGTTCTTTAATTTCTGCATATCATGCTTCAAAATCTGAGCCCTGTATTACTTTTTTTAAAAATCTCCTGACTCTTCTGGTAGCAGAACAGACAGGATTTTCTGTCTAAACTGAACGAAGTGTTGAGAAAGGACACAAATTCTGATCTGAACCACATATTTTTATTCCCCCTCTCCTCAACAGCATTACTTCTGCAGTAGGACACATGAGAAAAAATGACAACGTACTCTGTGCAACCTGATGACCAGTTTATGGCAATAATCCTGGTTCTCCTCATTAGGTGCTTTTACTGGAAAATCCAGGTAAGGTCTGGAGATTCCCGGAATCAAAAAATGTACCATGGTCCACAGCTCCATCAATGTGTTATGCAAAGGAGTGTCTATCAGAAGCAACCGATGCTGGCTGTGAACAAAAGAGGATTTTTAATTGACTGATTACTACGCCTTTATGTTTGTCAGATACACAGAAGAATCATGTAGATATACTTAAATTAAACCTAGGATAAAGTATCTTTTCAACCTTGAATATACCACCAAACTAGGTGCTTCATCCCAGAGTATCAGAACATCAGGGGATCTGTTTGGGAGCACAGAATATCAGCAAAGAAGAATTACAGTGTTATGATAGCGGAAACAAAAAGAACTCAAGCATTTCTCTGAATCCTGAAGGTTTCAAATAAAGTTATCTCTCTATAGGTGCACGTTACTCAGGAATTTGGGCAGGCCAAGTCAAAAGAGGTTTTTTTTAATCAGTTTTCTTTTAAGAAGGGAACTGTGTCACATGAGAAGAGAAAAACCCACTCCCAGCAGGAAATCAATTCTCTGCTCTGTACCTGCGAAGACTGAAAAGTGCCTCCCAGTGCTTCTCAGTCATATTCTTTATTTGTTGCATCTCATCTACTATTAAGTATTTCCATCGCATTTTCATAAATGCTGTGTGGCCTTTGAACAGCTGCTTGTAGGAAGTGATACACACATTGAAGCTGTTGGGTTCCATCCATTCCTATGGAAAAGGAAAGAAAGGATGAGACAGAAAAGTTAAGGCAAAACTCTCAAATATCTTACAGCCAGCTACTTCTTCATTAAAAAAGACACTATGACCCAACACATTCTAAAAGTAAGTCTTGGTCTTTGAATTATTGTCAGTTCAGAAAGCAGGTGAAGTATTGCAAGTATTGCTCAATGCCAAAGGGTTCCAAAAATGCCTTTGAAAATCTAGAACCATTAGGTGTGAATCTCTTTGTAAACCAACATGAAGTGTGTTAAAACTCCTCATATCACATCACCATGGAAGGAACATAGAGATAAATACAGGCTAAAGGTCTTAGGCAACAGTGTAAGAGTTGCAGAATACAGCACCTGTCTTTTTGCCCTAAGTTCTCTTTGGCTCCCAAAGTAGAGAAGTATTTTCAACCCCGGGCACCAGCGTTTCAATTCCAGTTCCCATTTCAATATGTTACAGCTCCGGACAACAACAAGGTGAGGGCCCCAGTTCCCTACAGAAGGGGAAACACAGCAGTTAACACTGGAAAGAGACTCCTTACAATGCATGTGCCTTATATTCTCCCTTGATTTTTGAAGTGCATTGCACTAAATTAATCATTGAAAATGAGATCCAATAACAACAAACAGAGGTATTCTAATGACTAATCTGCTCCTGGTCATTAAACAATTTGTAAGGCTTTTTCTATTCTAATAAGAATTCACAAGTATTCAGAAGAATCTCTAGGGGGTAACAGATTGATCAGACACTATACTTGACTAGATGGCACCCCTATGTCACAAAGTATGAGAAAGTTATTCTGACAATCTTACTCCCATCATTAACTAAAGCCTGATATGGTTCAGTAGGGAAAAAAAAGTGAACCTAGGCTACAATTCACAAAGATAATGCTGGCCCAGTACCTGTCTAAAACTGTTAGCCAAATGAACTTACCTTCATTACAAGCCAAATGGGCAAAAAAGGCAATAATTTGCACTGTTTTTCCAAGCCCAGCCTCATCTGCCAGGATGCCATTGAGATTCTTTCTGTATAGCTTTGCCAGCCAATCCAGCCCAATCTTCTGATATTCTCTGAGAGACCCATACAACAGTGATGGAGTGTTGTATTTTACCTGTAATGTGAATAATATGATATTTTTTCCTGAGTTAAATTCACAGAGCATGGCATAAAGCATAAACTATAGGTAACTTGAAAAAAAAAAAATGCAGTTTCTTGCTAAAAGCTACAAAATAATGAAGAAATGAATCATTCTTTATGTAAACATCAGCACACAGAGTAGCAGAAAATAGGGACTCTTACTGCTGTTGTTATCCTGGAGCTCCCTTTAGGTAACAACATCTCTGCTGCAGCAGCGACTTCCGCTATGTCTCGCATGTGCTTCTTGGGAGGACTCGATCTGTCCATGCCCTTGTACTGGTCAATGCTGAGAAGGGAGTCTATGAGGACAACTTCCTTCTGGGGACTTTCCCTATCAGACATATGGTCTTCCATTTCTAGGAGAGAGAGGAAAATTACAGTGGCGTCTAACATGGTTCAGTAGCAGTTACAGAAAGGAACTGAGATAACCAGGATTCAGACATGGTCTAAAGGAGGCAGCTAACTTTTAAAAGGAATTCTATGATTTTCAAGCTAGTTCAAGTAAAATGCAGATAGCCTAAGCTGAGGTTCATGCACACATTCTGGACATTCACAGTAGCTGGGTGTAGATACAAAAATGCTGCTAGCAAGGATTTTCTTGCTATTTTCTAAGTCTGTGAGAGACTTCTCTCTCACGCAGAAGAGGTAGCAGAGTTATGTAAACAATCAAACCACCTGCAACCTGGAAAAGTCTTGTTTATGGTATAGTAGAAAAATATTTTGACAATGGGTGTTTTAGGATTTTAGCCAATCACCCCAAGGGGTGGCTGATCCTTTGTCCAATTAGACTATGAAGAAAAAAAGTCTATAAAAGAGTTTGTAAAATCATTAAATAAATCAATCTTGCTGCACAATTCCTGCCTGCTGGATCTTCTCTCCTCCTCCTCCCTATGGCTGCGGGACACGGTGATATACCCTAGGGCCCATGTTAGCTAGGCTAACATGACCATTAGCTTTTCCACAGCTTCTAGGGAGGTCCTATCATACTACTTAAAACCTGTCTTCAAGTATGTAGACCTATCACCACATTAGTACAGAACAGAGGTGTAATTAAAGCTACCTATGAAGTGTGCTGTTTAATTCAGTGTAGAGAGGCTCTTCTAAGGCTCAGTATTGTTCTTGAAAATCTCACACATCTTCACTTTAAGACAGGCAAACACTGCCCTCTTTTCACAAACTGAGAAATTTTAGATGTGATTCACTCAATATGCGTTTTCCCCTAGAACAAAATCTCTTTTCACAGAGTCCTGAAGAGCCAAGGAACTTATTTCACCTTGTAAATCAGCACAACTTCTTCTAAACAAAGAGTAATTTACCTTCCTCACTGCTCTCCTCTTCACTGTCAGGCTTCGGCTGGGGCCAGTGAAAATTTTCTGCAAAGGCACCTTCATACATCTTTACCAGATCTTCCAGAGGCAATTCAGCTGAAGGTTATTAAAGGATTTAAGTCTTAAAATACCAAAACTTGAAACAATAGATACTATTAATTTTCATCTCATTACATTCTTCACAATTGCATAAAGCCAGTTCTCTAATCAGAAGTTAACTTCAGAGGTAATTATTAGGTGAATGATGGCAGTATTTATTTAATAACCTCGATTACAGAGAACATTTGGCATTACACCAAGCAGTTTGCTCTCACACCTTGCTTTTTACTGTATTACAAACACACCCTACAACCCTCAGTAAACCCCCAGTTGGGAAGGTACGGGCATCAAATCCAGCTGAGTGGCTGGAAGACAATTCAAGACTTCAAAAGTTTCAAAACTGAGTTGTACCTCAGCTCCTCTAACCAGCAACTCCAGGATCCCTTGTCTGAGCTGGTAAACTAGGAATGTACATGCTGGCAGTGGCCAATCAATCAGCAAACATTCTCATTAGGAACTTGGCTGACTGGCCAAGGGTTATAATCCCTCCAACTGGCCAGTTCACTGCAGCCACTAAGCTGCCAAACAGACCAACCAAACAGATTTGGAAACCGCATGTTAATTGCCAGGCAGGCTCAGCCTAATGGGCAGCCTGCCTCTAAAAATCTGCTTTTACCAGGGTAAGTGACACATCTCTATGGGGTACTTTGCACACATCAAGCTCAGCACAGCAATTACATTGCTAATGAGAGAGAGCTGCTAGCCAGAGCACTGTCCCTAAAAGCCCCTTATCTTCAAATATTTATACCCCCCCTTCAAGACCAGCACTTAAGGGCCCTTTCGGACCTACCAAGTCGGTCACAAAACCCTTCTGAGATACTCAAGACAGTAAATGATAAAATGTCCCTGTTCAATCTGATACAACCCTGGTTTTAAGTGCTTATCATGCACTCCTAGAACTCAGGTTGAGAGTCTTGGTGTAAGGTTTTAACGCAGTGCTTCGCTACAGAACTGCTTTTTCTCAAGCAACCCTGTGTGATTACTAGGACTGCTTTATAAAGTACAGATGTCCATCATCATCCCATAAACTGCTGTGGCTTTCCAAACAGAAAAAACTAAGTACAGACAACACAGGACTGAACATCTGGATACACTCAATTTCCCACCTCCAATCCTCTACAAATACAACTGCTGGGTGTTTCCAGCTGTTGTTTCAGAGCCCAGCCCAGAAAAGAACCAAGCCACACGCCTACCTTCTTTGGCTAGATTAGACAATTCAGTTTGATGGTTTATGTTTCCTTCTTTAGCTTCTTGTTCTTCAATTGTTTCTTCTTCATCTTCAACTACAAGAAAAACAAATGCACATCTTGGAATTCAAATTATATAATAATTCAGGAGGCTTGTAATTATATACCCTGAAGTGAACTAGCAGAGAATATTTTATGTCTGCAAGACTTAAAAAGAATTAAACATGTATGGAAAATAAGAATCTGAAAGCAACTATATGTAGTACTTAAGTGATAAGGAGAGAAGCATTTCTGCCTCAGGACAAAAGGCAGTTAAGTGGTGACTGACAATGTTCACCACATGTTGTTCTGTAGCTTTAAACAGGGGAGTTCCTTTGTCAGAAACATGACAGAGTTGTTATCACAAGAAAGGACCCAAAGCAGATGGGTACTTCAGTCTAAAATCTTCAAAAGAACTTCAAGACCATTAGTAAGGCTTGATAAACAAAGGAATGAGGACAGAAAGAATTAAAATCCACCGTATAATTTCAAGGAAAATGTTGTTTTCAAATTTTCACTGAAGCTCTTTTAGGGATAATTTACTATTTAATTGACTATCTAATCTTTCTAAGAAATAGATGAAGGTTGGTATTTGGTTTGTGAAAAGCACTGCCCCCATAAAGTAACAGACTGAAAACCTGTGGGTTTAATATTCAACTTATGTACTATGCTATGGATGCAAAATTTTGAGAAGTGACTTACCTTCCTCATCAGTCAAAGACGTGCTTGCCTTTCTTTTCCTTCCAGATGATGAACCCCCCTAGCATTAAATAATTATAATATTTAAAATCATAGAAAACAAAGATAAGCAGCGGGCTTTGGTTGGTTCTTAAAGACAACAAAACATGCCTTGCAGTCCCAAAAGCATTTGCTGATAGACACTTAACACCTCTTAGCACTTCCCTGGTCATGGAGAAACAGAAACTCTGCTTCTGAATTGATGGGAGTGTGCAGTCAGCCATTTCCAGTGCTCATGGGTCAAACCATTCAGGTCCAGCTGTGATACAAAACTTTTACCTAGGCTGGCTCAAGGACTAAATTTTTTCACTACTCAATAAAACAGGGATATGGCACAGGCCTACAATTGTCTCAGCTGTCCAGTGCACTCTGTGGAATTGTTCAGCCTGTGCCAATTAACTCTCACAGCCAGCGCTGAGCCACAGTTTGGCTGATAACACATGCTAAGGCTTGTTCCTAGCAGGAAATTCAGATGTAGGCATTCTGCTTGGTGGAGGGGGAGTATTTCAGCACATGGGCATCAGCTGTGCCACGACAGATGGCTCAGGGCCTCAGATCCCTTGTCCATTTTTTTCCATTTGCACAAACACAGCCAAGGATTCCTAGCACACATTTCATCCAGGGAAAAAGATATCCAAGCTTCATTCAGTTTGATCCATTCTGTAACATACACCTTCATCTCTCAGCAGATAAATCTCTGCTGAACACCTGAAAACATGCTTCATGCCCCACAAAGTCCAGCCCTGGCTACTGCAGATGAAACTCCTGCCCAGGTCTGGCAATTAATTTGTACAGCTTTTTGGTCTTCAAACTCAAAATGAACAATTCACAGCCACTAAAGCCATGTATCGACCATAATCCACTTCCCTTCCTGACCAGAAAAAAACCCTATGCTTGTGCTTGTGACTGAACATTCAGTTGTCAGTAACTACAGTGAAATCTACTTATCATCACCATGTACTTAAAAAAAATTCACCTTTACCAAAACTTTTTCACATATGTAGTCACTTTTAAACTTATCTGATGGGTTTTTCAAAAAACAGAAAGGCTTACCATTTCACTTTCTTTTTCCAAATAAAGGTCTTCTTTTGTATCCTTACCTGGAAAATTATTACACTTGATGCATGCATTCATCACTTAGCAATTTTACATTTCTTACATGAACTTCTAACTGTATTCAAAGCAAAACACAAGAATTATAAACAAAACCTAGCACAAAAACATAAAAACCCCATAACTCATCACTCAGATCTATTCACAACCTATTAGCAACTCACAATTTTATTGCCAATGAGATTAGCCTGCACTGAGTGAAATTATATAAAACAATAACATCAGAATTCAGACTGTATTTCTTATGAAATGGAATACAATTACCTTTCCTTGAAAATCTCTTTAAATTCAAAGCTTTTTTCCTTTTCTCTTGAAATTCAATTTGCAGTTTAATTTCAACAACCTGAAATGTAAAGCAAGTCTAATAAAGCACTTTTATTTTACAAATAAACCAGTGAAGATGAGAAAACCAGCACAAATTACACAAGTCTTAGTGAGTGGGTACTTCACCTGCTCAATGTTAGACCAGAAATACTCTATTTCTCTAGCAATGGATGCTGCAATCCTCCTCAGTTTGTTCTGTTCTTCCCTTTTAGCTCGCTCTTCATTAAGTTTCTTTTCTTCATGATAACGAGCCACAGTTCTTACCATCTAAAATGCCATGAAATACTGGATTAGGTTACTTCAAAATACATATCACTGCATTTGTTAACATTATAGTGGTTATCAGCAGCCAGATGTCGACCATAGCTTTACACACATAGCACTTACCTCCAATATTTCTAATTCTTACCATGCCAGTAAAGCAACAGACATGAAACTCAAAGAAAAAAAAAAATACAACAACTATAACCAAGCAATCAAGTAGGAAACTCTTAATTCACTCTCTGAATACAAAAATTAGAAAAAATTCCACTGAAATTAGCAGCAAACACACAAAAGAAAACTTTTTTTTCAGACAGCACATATGAAGTCACAGAAATCACACCACAAAATGTCAGAGACCAAAGCTAAAATGAGTTCAAAAAGAGTGTACATACATGAGTGAAAGATCAGTCAATGGCTGTTAAGACTGACTTGATTGCAACCTTTAGCTCAGGAGGTCCCTAAAACATTGACTTCCAGAAGTTTGAAGCATAGTGCCAGGGGAAGGATCATTTCACATTTGCCCTTCCTGTTTCTCCTATTCTTAAAAACCTACCATTGGCCACAAATGGAAATCCAGATTTAAATTATATTCAAAATGCAGATGTTTGTTGCACACAACAATACACTTATTTAAATACTTTGCTGCTGAGTTTCCATCATTTCAGAACATACAGTAAAAAACAACATGGCAATTTAAACTAATGTCCTTCAGTTGCTTCTTCATTATCCTAAACTGGTCATAAATGTATCAAAAAAAGATGCAACATTGCTGGTATCCATAGAAAACCCTTGCTCATTGTAAATTAACAGATTTTATATATTTCATCTCACACCATACGAATTTTCATTCCACTACTGTATTCCTGCTGTGCTGCTCTCTTTCCTATGAAAAAAGTTCTCTACCATGTTCTTACTGCTCTCTTTACTCTTATTTCTCTCTGAGATTAAGAAAAAAGAACTAGACAGACAACCACACCCAATGGAAGTTATATACAAAATTCTACATTTACTCTTCATTGAGAGGAAATAACTCATTTGTGAGACAGGCATGATAACTCTATCTTTTATTTAAATACAACCGAGTCAACATATTGAGTGGGTCCCTAAACAAGCTATTTGATTTCCAGAGGAATAAAAATCCACAAACTGTTATTTGCATCCACAATCTGTACAATTATCCAGTCTGTCTCAGATGCCATATCCAAAACTGACAACACGATTTCTTAAAGGTAAAAGTCAGCGCCTCATCTTTCCATCACTTCTATCTGTAGCAAAAGATATCTCAATAGCTTTGCTACCAAAGTGAGTCACATCAACATTGATTGTTCTGAGCTAAAAAAATGTTTTTCAAGTACCTTCTTAGCAGTTGCCATCTTCCACTTTCTCTCCTGGGCAAAATCAGTTGCCATCCATTGCATTTCTTCCAACAAATAATCCCAGTGGGATTTTGGTCTTGGAGCCTCTTGGAGTTTAGGCAGTCGCCTGGGGGACCATAAACCTTCCTTTCTCAGTTCTGCTATCCGCTGATGGATTTGATTTTCCTTGAAAAGAAGTACAGAGAATGACAATGAAGCTGCAGAACGCATGTGAAGTTGTAGAATCATAGGAAAACAGTAACTGCTCCTACTTCATTAAACTAACTGACAGGAAAAGAAAAGGTGCAAAAGCAGGACACAGAAAACATCTTACCAGCTTTACTTGCTCAGCCAGCTTGTCTTGAGAGTTTTCCTGTGGCAACACTGCTGCATTCTGAGCTGGACTTTGTGTTTTAGGTGCTGCTGCTGCTACTGCTAAGCCAGGAGGCTTGGATGCAATGGGAGACAGGGACTTGTTGGTTGCTGGAGAGGTCCTGTTCGTTTGCACTGGGTATGGAGAAGGCGGTGTTGTGCCTGGGATCGCTGCTGGAGCAATGGATGAGGTAGGTGGCAGTGGATTTGCCGCAAGACGCTGAGAACTCTGAGCAGGATCCGCAGGTGGTCGTGTCAGAGTCACAGTCTGCCCAAGAAACACACTGGTTACTGATGAGTTGAGGATTCAATACTTAGTCTACACTACAGCAGAACATAATGGAGACTTTAATTTAATAACAAACGTACACCTGCATTTCTACAAGGAAAAGATTTAAGTGTCCAGTGGAATTAAAAAATGAAGACAGCGTTCTTAGATTTTACTGGCCATGGAAACAAACACATTGCCACCCCACTAACACTCCCATACCTGTTGCTGTATCGTAGCTTGAGGCTGCGACACTTGGCTGGGCGTCTGTCCTTGCACGTGGATTGCTGGTGGCACCTGCTGCTGGAGCGGTGCTGGAAGCGGAGCGGCCGTCAGGGGCACACTTTGGGGCTGGATCTTCACCTGGATCTGTGGCTGGGCTGGAGGCTCCACGAGCTGTGGCTGCTGCTGGGGGAGCTGCAGGGTGGCCGGGAGCGACGCCATGGGGACGTTGGCGGGCTGCAGGCGCGCTGGCAGCTGCGGCGGCGGCGTGTGCAGGCTGGCCGCGTTCTGCACCGGAGGGCCCTTGGAGGGGTCGTACTGCTGCTGGCTCTGCTTCTGCCCCGTCAGCTGCACCGTCTGGGGAGTGGGAGGCATTCCACCTGCAGGGCAAGAGGAGACATGGCACAGATGAGATTAAAATGTCCAATGCTCTCTGTTGATTCAAGGAGGAAATCAACTGCGAATAGAGTGGTTTTGTTACTTACTTTTGCCACAAGACACCATCACTTGAAAATACCACATCACAATCACAAAATAAATCACCATTACAATAAACAACAAAGTAGCTCATGCACAGGACTGTAACTAAAATTTGGAGCACAGCAACTATAAAAGAGCATGTCATTATAGGTCTTCTAAATGTTGTATACTCAAAAAAAAGGACTGGTGAGCTAATGGAATTTAACCTAAAAAAACAGCATCAAGGCTAAATACTACTTGGTTCTTAACACATTCACTCTAACACGTACTCTAAAGCTTGGCATGACTAATGAATAAAAATTTGTCATGATGTTCCAATTAGGTGGTTTCCTTTTCATAAATCATTGGCTCAGTTCCAGAATTCTCAGATTGGCCATTTTGCATCAGCACCTGTGACGTATTTCCATGCCCACATGCACCTTTGGAGCCCGTCACTCAGCTCCTTAAACAAACCAGGCATTGCATACCAAGTATTAATTTACATGGAGAAGTGTGTGGTGGGACTAGGATCTTGGCAGGCCGGAAGCCCAAGTTTCTAGTCCCATCACCAACATCTCCTTGTTAAATTAATGTGCAACTGGCATGTGGTGACACAGTACCTTGTGCCGTTGGCATTAGCTGTTGAAGAGGAACTCCTGAAGCCACACCCGGGTGCTGAAAAACCATCCCATGACGGCCCACTTCAATTCGTGGTCTCTTAGACGAATCTGTGATATTCAAATTCCATTTATGGCATGGTATAATGGAATGGGTTCAATTTCACAAAGCAAACTACTACACATGATTCCAACATCAGCTCCGAAAGCTACGACTACTGTACATGTGTAGCATTTATGAAGAACATGTTCCAGGGGAAGAGTCCCTCTGACTTCAAGGTGGCCATCTCCAATCTTCTCAGCCAGAACAATCAACCTAACAATGTCTCCATGCCTGACAAATCCAGGCCTATCTACTGGGAGTGGAGTGCACTCTTCTCACAGCACCAGTCACAGTAGATAGTCCTAAGGATCTGGCGATTCCCAAGGTGAGGCAAAAATGTATTTCAACAGTTACAGAACAGTGGGCTCCAATCACTGTTTGGAAATTAAAGAAAAGAGAACTGAAGTGGAATTGTGCCTGTGGAACATACCTGCTGGTGCAAGGGCCTGCTGCTGTCTCTTAAAAGCTTCAATCTCTATGGTGCTCACAGTCCCCGTCCCTGGAGTCCCTGTATGCGTTTGCTACAGGGAAAAGAAAACAAATCACAGAAGTTCAATCTGCAGATGGTCTAACACCAGGACAGAATTTACACAGGGATCTAAGGAGGCCAGCACAGAACGAGTCCTTCAGAACAGCTGTACAACAAAGGAAACAAGACTCATTCAATATCTGCTATGAAGTTTTAGTTGTCCACAATGCACAGATACTCTTCGTTGTGTTTAAATTTTACAGTGATGAAGTTGGTTATATATAATGCACACCTACATTTTGTTAAGTGATACCAAACTCAGGAAAATGGGATACGCAAAAAATAAACCTGCCCAGTATTTTTTGCTATTTTTTTTTTTAATTAATGGAAATTTTCATTAGTGTAGTGCATCTGTGTGGAACATCAGTAACACACAAATTCATCCCCATCCTGAAAACAGTTTAAGCTTTTTTGAGTCTCCACCACTTTCACTCTCAGGATAGAGCTTTGTGAGAGTTACTGTTGAAATATTTCAGGAGAAAGCTGGGAAGATGGAATAAATAACCTCAGCCAAGTTACACAAGCTCCAGTTACAGGTTTCCAGACGCTGGACTTGTACCTGTTTGCACAGCTGGCAAAATGAGTTTCATTAATAAACTCAGTGAGGAGAAACAATATTGCCATAAGGCTAAGGTGACATAAGAGCTCATCAGAAATTACTATCCGTTGTGTCTGAGGATAAACAGCACACAAACTATGAATTAACAAGCCTGGAAGAGCATTTTTGATACTGAGATGCAAAAGGAATCACTGGGCTCTGATTCAGCAAGTTGGAATTCAGCTTCAGTAAGATTACACAGCACATTCAAACTTTTATTTTTAAATCACTACATTTAATACTGGCAATGATGGCAAGAACATATCCCAGAAAATCCTTTCAGCATCAAACACAGGTGACAGTCTCATGTACAGGATTACTGAAGCAAACAAATTTGTGTACATGACAATTTTCATGCTCTTGGGGCCTCAGCATACTGGCAAGTACTTATTAATGTCCATCAGTGTCTGTGCAAGTCCAATTCCTTTCACTGAGTTTCCAAGTCATTTTTAAATTCTCCTCAGTATTTGGCCATGTTGTATCAAATATTCTACTATGAAACTTAATATGAGAAAAATAAGGACTATCCCAAAAAATGTCTTAAAAGATTCCATCAGAAAATACAAACACAGACTTTATGTAAGGCAGTCTCTGCATCCTAGGAAATGAATTCATTTAGCACTCTAGTTCTCAAAGTGCAATTTTCTGAAGGTGAGAGCCTTAAACGTGTCGAGGTACAGTATGGGTTTGCAAATGTGAAAAATTTTTAGGACAACATACAAAGACAGTAATTTCCCATAAGAATCTTTTACTTTATTTGCAGGTATTTTCTTCTCTGATTTTAACCAAAATTTTACCAATGTAAATTAAACCCATGGAGGTAAACACCAGCCTATATTGAGATAAATCACAGCAGTGACATCCTGCATCTTCAGTGCTTCACTGCATGGTATTAATAATCACAGCCAACATCACCTACAATGACTGGGTTTCAAATGCTCCTTTTTGACCTGAATATATCTCATGCCCCTCAGACTCAATCAATAGCTATGAATTAATAACACTTAATCTCTTTGCTGCTCTGAGAGCATTTGTGGCCACTTCAGCAATACAGCTACAGCTTTAAGATGTAAATTTGGGGTTTAAGAATCTCTGACTCATATTCATGGTTCACTGCCATTTCACACTCAATAGGGATTAAGTTTTCAAATATTTGTCTTCTCACGAGGAAGACATGCAGCGTATTTCAGGTCCAACAGCCAGTGTCTGGCAGAGCACCACAGACCTGGGCATTTACAGAATTTTCAAAATAAACCACAAGAACTGATTTTGTAAACGCTACTGAATTGACTAACAAATTCAGTTTATGTCCCATTTGCATCAGATGCTTCTGGGACATCAGTTTAAGAAAGTACATTCCTCAAACTCCACATTAAATGCCATTTATTTCACCTGCACTCTCCCTCTGGATGACTGCATACTCACAGTTTCAGGCTGTATCTGTACTTTAGAATTTTTGACTGACATTTTCTTAAGAATGTGCCTCCCAGCTGTCCGCATTATCACCGTGTAATTTAGGTCAGACTCTTCAGAGAGCAGACATGTTATGTCTTTATAAATTGCAGTCACATACCACTAATATTAGACTAAAACTGCCCCAACTTTAATTAAAATAATGTAGCTCTCCTGAGGTCATGATTATGCAGCATGCACACAATAATCACTCTGAGTGCTGAGCTTATGCACTGGGATTTGAATGGTGATGCTGATTGGGACACATTATTTCTCCATAAACAGTTGCAAAAAGCAAGACTGATGGAAAGAAACGCCACTTTCTGTTAGCAGTTTGTGCTAAAATGTCAGTGTCACACAGAGTTTTGTACATGTTTAGCATGAACCAATTTCTCTGAAAATGGTCTGAAATGGTACAACACCTTCAAAAGTATCATCACTGCTGCAGCTACAGCTTGATGATAACCCTAATCGCTACAATAAATAACCTGATATAACATTAGCTATTTTAAACAGCTTCAATAAAGCCTGACTACCTAAGGGGACTTCCAAGACACGCCAGTACTGGCCATAAGGAAGAACCCTCAGTGCAATCCCCTTCACTACACAACTCCTTTGTACAGTATCACAGGGAACATCCCATTTGTTACACGCAGGAATACAACCCAGCTTGTATTTCATTTAACTTCCCATTTCCAAAGCTAGATGAAGGCAGCACAGACTGTACAGCTGCTGTGGTACAGCAGAGTAATTCACAACACCTGCTGAGCATGTCATTGAGCTAAAAGGTAAATATTTTAGTTGCAGATGGAATTAGGGTATATTACTTCTCAAGGCATGTATGCGGTGATGTCGGAGTTGAAGGCAGCTGCATAAAACCACACTGAACCAAAAAGTTGCATTACCACTGATACACAGAAATTTTAACTGATGATCACATTTATTTCTTGACTTTCTTCAGCATTCCTCATGAAAAAAGAAAAAAATTGTTAAAAAGGACCTTTATAATAAAAATAAGCACTTCTGTTTCTTCTTCCCAATATTTACAGCAGAGCTAATGGAAAGCAGTCAATTATTTAAAACAAATTGTGTCAGAGGATTAGTAGTGTTGTTTAACACATTTCAGGGAAGGCAAATCCAAAACCTTCTGTAGCCACATTTAAAACCTTTAATACATAAGGGGGAAAAAAAAAAAAAAGAAAAGAATTTTAGAAGAAATCCACAATTACAATGCCACAGACAAAGAATCCATATTATCACTACGCAGAATGCACAAATGAACCAAATGCATTAGGGATACAAAAGACAAACAAACCAAAGTGAAAACATTCAAGCTGAAAGTTAATGCAATAAGCCAGCAACCTGGAGACAAAGCTTTAACTTCCTCAAGGCTTCAGTTATACTGATGCATTTGAAGACTGCAAAGGTTTTTTGGTTTCGTTTAGATGATAAGGGATGGGCTTTTGGGAAAATTCTAATTCATCTAAGAAATATCAAATCTGAATGAAGAAAAAAAATCTGGGATGAAACTACATTTTAGAACCATTGAAAAGTACCTGAAATGGTTGCTGCTGGGATGAAAAAGCAGCAGAAACATTTGGAGGAAGCTGGGTTGCTATAGCGACAGGAGTACCAGTCTGCCCATCCTTTCCTGTCACAACCTTTACCTGAGAGAAATATTTTGGGAAAAAAAAAAGAAGGGAGAATCATTTTCTTTTTAAAAGTTTTTCTTTTTTTTTAACTGTTCAACACACTCCTTTGGTACTGATGGCACCTCACTGAAGAGGGGATAATAACTAAACCACCATCAGTGCAGCTTGCTTCGAGCACAGCCCATTTTTAGAGTTCTGTCTTACTTTTTATAGCAGAACAGAGCACAGCCTTGACTGTTTATTGTGACTTCTCATCACTGGAAATGTTTTCTTAAATCCAGTTAACATAAAAGTGTGTTTTAAATTTAATGATTGCTGCTGCTAACGGACAACGAATTAGCATGACAGACAGTTTGAACGTAAGAGAGCTTCAACATTTACTTAAGCAATGAGCACAGCCACCATTCACTCTCCCCTTGAATTCCCAAAGAGATCAACCTTCCAGGCAAGAGATGAAGCGTGTTGCTTTAGCAGAAAGTGATAAAGAGGGGGAGGGGGAAATAAAACAGAAGACGACAAAAAAA
This sequence comes from Coloeus monedula, assembly GCF_965178545.1. Lineage (NCBI taxonomy): Eukaryota > Metazoa > Chordata > Aves > Passeriformes > Corvidae > Coloeus > Coloeus monedula. The sequence goes on along the minus strand of NC_138798.1, from coordinate 6,136,469 downwards.
TACAAAGAAAGAACATACTCAAAAGATGTCTTAATCTTTCAGAAGAATTCATCACTTGAAAACACATTAAGGCTTTTGCTGTTGCACTCTGCAAAATTCTCCAGCAGTTACAGGGACAAGCAGCTTCCACAAACAAAAGAGGATCCACCACGAGAAGGCAGCGAAGTACAGCAAATTCTCAACCCGAAACACAGAGGGGTAGAGCCTCAACTCATTTAAAGTGTAGCAGCACCACTGCCTTCAATGAACCTGTACAATTTACACCCACTAAAGATCCCTCCAAGTGTGCAGATGGTAGTTACAAATACCTGGTTATTTCAGCTGACAAACACGCAACCCAACAAGAACACCTAAACAATTTGACAAAACACAAACTAGGTGAAACAAAAATACTGAATATCCATTGTCAATAAATTACAGTAACAGGCTAGCTTTTATGTTACTATATAAAGAAATTATTCCTTCAAAATTGTCAATAACTGTCACAAGCAGAAATAAATCTTTCCTAACTAAGAAGTTTAGACAACAAAGCAATGAATAAAATAAACTTCAGCCATTATTCCGTTAAAATTTCCCACAAATTCCAACTGAAGGTATGATTGCTAGTGATTCATACCTAAGAGTCATCAAATTTCACTGAAGGCACTCATTTCCAAAAGATATTCAAAGCAACACAAGGTTCTTTACATAGTATTGGTTCTTCTACAAACTGGCAACTACATATCCATAGATATTTTCACAAATTTTAGAGGATATTTATGGGTGCCAAGCGGTGCAGGGGCTGAAGTTCTATCTACCCTGCTGCAACCACTTGCCATGTTGGCTTGTGGGCAGGCTCTGCACCAGGCCAGTGCTCCAGCACCCACGGATGGGTACAAATGTGCAGGAAAAGCTGCACAGCACCTGTTTGTGGCAAGCTTCTTTCAAGTTCTTTGCCATTAATAAACAGTGAATTCAAGCTAGTTAGTAATTTAAACCTTTGCATAAGGAACAAAGTGAACTTGACAATGTCCAGTCTGTTAAGTGCTGGTTGTTAATCCTTTACACAGCAACGCATACACAGAGCTCCAGGGCAGCCTAAATAACCTAAAGCGTGTCTGTGGACCTTTACACATGTTCTCTCTCACTAATTAGACTAATTCACACCTTCTGCTGGCTGCAGCAACACTGAACTTCAGTAACATCTATGGTTAGAAGTCAAATGAGTCAGGCTAACCTCTTGTAATGCTTTTGCTCATTCTTTTTTGTTTGTCCAAGTCTAGTTAAGTGAAATTCAAACTATAATTCCTAGTTATAACCATTCCAAGAGCTTAAAACCATTTCCACACTAATACCATCTTTGTGTGCAACTAGGACAGTGAAAGCTCCTTTCACTTCTTATTCTTTTATTTTAAATCCCTAAGTCTAACAGCACACTCAAACTGACCCATCAAATCACACTACCCAGCAAAAGTTCATTCTCTCAGGCCAACTATTTTATGAAAAACTGCCATATTTCATCAAGGAAAAATTATTTTTCATGTGCTATCACATTTTTTAATACTCCACAATCCCAGTGCTACAACTTCATCTATGATTTTATTCCAAAGAAGTTTCTTACCTCATCATTGATGACCTCAGATTGCTCTTCCTCTTCTTCCTCCTCCAGATCCAAGTCATTTTGCCTCAGGTATGCTTGCAGAGGAACACAATGTTTCTTCTTAAAAGCTAAAAAGTCCATCATATTCCCTTGAAGATGTTGCAGGAAAAACAGTTCAATCAAACATTCTTTAAAAGTTTCCTTAAGAATTTCCATCTGCTTGTGGTGATGATCCAAACAGAGTTTTCTCATTTGAGCAGTTTCTTGGTTGGCAGGAGGAATCTCCTCCAACTTTTTAGGTTGTTTTTTCACTGCTGTGTTAGCTGTAGGAGTGAGAGGAAGACTCGACAGCCCCTGTGGCACAGTGGCCCGTGAAGGACTTGTGGGAGGAGGAGGTGATGTCATTCCAAACGCACTCGGTCCTCCAACTCCTGCTATCAATCCACCAGAAGTCCTGTCAAATCCAATGGGTCTACTCAGCTGCTGCCCTTGAAGCACTTGCTGCTGCTGTTGCATAAGTTGCCCCTGGATAATATTGCTGATTTGGGGTGGCAAGCTCGTTGTTGTGATGTGGCCCGGGCTAGTCAAAGATTGCATATTTGCCCCGCTGGCCACAGGGCTCTGAGGCCCGAGGTGGTGGATGGTGCCCCCAGACTGCGAGTGAGGCTGCGAAAGCCTGCGCTCCCTCACCGTGGCAGGCGTCCCAGACGATGGAAGCTGCACTTGTGCAGCAGCTCCTTGAGCAATTTGTGCAATTCCCGGTCCTTCTTGGTACACAAAGTGCCCGCCGTTGGAAGGACTCAGGCTGATCTGTCTCACGAGCACGCTCGCATCCACAAATCCTCTGGTCGGGCTCTGGCTGCACATCCCCAGGCCAGGCCCGGGAGTGCCCGCCCGGACGTTGGGCAGCGTCTGCACCGGCACCGGGTTAGGCTGGGTGGGGCTCTGGGACTGCACTTGCTGAGGCAGTGGAGAGGTGACTTGGATGTACGAGGGGGATCCATGCTCAAAGCGCCGCTGCTGGGGGCTGAACTGAAAGCTCGGAGACGTCGGGTTTGGAAGTGGCAGTGGGGTGAGCGTTATCTGCTGGTTGCCCGAGGCCACCGGGCCCACGTTCTGCAGGGTGATGTTCACATTCTGCCCGGCCACCGGGCTCCGGCTCATGATAAACTGCTGGATTTGGTAACTGGGGGACTGTGGCGCAGAGGGACTTGCAGAAGGCGCAAAAGAGGCTGCGGGGGACTGGGGTAAATTTGCCTGTTGTTCTTCTCCCTCGCTGCCTGTGAAGGACCTGGATCTCTGGAGCTGGCGCTGGGCATTCTGAGGACCATTGCCATGGTGCATTCTCACTGATCTAAGGTTTTACAGTATGCTCTAAAGAAATATATAAAAACAGAAATTCAGGGAAGGTAAAAACTCTTCTGCAACTGAAACTATTTAGTTACAACTAGAAAGATTACCTTATTGTAAGAATTCTGTTATCCTGGTTTTGCAGTTACTTAAAATGATTCAAATTATCCAAAACCCACAGCACAACAAAGGCTCACTTAAACCCTCATAAATTTCTCTGGTTAATAACGCTACTGAATAGTTTTATAAATGCTATGCTCCCCTTAGCTAGGTAGAATGACTTCAAAGAATAAAAAAATCCAAACAGGACTTTTTCCCTTGCCGTGGAACTTCAAGAAATGATAGTCTCCAGTATAAAAGACATCTACTCTTTTTTTTGGTTCATTATTCCCAGCACTTTGGTGTCTTTAACTCTTAATACAAAGTTCTTGTAAACATAACAGCTTAAAACATATAGTCCATTGTTTCAGCAGTAACCAAAAATATGAATATGGACAGACTATTCAACTTTATTGTTCTAGCTACTGAAGGCCAAATCATCTAAATGTATGTAAAACTACTGTACTTGATGCTTAACTTTCCCATCTCCTTCCTTCAGAACACATAAAGAGATGAAAATTAACTAAATCTGCATTTTATTTAAAATGCTGTTTATTGAGTCAAGCTACCCAGAAATCCAAAAACGTTCTGGTTCTGTATTTCAATCACAGACAAACAAAAATTCCAATGACATGCACTGACAGGTAGATTCAGGGCTGGGATTCACACAGAAACAGCAGCAAGAGAAAATGAAACCTGATGGGGTTTTGCTCCTTTCAAAATCTCTCCTATTTTGAAAACAACACTTTCATTTTTAGCATTTCAGGCCAAACATACACAAACATGCTGCCACTCCTTTGCGTTCCTAACTCCAAGTTGGTCGCAAGTGGCAACAGGCAGCAGCACACCGGCACGGCAGCACTACTGGGAAGCTCGGGATGCAGCGGGTGCTGCCGGCTCTCCCGCTCCTCCGCTGCCCAGGCAGGGAACACATCACAACCCTCCGCTGCCCTGTCCCGCGCTATCTGCAGCAATCCGCCCAAGCCCCGGGGGTGGAGATTTTCCCTTCCTTGCACCGGGAAAGAGGCGACTGTCCGGGAAGGTGGAGCAAAGCAGCGCTGTCACACACGTGCCAGCAACGACAGGGGGCCGAAAGCCCGGGAGCTGCCGTGCCGGGGGTCCTGGGAGCGCAGCCGGCACAACGGCCCCGCCGGGCCGGCTCCGCCTCTCCTGCCCTGGGGCTCATCCCGGCGGGGCTCGCCTCTCCCACTGCCGGCAGCTCAAACCTAAGCGAGCTCCCTGAGCAGAGCGGGAAGGGGAAAAAACTGCACTCCTTACAGGCCCCTTTTCCAAAAGATTTAACAATACTGCAATTCTTCGAGGTATTGTGGTTATTTCACAGCGCCGATACCAAATAATTAAGATTCAAACGATACCACCAGCAACAAGGTCTTATTATTTTAATTACTCGCACCTCACTAACACTTACGGCTCCAGTGAAAACACTTAATTAATTACAGGCCGATAAGGGAGGTCCCGAAGCAGGGATCGCCTTTTGTGTGCGAGCAGGGCGGTGGGCCCGCCCGGACCAGGGGCGAACCCCGGCCCCGCCGCCGCCGCTCCGCGAGGACTCCCCCCGCCCGGGGCTCCCCCCGTCGGGGCCGCGCTCCCCCGGCCCGGCCCTGCCCGTCCCGCGTCCCCCGCCTCGCGCCGGGCGGGCCCTTCCCTCCGCGGCCGCCCCCGGTGCGGCGGCGGGGCTGCCGGGGGCCGCGCGGGGCGGAGCGGGGCGCGCAGCCGGGCCCGGGCGGGCCCCGCGGGCCGCACTTACCGCGGGCGCCGCGGGTTCCATTCGCTGCGGGCAGGAAGCGCGGGCGGGGGCGCCGCTACCAGCGCCGGCAGGAGACAAACCGCGTCCCGCCGCGCCTGCGCCAACACCCAGCGGCCGCGCCGCGCCTGCGCCAGCGCCGCGCCTGCGCACAGCGGGGAGGCTGCCCGCGGGTCCTGTCGCGATAGGAACGGGCTCTAAGTTATATTTATTGTAGTGAGGCAAGGGAGGGCAAGGACCGAGTGAAGGGTAGTTTATGTCCGCGCAGGGAGCGGGGCTGACGCTTCTCTTCAAGACACGGTGTAGAAATCCACACTTGCAGCTCGCGGGGCTTGTACTCCTCAGGACAGGAGAGACTGGGAGCGCCTGGAGCGGGGCCAGCCGAGGGAAACAAAGGTGATGAAGGGGCTGGAGCATCTCTCTTACGGGGAAAGGCTGAAGGAGCTGGGGCTATTCTGCCTCGAGAAGAGGCAGCTGAGAGGGGACCATGGGGTCTGTCAGTGCCTGCAGGGAGGGTCAGAGCACGGACATCTTAAAGCTTTTCTTTACATCAGCACGAGCACGGATCTGATTCTTGGATAGTAAACGCACTATTTTACCTTAAGGCTAAAGATCATCACAGAGCCTTTGACAAGAGAAAGGCCCCCACGAAATATATTCACGCTTAAGAGAAAAAAAATTCACCAATCAGGCCACCAAAGTGATTTACTATTAAATCTGGGAAAAATTATTGACAGTAGAATTAAACCTACAGAAACCTATTTGAGGAACTTCTTTTTCTAGTAGTCATTGTCATCAACTCAAAGTGATTCATATAGATTTGAGTATGCTCAGAATTCTGGTCTTTAGCATAGGCTTGTCTAACACGAAGAGGATGACCACCTGTGTTCTGGAATAAATACAAAGTGAAGGCTTAGGTACCAAAAATACATAATCAAAAATGCCCTGTCTCAAAATTCATAGTTATCAATAGTCTTGACTGAAGACAATTCATATCCTGCCATTTAAAATAAACAGCTCCCCTCCCTTACTTTTAACATACTGGTAGTGCAAAATGATACATCCAAGGTAATATTGTCATAACATTGGGGAAATTTATATTCCTAAGCGTATGGAAATGTAATAAATAAAAGCTATATGAGTCATACTGTCAGGAAAAGGTATTTACTAACATTTGCTTGTATACCAAGCTATTCAAAATTCTAAAATATAGTTATGTTTCTGCTTAGAAACACTCGTGTAGTACTGTAACAGCAATGAGGAATTAAAAAAATTAATAAATAAAAGACCCCAGAAGCCCCCAAGTCCTCACAATGCAAGCATGTTTCAACTTAAACTCATCTTTCCCTCCGGACCTGCGATGGTTTTTATGTAACGATTTTGCTTTGGAGAGTGATAGACATAATTACAAGAGTTAACCACATCTCTGACATGATCCAAGACCTTTAAGAAAAAAATGCAAATACCTGGCAAAGCACAGGACTGTAAAACAGTTTTACAACACAAGATACAATTTGGTTCAAAGCACTTCACAACCCTCAAGAGAACATTTGGTAACTTAAATGTTTCAAAGCAAGAACAGATCTATGGACAAGCTCAAATTACCTGCCATGAGTGTTTCAGTATTTAAATTTGCACAGAACTGTTGGATGTAAATGGATCGGAAACAAGGTACTTTACAGAAGCCACTTGATGTACAGGAAAGTAAATACCAAATTTTTCTAAAGGTTTACATAAAAACAGAGAAATCCCCATACCTGGTCCACCGAGCTGGCCAGCTGTTCTGACTGAGTAGGAGCCATGGTGTTTCCTGTGTCATACAACTCTCAATCTACAGCATTTCTTAGCTCAGACAGTCTCTCTTACAGAATCCTCTTTTCCATATGCAAAGCAAAGAACCTTATGGAAACATGTTTTGAAGTATTCAATAAGATAAGACATGATGTCAAAAAAATTTTAGTCATCCTAAAATCAAGTTTAGAAAAGTCAGATTGCAGATGTATTTGACAGCTTTTGCTGCAGGAGATGTTGCTTCTGATTGATTAAAACAATGTCATTAAAGGGTAACTTTATCATTGGAACAAGCAAAGTTTTATTACTAGATATTGTTACCTTCTGATTTTCTATATGAGCTGACAGTTCAGGATTTCTACTGAATTTAACTGTGAACATATATCACTGGTTCCCAAACAAGCCTAGAAACAAATACACCACTACTTGTTCAAAATTCTGACTCAGATCAAGTAAAACACTTATTTTTTATGTATCATTAAATAACAACTGCTCACATTCTTAATGTTACAGTACCTGAGACAAAAAGTCTGTGGAACAATCGCCTCAGTGAGCAGCCAGTTCTTGAATCAGATGTTTAATACTCTTTTTCAACAGCCTCTCTTCAACAGAATTACCACTTACAGGCCTGCAAGACAAAGAAACCCATTACATTCCTTGTGCTCTCAGGACATCCTTCCAAGAAAAGAAACAGTCACTCAGGAGAAGCTTTCAAGTACATCTTAGAACTACACAAACAGCATCTCATCACTGGTGGATCTAAAATCCAGTGATAATCAAGAATGACATTTCTTGTTTACCAAGAGCTGAAAACACCCACGTTTATTTTGGTTTTCCTAACACAGAAGTCCAGATGGTTTCTTAGATGGAAGTGGGAGGGAAAGACACGAACAGAAGAGGCAGTGTGGAAAGGACATGATTTTCATTTTCCCTCTAGTCTGAAGGGAAGAAATATTATATAATCTTTGAAGGGATCTTAAAAGACCAGTTACTTAAACTAGAAGGATGACCTCAACCCAAAATCCTAGTTTCACCCCAAACCATCTTCTCTCTATTTTTGATTTTAATACACCAGTAACTATTTCTTAGCATGAAAGTCACCTGTATATGTGGGTATCTCTGCCTGTTGCAATTTTGTCACACCATCCCTTAGTCTTTGTGTCCATCAGCAGATCTAAATCAATGTCACAGAAGACAACAATAATCACATCTGTGTGGCTGACACCTGTGGAAGGAGTGTGGGAAGAAAGGACAGCACAGAAGAATCACTTGCCTTGGTTGAAGTTTTTAATGAATTCCTAAAATGGGGAAACAAGCAACTTAGGTACAAATTCACATTAATAAAGGATACATCTCTAAATAAACTTTTTCTTAACAGAGTGAGAAGGTTGGAAAAATTGCTTTCTTGTTACTTCCCCAACCTACATTAAGCATGCAAACATTTTAAGTTATCTGACTGCCCACATTACAGATGTATACAATTCATAATTAATCTGTCTACCATTAAAGCTATTAATTTATGGAGCAGTCAGCTAGATAAAAATCTAAAGATCTATTACAGTAATCACATCATGTCCTATGACTAAGCACACCTGAGCTGTTATTCCTGTAGCGCTCCATCATTTTTCTTGTCTGTTGTCTAATCAAATTCCTTCTGTTGTGCTGCCTTGTGTTGCTTTAAGGCAAAGTATTCTTTTATGTTTTATACTGCATCTGACAGAAAGCATAACAATGCAATTTGGAGTAAAAAATAAGAAAAACTTAACTATATTGTTAATGTTTGCTCAAATTGTAGGCCCCAGAGGATACAGAGAATCTTACTGGGGAGGGAAAGGAGCATACTTTCAATTTATCCTCAGGCAATGCCAGGGCACTCCATGAAAAACAGAAGCCCCTGGAGTAAGGCTGAGGAACTGCCAACATAAAAACACCAACCACACTTAAAGTACTAACAATGTAAATAGCTACAGATAATGAAAGCAAAAACAATTAATCAAATGGCTATTGTGAAAGAAAACATCTGCATTTGAAGCACAAATTGCTCATAAATGTAGGATAACTAGTGGCATACTCCTTGGAAACACCCTAGATGCCTCATCAAATAGTAATATGACCGACATATTTCATATATAATTACATATTTGTGCTGCAGCTACATACATAATTTGCTTCAATAAGTAAAGAAATTATGCAAATGAATCTTGCAAATGTATTAGACTTTCCTTTAGCATTTTCCCTCTCACTATGAGCATCTCTTCACTCCTAGCTTGAGTAAGAGATCCTCTTACCAGATAATGCCAGCTGTGAGCACCACTCACTAACTCCCACTCACATGAGGAGATGGAAGTTCAGGAAAAGCTCCAGGATGTCGAGCATTGCAATCACCTGTGTCAAAATCAGTACCTGCTCTCCCTCCACTTTCAGCTTCCAAAGCCAGAGTTTCCAGCTTGCCTAGTTAAAAAAGGAGAACCTGAAGGTTCTGCAGGTCACACTCACAATTAGAGAAAGCCCCTGCACACAGGTGTAACCAGTGGTGGGTGTTTAATACCTGAGTCATGCTGCACCATCTCTGTTCCTTGAGACTGAACTGCAAGAGTTTCATTCCATGGGTACATGTGTAAGGAGGATTTTCTCCATGCAAACATAGAGGAGCAACAGCTACAGCTGGAAACACACACAGATCTCTGCAAAACAAATCAAAACTTCATTATTCTAAGTTTTAACTGCTTGGGCTATTAACTATTCAAAACCAGTAATATTTGCAAAGCAGCACAAAGCACCTGGCTAAATGTAATAGAAAGTAAATCAGGCCATGAAGTTTTATGTTGACATCAAGTAAATGCAAAAACACTGAAGAGGAAATTGCCACTATCCCTAAAGTTACCAAGATAAGCTTACTACACTTCGTACTTTTTTTTGTCAGTATTAACACAACAAATACAAGATATGTCAAAATAAAGTAGAATTGTTATATAACTAATAACAGTTGCCATGGAACTACTGAGAGTTTCAGATCCTAGAATGATCCAAAATTATACATCTGAGATGCAAATAGGTTCAGCATAAAGGAATGTAGCCTCCAAAAAGGATAAAACAAAACAGCTTATCTAGCATTTAGCATTTTACAGTTGTTCACTTAAATACCCTGTTTGGAGGGTACCACACACCCATCAAATCCATGAAAGACTGCACATGGATTTGTCTCAATTACCTGGTCATAACATCCTTCAGGGCAATCTGTTGCTGCTTCAGTGTCAAAATGAGCTCCTGCAATGGACCCTTAGAACCTCTGAAGTGCTGGAACATGGAAGGCAATTTGCAAAGCCAGTCCAGCACCACTTGTTAATCCTGGCAGAACAATGCTGAGAGATTTTTCTTTCACTGATCCAAGAGCAAGTTTCCAACAGGTTTCTGCCATACAGGGGGGTTCTGGAACAACGACGCTCATTCCAGAAGTATAGTTTGTCCAGGTGTTCCTTTAGCTGTCTTTTTTTCTTCTGGGATATCCTTTAAATTCAAAATTCTTTTCTGAATCTATTGTGACCAGATAAAGCTTATGCAAAAAACAAAGTTGAAAATAAGGATAATTTAATTCACGCAAGAATTCTATGAATGACTATGAAAAGAGAAGAGAGCAGGAGAAAAGCTGACACTTGTAATACAAGGACAAATGTTAGCTTTGGTATTGTGATGAAAAATAAATCTGCTTTCCTACTCTATGCCTACTGGCAAAAATATTATTTTTAGTGAGTAATCTGAGCTGAAAGAGGTACCCAGCTGAAGAGCATATGGCAGGAGGGATTCTGCTTCTCTCAACATGCAGAAGAAACACACTATACTGTAAAATTCAAGTACACCAAATGCTCTGATGCTCCAGTCATCTCTGAAGGATTACATGGAAGGGGCATAAGAGAACTCCCATATCCCTTAATCATCTTTGGAGCCTGGAGACAGCAAGAGAACTCCCCAAAAGATGCTAATAAGGGTCAAACTTCTTAACGGAGCAAAGCCTTATTTATGGGTATGGTTTCAAAACCACTGCAGTTGTAAGAGCTGACTTCACAATAACTATTTTGTGCACATTATTTCCAGGAACCCAAAGATGTCTAAACAGCAAAAGGATGAGTTCTTTTTCTGTTTTACATATATACTTCAGCTATCACTTTAAATTCCTTAATTACATTAATTACGCTCCCTTCTGGCAGAAGGGCCTAATAACACTAGTGCAGGACATCCTCCTTGTCACCTGTCACAGCCACGTGTCACACAATCTGTCTTGGGCTTCATTAACCATACTCTGCTTACATCAGGCTAATTTGTTGTAAGATTTAACTCTACATTGCTCTACAGCAGAATTACGTTTGCTCCAAGACTCGAAACTGGACCCTCCCAACTTCTCTTCTGAGGGAAGACTCAAGAGCAAAAAACAAACAAGCTCAAAATTTAACATCTTTTCCTCCCCCTGCCCTCCCCTCTGCCCCCCAAAAATCTTAAGTGTTTTGCAAGTACATCTTAAACTTAAAATTAACTAGAAGGAGAAGATTTAATTATTCTGCTCAGGAAACTCTACTCCAGAAGTAATTTTCAGTGTTCGATCAAAACCACAAGTGACTTCAACTCTTGAGCATGGCAGGAAAGCTCAAAACTGAGCCTTCATAAATGAAAACAACCATTAAGGAATAAGAAGCCCTCCTCTTTCCCTCACAAGACTGGCATACAATCTTTGGCAGTGATCAGTTTGGGAAAAAAGGATAACAAGAGAAACAAATAATTCTGAACGAATCCACTCAGTCCTCACAAATATGACCTGTTTTCACCTGTTACTTAAAAAAAACAAATTAATAAAAAATAAATCAATCACCTGAACACTACATACCTATTTAGTTTGAGCTTCCCTGGCTTAAGCCTGGATGATCAAGGGGAGCAGGAGATCTCTTCAATAAACTTTCCAGTTAGCTTCAGTTTTGGCAGCATTTGTGCTTTGTAGCAAGTAATTCGGTTTTCCATTCCAATCACATCAAAGAGAGACCAGTCTGTGTGCTCAAGTTATAGTAAAAGAAAAAAAAAAAAACACCACAAAGTAAAGAAATATTTTATTACTATTCAGCTGCAGTTAAAAAAAAATAATGGTAATAATACCACAGTATCTGAGAATGTTTAAAAAGCTCACAGCTGATGGCAGAATTAAAGTGGAACGTGGAAGAGCCAGGTGTCATGTGACTTTGCAGAGAGCAGCTGTCGTTACTTTAAAAGGTTCCAACAACCCACACCATGGAAATAGAGCATTATGCTCATGTTACCAGGAGTCACGAACAGGGCAGCACCCTCAAATGACAAGCTCTGCAGATAATTCAATGCTTCTAATTAAAACATTTGCCTTTGTAGAACTGGCATTCCAGACCCATCTATTTTCACCTTGACACACTAACCCTGAAATCAAACCATAAAATTATTTTAAGGTTTTACTCAATTCTATCTAAAAAGCATATTTCTAAAGAAAGAAAATAATTACAATCCCTTTAGGAGTACTGTCTAAAGTTTATAAACAGTGCAGAGGCAACCCCAAACTCTCAGGTTCTCAGTGATCATATCCTAACCATGAAAATGCTGCCCATCCTTTTCTGGTTGAAAATATCAATTTCACATTACTCTCTTGGCAGTTACCATCTTTCATCTTCTTTCTTGAAAAAAAATCAGTTGCCATGCACTGCATTCCTTCCAAAAAGATAATCATGGTGTGATTTGTGCTGTGGGACCTCATGGAGTTTGTTTCAGAGACCATAAACCTTCTTTCCTCAGTGCTGATATTCACTGAAGAATTTAATTTTCCTTTAAGTAAACATAATTAAACATGTTTCCTACTGCACAAGACAAAACCAAGACACTGTGAAAAATGTTAAAATGTTACATGGATGATCAATAGAAATGATTATTCAGTCCTTGGAAACATTCCACGGTGTTTGAAGTTGCACCTTATTAAAAGATAATGAATAATGCATTTTGTGCAGCTTTATGTAAAGTCTCTGAGGACTTTGTGAGGCAGCAGTAATAGGAAAAATCAGTAGAGAAGCTTGGGATGCAGTGGTACTCAATCCTGAGAACTTTTGTTTTTTCTCCTAAAATATAGCACCCCTAGATCTCATCAGAAGTGCAGGGCTGGTTCAGTGAGAAATTTCACAGAATTTAAATATGATGATGGCAGATGGCCAAAATTCTCTAAAAAGTTCATATAAAAATACATTTAGTTTCTGCCATTTTTATTAACACATGTAAGCACCCTGCAACTGCTGGCAAGTCAGCACAAGCAGCACAAATTTTCATTGTCATTCCCCCCTCCCCCCCTTATTCTAAAATGGCCCATAAAAATTTAAAATAATGGATTCTGTTTAATTAAATCTCCTTCTAGGATTTCATTACAAGAACAAGTGCTACTTCCCTAGAGAACGTATCTGATTCCTTCTCACCCCTTTCCTTTCTTCAAGAAAAATCATGTATATGTGCAGCACTAATTAAAACCAAATGAGAGACACAGGTATCCACAGAGCATTCTAAATTTAAATGAACACGAAGTTTTATTGTAAAGAAAGATTCATACCCAGCTGAGCTATCTGAAGCAAATTATCAGGCTTGGCAAAGTCATCTGCAAGAACTACTGGAATTATTTGCTCCTTTCTCCCCAGGTTGAAGTAAAAGTTTCTGCCCTCCACAAAGTCTCCACACAAAACACAAAGGTCAAAACTCCCCATGCAAGCTAATATACAAATGTGATACCTGTTGTGGTGAGGGAACTGGAGCTGGGACCACACGAACATGGTTCTTATCCCAGCCTGCTGGTTGTACCTGCTGAGGCAGAGCTGGGTTCCTGCTGTGTGGACTGGGTAAGGAATTAAGCAAACTTGACAAATTTGGTCCATTTTGCTGTTGGTTTTCCTCCTAGCTAACCTGCTGAGCCACTTGAAGGACAGGAGGCATTCCACCTGCAGAGAGACTTTTAAAAATTGCAATTTCAGTAAAGAAAATAGTGAAATGACAGAGAGAACCAAAGAAAGTGGAAATACAGCCTGTTATATAGCTCGTGAAATCAACTTTGCACCACACCCCAATACACCTGTCCAAAAGCTCTGAAGATGGGACTCAATCAGCATGCCAGTCTAGGATGTACTTACCCACTCCTCAACCCGACAACATCTTTGCTAACAACATCCTGCAGAAAGTTGACAACTACACAACCAATCTCTATCAGGGTATCAAATGACCAAAAGGGAAAAATTTCATGCAACAACATTAATTAAGGAAAGCAACAAATTAGGCTCAGAGGGTACAAATTTAAACCCAATGCATGGAAAATGAGATGTGCAGCACTTACTAAGATCTCTAAGAGTTTCTCCAGAGGGTTTTTAAAACATGTAACAATTGGTATTAGATATAAGGCTACAATTACAGAAAAGCTCATTAAAGCAATTATCTTTAATTACAAAGCTTAAAACTTACACTTAATCATAAGTCATTAATATATGCACTAGACGTATCAGCATTATTTTAAAGTTTGTGACTTTTTTTTTAATTGCTGTCAGAACTAATTATGAGTCTCTTTGCGAAGTACTATTTTGGAACTGAAATAAAGTTAACCTAATAAAGTATCTCGTTATCAATAAAACAGTGCATTGGACTACCACTTCCCAAGCTCTATCCACTCTTACCTCTGATTTAAATTTTACATTCACTTTATTTTCCTATGGAATGGGTTTTATGGTTGCAGATTTGCTTCCTGCACAACTATGAAGGGAGCTGACTGACCTTTTAACCCAAATTAACCACTTGAATTCTTTATCATCCCAACAGATTTTTCCAGTTGCTTTATCTCTACCAGTCAGACACGGAGAGTTCCTGCAGCACATCCTGAGTCTGGACTGGGCATGTTTGTACTTTGAAGAAGATGCAGGATGGTCAAGCTTTAGGCTTTCTCCATCCCACGGACTCATGGGCTGCAGTCACGGAGAGAGGCCGGTTCTGTCACACGCACGGGAGATGACGGAAGCTGTGACAGGAGGGTGATGTCTGGTGTCACTCCTCCCAGGTCCAGAGCTCCCGTTCCATAACGCAGAGGGGAGGGATGGTCCGTGCTGTAAAGGACATTACAGCCCGGTACGCGGGCTATCAGCGCTGCCTCGGCACAGAGCAGGCGCTTACGCGAGGCTCGGCAGCGCGGCCAGCACCGGCAGCGCGGTGCCCTAGCCCCTCTCATCGCTGCGTGTCCCGTTTCTCCGCACCGGCACGAACCTTCCGCCACCGGCGGATGTCCCCTGTCCCCGCTCCGCACTCCCCCGTGCCACCCCCGCACACGCTGACCCGCTCCGCACACCATGTACCACCCGCATAGTGTCCCCGCACCACCCCCGCACACTCTGACCCGCTCTGCACACCCCGACCCGCTCCGCACACCCCTACCATCCCCACACACCCCTACCATCCCAGCACACTCTGACCCGCTCTGCACACCCCGACCCGCTCCGCACACCCTGTGCCACCCCGTACCACCCGCACCCCCTGTGCCACCCCCGCACACTCTGACCCGCTCTGCACACCCCTACCATCCCCGCACACCCTGTGCCACCCCCGCACACTCTGACCCGCTCTGCACACCCAGGCCCGCTCCGCACACCCCTACCATCTCCGCACACCCTGTGCCGCCCCGTACCACCCGCACCCCCCGTGCCACCCCCTGATCCCCGGGCCCGCCCCCGCGCTCCCCTCACGCCCCGGCCCCGCCGCGCTCCGCCGCAGCGCCCCCTCACGGCCGCCCCTCGCCCCGCCCTCGGGCGGCCCCGCCCCTCCGGGCGCTCGGCGATACCATTCGCCTCTCACCGGGAAGGGGGGGGAGCACTCCCCACCCGCACAGAGGGGGGAGCCGCGACCTTTAAGTAGTTATTATTACTATTGTTGTTAATGGTTTTTTCTCTCTCCAAATAAATTTTCTCCTCGGTTTCAACTGTGGTGCATATCACAGCTTTGGTGCCTTTATTATAAGCAGATAAAGGTAATATTTTTTCAGATTGAAAGGCATAGAAAGATGGAGCTTTGGATAGAAGATAATGCAGGGTGGGTCAATATTATGGACTAGCAAGGGATATAAATAAAAATCTAGGCAGAGACCCTCTCCAGAGCACTTCTACACACTTTCTCTCATAAAATCGAGCAACACCTTCATGATAAAATATAAAGCTCTAAAGAAAATGCAGATAAAATGAACATGGGAATCCTTTTTTAAAGGACAGCTGTGCCTCAAATAAATCTCCCAAAATCCTCACCAACCCAAAAAAAACCCCTGCAAAACCAAAAGAATAATTCCAGAAGGAACCATAAAATTAAAGGCTTTGGCCAAATACCACTAAATGTGAGAATGAAGAGTTGGCTCATTATTTTCAGTAAGTCCCATATTACAAAGCAAGTCTCCACACAGACTCAGCTAGGGAAGTGTATCAAGCCTTTGTGCCAATATCCAAATGCTTGGAGCCTTGTTCCAACCCTTCAGTAGTGTTCTGCAGGCTGGTGAGGCAGGAGGGTGTCATTTCTTCTGCCACCTCCACGGTGAGTTGGAAACAAGAACCAGAAGTTAAACCACTGATGGGAAAAAGGAGCATGAACTCCAGAGTACACAATTCCTGGAAACACAGAAAATTAAAATTGATTCCCAGAGGATGGCAGTGCTCAGACATGTGCTTCCCATATCATTGCACACGTTCCTCATTCTGAGCAGCTTGATGGGATTGAAGAGTTCACACATCCAGGCTTGATTAAAGCCCAGAAGAATTCAGCACCATTTCTTTCACACATGCCAAGCCGATTCAACTCTGGATCCTGCAGATGGCTCAAGAGGATTTCCGGGTTACACCTCAGGCAGAGAAGGCCCAACTACACATGGAGCTGTGGATTTATATCCTTGAACCTGCCCAAGCACGAGGGCAATGCTGGGAGGATGACACCTTCCACAGAAAAGGTCTCATCTTGGAATGGATGGTTCAGCCCATTCCAAACTGAAGCCCTCTCACTGAGTAGGGCATCATTTCTTTTCGACCTGAAAAGCTCTAGAAAGCACAGAAATTTGTTTCAATACCACAAGAGTTCACAGCAGTCAGCACAATAATGAGCTCCTAACCCATCGTGTCTAAATCACAGAGTATTCTGAGTTGGAAGGGACCCACAAGAATCACTAAGTCCAACTCCGAAGAGAATGGCCCATAAAGGGATTGAATCCACAACCCTGGTATTTTTAGCACCACACTAACGAACTGAGTTAATCTCAGGGTCATTTATGTTATTCCATAGGAAAACCATGGATAACATAGAAAATAAGCTTAATGGTGCTTAGAGATTCAGTTTAAGTAAAGATAAATGATTAAAAAAAACCCCAAAAGCTCATGAAGTCGTAACTTAATAATAGAAGAGTATATTAAAATGATTTGCCCCACCTTTATGTAGAGATGATATATATTTAAAATACTATTTTCCAAGTAAACATAATTAAAACATTATTCAAATAGCAGTTAAGATATCCTGCATTTCAAGATTCTTTTAGGAAGCTGCTTTCTCACTACACTGTTTTCAAGTATATCAGTCAGGTGAATCGATCAGTGGTATAAAAAGCTTCTGGTTTTTCTGCTGCACTGTCTTCCCCACCCAATTTCTCCTGGGCACCCAGTTCTTGTTTTGCAAGCACCCAAACTCCTGCTTCACTGGATTCTTGGATTTAGAAAGGCCACTTTTTCGTAGACAAAGGGAAGTGCAAGCAGCAAGGCACATCCAGCCACTTGCTGGCTCAGTCAGAATCATCGCCACAACCATCACTGCCTTCGGGATCGCTGCTCTTCTGCAAAGAAAAATGGGAAATGGTTTATCAGTACTGCATTTACACCCACAGACCAACCTAAATCAAAGATACTGGCTTTAAAATTCTCAAAAAGTATAAGAAAATAGTCCTGGACCCCAACTTCATGTCTTAGACCCTCTATTGTAGTAAATTTCTGGTGGCAAATTATGCTTTCTTGTAGCAAAAAAAGCACATTGGATTACAATTGCCAGCAGAGGAAATTTCTTCTCACTTAAATTTACAACTCCATAATTACAACCTGCAGTATGTGGGAAACATAAAAGTGGGATAGCAACATGAAATGCTGATATTTAAAATAAATGCAGGTGAGACAAGTTAACTGGTTTTTTACGCAAGTCCCTCAAAAGCTACCTTTGTTACATTGTCTAAAGCCAGATTTGAGAATTTTGTCTGCTGCAGAGAATTTATGTCCAACCTGTATTGAAGATATGCCAGGGCTCACTAACACTTGTTTAAAAGTGAAGTCACTTGCACAAAGTAGTACTAAAGAAAAACTACAAACTTAGAAACTTACAAGGAAGTTGGAAGTCAGAGATCTTCTCTGCGAGCCACTCCTTCAGGAGTAGGTCAATATGGTGCAATTAATTTGGGGGGTTTATGTATTTTTTTAAGTAAGTATTTTAACTGATATGACTGATATCAAAGTATTTTTATAAAGAGAAGCTAGCATGGTATATGTCTACAGACCACATGTCTTTAGTTACTCCTTTTTCTTTCCCTCACCACCACTTGCTGAAAACACCAAATCCCACAAATTTAACATTGGCAGTTTAATATCTTACTACAAAACAAATGCCAAGACACTCACACAGTTGACTTCATACCAGCAAGCACAGCTCACTGAAATGCAAACAGCCTGCAAAACCTCAGCAGAGTCTGTCATATCATGCCTTATTTATCCTTCCCACACAGCTTGTGCTAACTGTGAAGCCAAACCCAAACTTGGTCAGGTCTATCTGCAGGGAGCAGAACCTGCATCTTGCCAGGAACATGGCAGGGATTGGGAACCTGGCAGCACCAAGTGCTGCCAACATCACCAGGTGAAGGACTCCGAGCCACAAGGTCTCTTTGGGTCTCACTGAACCAAGCTAACGTGGCTTTTGCCGTGACCTCCTGTCACAAACACCCCTCCCACTGCTCCAGAACTCAGAAAAAATAACCCTGAGAAATTTATGGTATCCTGCTTGTGCTATTCAACAAGGCTGTAAGTTTTATGTTATGTGTTGAAACTCTTGAACTCAAGCAAAAAAAAAAGGCAGAGACATCATTAAACCTAATATTCTCCACCTGCTACACAAAATAAAGCTAATTTTAAGGACTCTGTTATATGAAAAAAGGTCACTATTCTCTTCTGAGTTCAACTGCAAAAAAGTTTTAGCCCTGTCCATCATTCATCCCTCAAGGACATGCCAGCCTTTAACTGAAATTTCCATTTTGCTGAAAGTGTATTCTACACCTTTGTTGTATTGCACCTTACAGCTCACAGGAGCTGCTGTTGCCACAAATCCAATTCCACAATATCCCAGTTATTCAGTAGCTGATCTAATGGCCCTATTACGAGCTCATGGCAGATTTATTTAAAAGAGCTGGTCCTAAATTTCCCTAATCCCAAACCTTATCTGGTAACAGGGAATTACACAAAACGAGAATTAGCCCAAAATCAGAGAATACAAAAAGCCATCAGGTATTTAAAGCAATCCTGAAACCTAGACTCCCAAAGGCTGGCAATGTGTCCATAATTTGTTGCCAGTTTATGATTATGCAAATTGCTTGTGCTTAAAGCTTTCCTTCCTCCCTCATCAACTGCTCCCAGTAAAACCCTGCGAAAACACTTCTTTGTACAGTTCATTCCACTGCTCATCAAGTTCATCAAGTGCACAAAGATAGAAAAGATTATACACACTTCACACTCCAGATGACTGTCATCTTCCGCAGCACATTCATGGAAAACAAGAACGTTACAAAGGGAAGAGACGTTTCTTCAACTTGACAGCTTCCATTTGTAAAATAATGGCTTCAGTCATTACCTTTGAATTTTTGTTGCTGGTTTGCATCTCAACAGCAGACGAGTTGAAGTCGTGAATGGGGAGGGTATTTAGCCAGTTTGCCATGGATTTCTCCTCCCTTTCCGTGTTGATAATGGTAGGATAGATGTACTGCTCTTTGAAAATAGCAATCTTCTCCTCCTCCTCTGTCCACTCCAGTGGCTCATGCAGCCCATCATTCCCAAAACGCCTGTTGTATTTTTCAAAGTGTACTTTCTCCAAAACCAGCCCAAGTCCTGGGGCTTTGGGGACGTCGACCTTCTCCTCTCCCCAGCTGCGTTCCATGATGGATTCAGCAGCATAACCTTTCACAATTGCTATCACCAGCCCAATCATCTTCCTGATCTGGTGCATCATGAAACTCTGACCTTTCACTTTGATCACGGCAAATTCCATATTTTCCCTGACAAAGGGCTCTCCACAGTACATCTCCATGATGTACCGCTTGGCACTGGGGTCCCTGGGGCCCTTCTGGGACGTGAAGTTGTGGAAGTTGTGTGTCCCTTTGTAGCAGGCCAGCAGTTTATTGACCCTTTCAAGGGTCTCTGTGTCCAGCCGATAAAGCTCTTCCTGCACAACATGGTCCTTATGGGCAAAGGCAAATGTTGGCAGCATGTAGGAGTAGGTTCTGGCATCACATTTGTTCTTGGAATTGAATCCCCCAGTGACTCTCTTCAGGCCTGGATTTAAAAGTGACATTAGGTTTTTCAATCAGTAGGTTACAGACTGATTGTGATCTCGCTCCTACCAACAGGAATATTTTTTAAGTAAAACACAAACAAAAAATAGATTTAAGAGAACACCAATTTTAAGCTAACAGAAGCATGTTAAACTAAACCACTTGTAAGTAAAATTATAATGGTAAGGGAGAGACCTTCTGCAGGAGAAAGCTTCTCTTGAAAACATTTTCTCTGCCCATTTCAGTACTCTTACCCAGAATTCTGATGTGAGAAGGAAGATGATTATTGATCTTTTCTAAGATGTCATCTCTTAGCCTGACCTTCAGTGATACAATCTGCCCAGCTGCAGACACACCCTGTAAAAACCATAGAACACAAAACCCCACATAATTACGTACTTTGGAAGCTCTGGGATAGCACCTGCAGAATTGAAATAGCTGAATAACAAGTTTATTTGCTTGTACTTTAGTTTAACAGTGGACAAAAGGAGAAGTTTCAAGCCACATTCACTGTGAGTAGCACTTGCTGCTGGATCTCCCTCTGGACAATGCTTTACCAGTCCATCCCAGTAGCAGTGGTGTGCAAACCCCAGAGTTTAGGAGAGTACAGCCCCTACCCAATGTACCTTATCTGTTCGAGCACACCGCTGGAAAGACATCTTCTTCATATCTTCCCCGTGGTTTTCTGGGATGCATCCTGACTGAACAAGGGCAGAGACTAAGTCATCTTCAATTGTCTTGAACTGTGAAGATCCCACATTTCTCTAAGAGGCAATATGTAGCAAAAATAAGGAATAGAACAAATAGTAGTAATTGGGTAACTGAAGACAGCAAATTTGTTAATCACACATTGTTGCGAAATTCTTTAAAAATCTTCCCTTCACAGCCTAAAGAGCACTGCCATTCTCTACCAAAACTAACTGTATTTTACCAGGGAGTGTTAATAAAACATCATCCTTATTTAGCTGTTACTGTTACGGCAAATAAAGGCCCATTTCTGACTTCACTGTGCAACACTTCTGGAGTTTTTTGACAATTCCTTCAACTGCATGAAAGAGCACCAATGAAATACTGTCCCAGCGCCTGCAAGTTAACAGCTGCTGCTCCAAACCCAGCCTTTGCAAATTCTGCTTCTAGAAATTAGATTGGGTTCTTCTGCTCAGTTCACCTGATGTGCCTGTAAGCATGAGGTTTTACTGCTGGTGAACAAACCTCCTTTGATGTACAAACAGAAAAGGCTCCCTTCCCTGTCCGTGTGCAAGATTGTCAGTCATTCCTTGGAGCTTCTGAAGTATTCCTTAAGTGTATGGAGCTTGCAGTACGTGGAGAGGAGCAGCAGATGGAGCAGGATCACCCTCGCTGCCAGCTCTGTGTCACAGACCACCCTGCACGGGCAGGTCTGGTGCCATGACAAAGCACAGTCCCTACAATCATCAGAGATGCACCACTGACTTTTTAAAATTAAGTTACTACCGAGCCATTTGAATCCATCCATACACTGTTCCTGCCCCAGCTTTTCACACTGCAAATGCTCAACTGTTTCCCTACACAGGTACTGTGACTACAGTTATAAACCTAACAGACTCCAAAACAAAAAACAGGCTGGATATGTTGCTTTGCCAAACTACATACTTGCATCCCATGGTAGCCTTTCCCAGAATATGCCATCAAGAGCACAATCTTCCTTTTGGGTGACTTCTTATTCTGATCCTCTGCATCTTCCTCATCCGCATTACCCTTCAACCTTTTGTTTTGATGCCCGTTCTCTTCCAGCCTTTGAATCACCTCGCTGCTGCTGTTGAGTCTCTTTGTCTGGCTGGAAACCGCTGCTCTTAAATCCTCAGCCATTTTAAGAACCTGCAGGAAAACAACCGCAGATGGGATGAGCATGAATGGCATGAAACTCGGGCAGAAAGCGACAGCTCCATCCCTCGGGGCCCAGAAAGGGGCAGCACATGAACAAGTCGGAGGCAGGAAGGGCGAGCACCACTGTCCCTCCCCCTAGACCGTGTCACCATTCTCTGGAGAAGGAAGGCAGGGCCTGCGCTGCCTGGACACCCGGCGGGCCGGCTGGGAAGGCCGGCAGGGCGAGTGGCGATGGGCCCACCCGGCCCGGCCCGTTCCCAGAGCAGGGCGGGATGCGGCAGGGCCCAGCGGTACCCACGCTGCGCTGCCGCCGCCACGGCCCGGCGCACGCCGCGCTCCCCGGGACGGAGAGGCCGCAGCTCACGACCCTGAGCCCCCACCGCAGCATCGTCCCCGGATCCGCCGGGCGGGAGAGGCCGCGGCCGCCGCCCTCAGCCCCGCGCCCGCCGCCGCCGCCACTTACACGGGCGCTGCGGAGCGACGCCGCCGCGCGGAACACACACGTGCGCCGGGTACGGCGGCCGCGCGGGGACACGGCGGGAAGGGCGAAGGCAGCGGGACGCCGTGAGGGGCAGCGCCGTGAGGGGCAGCGCCGTGAGGGGCAGCGCCGTGAGGGGCAGCGCCGTGAGGGGCAGCGCCGTGAGGGGCAGCGCCGTGAGGGGCAGCGCCGTGAGGGGCAGCGCCGTGAGGGGCAGCGCCGTGAGGGGCAGCGCCGTGAGGGGCAGCGCCGTGAGGGGCAGCGCCGTGAGGGGCAGCGCCGTGAGGGGCAGCGCCGTGAGGGGCAGCGCCGTGAGGGGCAGCGCCGTGAGGGGCAGCGCCGTGAGGGGCAGCGCCGTGAGGGCTCCGTACAGCAAACCGAGCCCTTCCTGGATCTCCCTCTGAGGCTAAAAAGGGATGGCGTGTAGAGCCAGGTCTGCTCCGGGATTCCCAGCCGGGAGAGCTCACCCTGCTCCAGTGCTGGCAGTGACCAGGGTGGGGTATTGCCCTGCTCAGCCCCGCCTCCCGCACACGGGCTTTCACGCAAAAAGTCTGGCAGATTGTTAAATCAAGGAAGAGCAGGGGAAAAGGCAAACGAACAAATACATTCCTGTGGTACATGGTGGCTGTGTAAGTAAAGCAGCCCGTTTTTCCTTATCCGTGGGCAAACAGGCACTGACAGCACTACAGTCCCAGTGAGGGGAGGACAAGGGGGAGGGAACAGTTCACAGGGTACACAGGTCTGCAGAAAAAGCTCACGGTTCCCTTCCCAGAGGGATCTCACATTGGATCCCTTTTCCACACACCTTCTGTTCATGCCAGTGTCGAGCATGGGCCTCTCTATTCCCACTTCCCCTCAGTTTTTCCTCCAGCCAGCTTGCTCACGCAGTCCTCGTGTTCATGTTTTGTGCGGCAAGTTTTATCTGTAGTGATGCACTTCATGGGGAAGCTGAGCACAACAGGAGCCCTTACCAAGCCACAGCATGTACCTCCCAAAAAGCCAAATGCACCTGGAATAGTTTTTTCTCCAGTGCTCTGTAGGATGGAGCTATCCAGTGAGGATGTGGGTTCCCTGGCACGCTGCGAGATTAGTGTAGGAGAGCTCCATTTATCCATTCAGATGAAATATGGAAGGATTGACACTTCCAAGCTGGCCAGATTATCGCAGACCTGTTATTTCAGCTAATAAGGGGAAGAAATGCAGCACGTCCTTTTTTGAACTGACACTTCTGAGTTATTTCAGGAGCGGGATAGAGCAATGGGAAGATTTATCACAGGGTCCCAGCTGCACTTTGTTTAGAGAAGTGATAAAAGATGGCCCGTCACAGTGCAGTGCTGCTGCCAAAAGAAACAGGAATACAAATTTCTCTGTCAGTGCAACCAGGGTGTCTGAATCTTTTTTTGCCTCATTTCCTTAGGAAGTGGAGCTTATGCAATTGCACTGTCTGTCCACCACATCCCTTCCTCCTCCTTCCCTGCCCTGATTTCTGAGTTTGGCTCATTTCAGTAAGTTTGAGAGATGGAAGAAGGCAATATGGAAAACAGTGATGGGATAGGAGAAAGACTTGCATGGATATCCCATGAGGGAAAAAGCTTTGGTATCCCAGTTCCTTACCCATTCTATGAGCAGCCAAGAAGCTTCAAAGCAGGCAGCACAAGCTGTGCTCTTAACCTGCCACAGCACATACTGGCTCTTCCCTTTTCAGACTTACCTATTTTATCTTGAAACACCTATATAAAATTTATCTATTTTATCTTGCTACCAAAAGCAAGGAGAAACCGAAGTAACTTGTCAGAGTTGCTGCTGCTGGTGCATTCTGGGGGAGTCAGACTCTCAAGGGTGGGAAGGCAGACGCTCAAGGAGGTCTCGAGTTCGCTCGGCACTAAAATCAGCATCGTCAAAACTCTCTACGTACCAACCATCTGGGGCCTCACAGACAAGTGACCTTTGTCGAGCGGGGAGCAGCATGGCAGCAGGACGGGGGGTTGGCATGTTTTTTGAGGCAGTTCATTTAATTCTCGTAACGATGTCAGTGTCACTCTTCACCCCAAATTGCGCGGGGTGCCCGAGCGGCGGCCGCCTGCAGATGGGGCTCTGGCAACGCGAACCGGCACCTCCCTGCCTGTCCTGGGAACACGCACAGCCCTGGCTCCACAGCTGTCCCCTGCCAGGCACCTCTGGCACGCAGCTCCCACTCCTCCCAGCCTGGGGACACTGCGGGCTGTCCCCTCCGGCAGGCAGAGCAGGGCCCATGGCCCCACTGCAGCGGGCTGTCCCCTCCCTGAGCAGCCTGTTCCTGCTCTGCTGTGGCAATGTCACCCCAGCAACTTCCTCATCTTCCTCCCCAAGGCCTGCTTTGAAAAAGAAGAGATTTACTTCAAGAGGATTTGCTTTCAATTCACGGAGAAAATTCCTTTTAAATCAATGAAAAAGGCTCCAAGGAAACACTGTGTTTTGAAAGACACTTTTTTCCAATTTTTTTCTGTTAAAGGGGAGAAAAAACTGCTAAACTGATCTTTAGTGAGTTAAGGGCTTTGCTGCACAGCACTAGAAGTTCAGGAGATGCCAAACATTGTGGTTAAAAGCCATTTACATCCATGTTGGGAACTGGTGACATGCTGAACTCAAGGGACAAAGAGCACCTTATCCTGCTCCTCCCTGGCAGTTGTGTATTGGGCATTAGCTGGAAACATGAAGAAAAATTGTGCACATTTGGGAACTCAGTTATCTTCTGTCCATGGTAAGGGGAAACCTGTGTTTGACATTTGCTTCAGCTCCTTCTTAGAAATACACTATTTAACATGTTTTCTGAAAGCATTCAGATCCCTTGCCAGGTTCCAGCTCCCAGGAGGGGGGGTGGTTCTGGCTCTATTGTCCCTAAAACGGCTGTTTTTAGAAAGAAATGTCTCAGGGAAGTCTGTATCTCTGCACTACGTGCTATTCCTCACCCAGGGAATGGCACCCATGCTCAGTGCTACATTTATGGCAATAAATCTAAATAAATCCAACTGCTAGCATTTCTCTGGAGAGCATTAGCCCTGCAGAGCGAGGCCAGGGTATTGTCTCCCTGCACACAACCCTTCCCCTCCTTCAGCAAAAACCCTCCCTGGAGTGTGAGGTGACCAGGCACAGTGGGCCACTGCAGAGAAACCAACGTCGAGTTAAACACCAGAATGCTGAAATGTGCTGTGAAGGAGTTAACTCCTCGTGAAATAAAGCTTTAAAAGAGCTGGAAGTGGAATAATTGATCTTTGTATCGCCCTGGTTCAACACACACCCACCCGTTTCTGCTTCCTTGATGTCACAGTCACCTCTGGTCTTTCAGAGTTGAATGAGCGTGTTTTTGCTGACGTACTTACCAACAACTAAATATAAAATGTGGGAACAAAGCCAAACGCCCTGGAAGAATTGCTTGGGTTTGTTTTCTCCTAGAATCAACAGCAGCATGACGTCACAGGCGACATCTAGAAAGTTGTGCAATTTCCACTGGTGCTTTTGAACTATCCAGGTCCCATGGTTCAGTGCTTTTAGAAGAGACTGTGTATTTCTGTTGTTGAAGTTTTCCCAGCTAGCACTTTCCCCCTCTGCTCTGCTGCCTGTGAGAGTCCCATGCATTCGGCAGAGATGTCTCTATCCACACAGGCATGTGACACACAGTGGTCCCTCTTTTGTTTGGCTACAGTGTTTACACCTGAACCTTTGAAATTCTTCATGGGCAGCTTCAAAAGAAACCCCCTCCCTCACCCCCAGCATCAGAAACTTTTACATTTATGTATTCTACTGCTATCCCATGCTGCAGGGAACAAATATACATGAGGGTTTTCCACAAAACGGAAAAAATGTTAAAAAAAAAAAAAAACCAACAAAGAAAACTCCCCAAACCCTCAAAAAAGACCCAAGTGTGCTGAGCTGTCAAACTAAGCAACAGCAGCATTTTTAATTATTTAGCTCTGACCAGCTTTCCAAGGGCTGCCGTGGGTTCTTGCCCAGGTTGTACCACCACATTTTCACCACACAGAGCTGCAGTTTCTCAGAGTTGTCCCCAGCACTGATGGTGCTGCAGCTCCGCAGGGAGAAGGGACTGACTGTCCCTGCATGTGAGTCAGCATGGGCTCAAAAAGAGCCCAGCATTTCCAGGCAGGACTGTTCTCACAGAGCAATTCCCTGGTGTGGGAAAGGCAGGGGCAGGAAACAGACATTATAAACAGGGCACAGCAAGGAAAAAAAACCAAACAATTCCAGCTCTTGGTAAATGGTGATTTTGAAAGAAGATTTTTTTCTCACAAAACCACAACACTGTGCAGTAACTGTGGGGTGATGCTGCATCACACAGGGGCTGGTGGGCAGGACTTTCCCCAGTGATGCTCACGGGCAACAGTAACACACAGAGTTCAGCAAGTTTTGGGAAATGTTGGGTGCAATTACAGTATTTGGCTCGTGAAAGTTTGCAGCTGTGTTGCTGAAATTTCTGCAAGAATGGAAGGACTGGACTGGTAAATTCAGCACCTCTCCCCAGCCCCAGATGCAGGGCTTAGCTTTTCCTCCTAGAGCATTCCAATCCAGACAGAGCAGAGGCCCATCCTTCACAGGACCAACACTCTCAGCGTCCTCACTGTCCCTTTTGCCATGTTCAGTGACTTTTTGCAAAGCTATGTGGGCAAGAGAATTCTAAGCCATGAGCCTGCTCTGTTCGAAAAACAAAACTGCCGTGAGTACAAACACATGATGACTATCACACTTCAAGTCCCTTTCTTGTTCAGCAACAAGCCTGCCGACTCTGACAGTATGATCCCGCAAATACTGAAATATGGATGGAATTTAAGCATCCAACTGGCTGGGGAGGGGTCTGCTATCAACTTGTGACAGTTCCTAACCACTGCAGGAGGAGAGGACAGGTAATATGGACAGAGAAACCAGCAATCACAGCTCCCACCCAGCAATTGGCTTCAACTTTTCCCAAATTCACAGATTTCATGCGGATTCAGGCAAGGTGGCTTTTCTGTCCCAAGCTTCACCTGCTGTGATAAGGGGGCAACAGCCCTTTTTTGCCTCAAAAGTCAAGGCTGGTAGGACCACACACATTATAAAGACCAAACTCAGATGCCACATGAACTGGAATTATGAAGGACTGAAAACAGGCCACTAACAATTTCAAATCAATTTTATTGTCTTAAATTGGTGTTGTACAATTTAAAGCCAAAAAAAAGTCACACAAAACACAAATAAAAAATGTTGACAAAGTATCAAGCATTACCTTATAAAGAACATCATCATACGCTCTCACAAACCTGAAGGTACGTGTAATTAGACTGAGGTTTCTTGAAATCTATTAAAGACGCCAGACACAAACGCTGCAACAGCAACAAAGCCATGACAATAGCAGGTGGACTACACTAGCAACTTCAGCAATGGTTGGGGGTTGGTTTTTGGGATGTTTTCTTTCTTTTTTTTTTCCTTTTTTTTGCATACCTTATTGTCTACAAAGCAATAAATATTTTTCACCAAAAAAGTTGGTTTCACGCTACATGCAGTTAGATAAAAAAGAAAGTCACCAAAGTGATGGCAAAATAAATCACCTGTCAGATTTTTCTTTGTTTTTCTTTTTTTTTTTTCCTCCCCTAGTTTTGGGGTTATTTTGTGTGGGTTTTTGTTGGTTTTTTGATGGTTTTTTAGTTTTTCTTTTTTTTTTAAATTCAAGCACAGTGGCTAAGTTTCAAGTATTGAGAGAAAAAACATATATATACACGTTTGTGTTTGTGTGTGTATCTCTACCCATGCACACACATACACACACACAGCCTTGCATGTATATACACAAACACATACATATATACTGGTTGTAGGTCTGTAAACCACAATTTTTTTTTTTTTTTGGAGCAATATATACTTGTATACATTGAATGTGGACGATTTTGATACATTCAAGTAATTAAGTACAGCTGGAAGGTTAGTGCTGAGCTTGCCACACACACGGCTCACTAGGGCAGAGACGTGGATCCCGGGCTGGGCCTCTCCTGGCCAGCAGCCCCTGGGGGCTGTGCCGGGAGGCTCTGGGGTGCAGGGGTTGGTATTGCAGAGTCAGTCCTGGCTTGGTGCTTCCGTGCTGCCTCCCAGCGCTCCCGCCTGCAGCGTAGCCCTTTGCACAGCTGGCCAAAGCCTTTCAGAAGCAGTCTGGGTCTCCTCAGCATTTCTGTCCACAACAGGCTGGGGGGGGGGTTTGTTGTTTCTGTCTTCTTTATTTTTCTTTTTTTTTCCCAGGCACAAGCACAAACGGCCACAGAAGCAGCAGACTGTGAGCCAAATACTGAAGCATTTGTGAAAGCTACACTTAAGCTTCCCTGGTCAGGGCAATTGGAAATATTTTTATATTTCTTTATTGGCATTTCTGCTCTGTGAACAGAAACACCCATGTTGCCAAACGCGGTGCCAGCTCCAAAGCCCATGAAGTTGCTCCTGAAACTCTTGTAAAATATCACACTGAACGTGCCAATCTTGAGAGGAAAAAAAAAGCAATGAGGACTTAACCACCATGTGCAAAATATTTTTAGATCCCCAAAAACTAAGCCTGAGGTTTCGAGTTGCTTTCAAAGATGCTTTTCTGCCCAGCGCTACCACAATACTGCCACAACTCTGGAACGTCACACTCATGCTCTCACAGACAGATGGAAGGCAGGCAGCTCCCCTCTCACACACATGCTCACAGCACCCGAAGCCTCACCCAGAACTCCAGCCACTCACACCCGCAGTCACATTTGGCTACAGAGTCTCCTTGAAAGAAATGCTGAACATAAAACTGAACGCGACGAGATATCTTTATAAAAAAAACCCCCAACAAACAAAAACAAAGCAGCAAATAAAACTTCTTATAAAATGCATCTCCAAGTGTGTGGGATCCTAACGCCTGTTCTTCAGCTCTTAAAAAGCACGGAGCTTTGTAATGACTGTCCTTAAAAGAACATTTAAATAAAAAACAAATCTTGGTACTGCCAGACTGCAAGTCAGCTTTGCCTGGTGTGGAGGAGGAACAGCACAGACTCTGCAGTGCTCTTTGCCTCACACTCACGAGATACAGTACAGTTAAATACGTACAGTTACACACAAACCATATCAATATCAATATATATTCACTCTTAGGAATACATATTAATATACGCACACACGTAGTGCAATAAAACAACCAGGAAGCAAGGAAAGGAATAAAAAGAACAGCATTCCTAACAGTCGTGATGTTCCTGGGTTGTTGTGTGATGCAAAGTCAACTTCTCAAAGTTCCCATAGTGTGTAAAGTGCTCCTTTGATTCACAAAGCTAGTGTTTTCAGTTTGGGGGGCTCCAGGAAAGGGGTTATTGAGCCAACAGCTGAAAGCAGGACAGCGCTAATGCTTCCTCCAGGTAGGTACGTGCTGACAGGCCGAGCCCAACAGCCAGGAGTCTTTCACATTGATCCCACTGAGCCTGGGGACCAAGGGAGGAACGGATTCATTTTGGCTTCTTACGAACACAGGAGTGTGACACTTTCTGTTGTCCTCCTGTTTTCCTGCACAGTCCCTTTCCCTGTGTTGTTTGCCCATCCAGGCAGGCAGACAGGGAGCCCACACAGCAGCCATGGGATTTCCAAGCTTCCCAGCAGCTGCACGTCCTCTGCCTCACTCAGCAAGTCTGTAGAGGTGGGAGCTACTTCACAATGCCAACTCCCTCCTCTCCAAGCACTCCAAGGCATAAACACAAGGAGAAAGGACAAAGGAGAGAGTGGAGAGGAGCCTCCAGTTGCCAGGGAGCTTGAAGATGCCTGGCTCTCAGCTGGGAAGGGGAAAGTACACAAACTGGCCTTTATGTCTGACACACTCGGACATCAACTGAAGCCAGCAGTTTCAGCACATCCATTGCCTGCAATGGACACAGCACTGGAATACCCTGTTCTTAAGCAAGAGGGATAGGCAGCAGTCTTATCCTTCAAAGTGCTGGGAAGAAGCAGACTTCTATCCTTCACCCCCTCTGACAACGAGGGAGACCTTTCCACATCAGCTATGTCTTCGCTCAGGCCTTCGGGCAGGGAAGTATTTGTGCTTGCTGCAGTCGCACGTCCCCACAAAGGAATCTGAGTCTGTGGAACAACTTCCCAAAACGTCCAAGTACAGAACAGTGAGCAGTTCATCCTCCAGGTGTCCTACTGCCAGAATCATTTCCCACCACAGCACAGGCTGTCAGGAATAAAACGATCAGCTGGGGCGAGGTGCGTGAAGGACAACGCCACTGAGATCAGGCACAGAACCCCGACAGCAGAGCTGACAGCCTGCGCTCGATGCACAGCTTACCTGAGGAAAAAAAATAGCACACAATCAGCTTCTCTTTTTTTCCTGGCAGTATAAGTATCATGACTGGAGATTGAACAAAGAAAGAAAAACAGACAGTAGAATTTCAACAAATCTAAGCAGCACTTTGAGAGTCATTACCAGGTACCAATCAGGCCAGTGATGACCTGATGAGGAACACCCTGCTGGGAAGGGACAGGTCAAAAGGTTGAACAGTCAGAGATCTGACAGTGAAAGCTGGGAGGCAGCAGTTCTAACAGAGGTATCATCAGGAAGAATTTATTCACTTCCAGTTATTGGAGCAGCTTTTGCCAGTAGGTAAAATGACTCAGGATCTCCAGTGTCATTTGCCTTGGCTTACACTGGGACATAGCCCACCCAGCATCATCAGTGCCACGTTCTCCTCACCTGAGCCCAAGAATCTTTCAAAGCAAAACGTTTGGTGGAATTCACACCTCTCATAGGAACACTTGCTGTACTTCTAGGTTCATCATTTTACTTTTCAGAAATATGTAATCGTTGACCTGAGATCTAAAATGAAACACACCCACTACTACCTATCAGAGAACAGCTCAATCAGGAAGCTGGAACTTGCAATACCAGGATAACAACTGGGAAAAGCAATCTATTACATGCATCAACTGTATCTCTGGATCAAAAGATGGATCTAGGTTTGGTAAGAAACAGCACAAGAGAAACTACTTAGTATTCCTCGTTCAGTTAGCCCTCCAGTACCACACACCACCTCCCCATTTCCCTTTGCTCTCCTTCAGTGAGCCTCCTGTCAGCTGTGAAAGTTGGTGATAATTAACTGACTGATTGCCTGGGAGCCAAAGATCTCTTCCCTCATTACCTATCCAAGGGCTCTGCCTCCACAGACAACTAGAGGCGTCCAGTGCTTTGGATGCTGGCCCGAGGCAGGCAGTGGGTGGCCAGCAGAGGGGACAGGCACATGGTCTGCCAGCTGTGGCCCCCCCTGTGGCCACAGGGACACTGCTGGGACAGCTGTGGTGCAGCAGAGCCCAGGCCAAGCCAAGCTGCCCCTATAGATGATGGTCATTCCCCATCCCCTCTTCCCACCATCCGCTGGGAGAGGCGACAGAGGTGATTGAATCCCAGCTGTAAGTGCAGGGAAAGCACGCTCAGAGCAGTCAGTCCTTTCCCCTCCAGATGGAGAGTAGCACCCCTCAGGGGACAGGGAGAGTATGGGAGGGGACAGCTCAGAGTAGCAGAGTCCCTGGGAGAGGAGGCCCAACAACAGCACACAGGTCAGAGCTCAGCTTTCGCTGGTACAGCAAGCACTTGCTGATGAGAAGAGTTTGTGTCTGCTGCCTTCCCAGCCAGGCTCGGGGCTGGGGAGCCAGGCAGGTGAGCAGTCCTGGTTCAGAGATGTGCTGGAAGGAGCCCTTGCTGTGCTGACCAGCCATCTCTGCCCTGTAGCCACTGCAGGTTCATGTTCCCAAGTGTTCTGTTCAAAGGGATGGTTCTGGCTGGAAAACAACCCCAGGCCTCAGCTGCTGCCAAACCACTTCCTTCAGAGAGTTCTTTCACACATCAGAAGTTCCAACAAAGTGCTGGCAATTGCTCTGCATGGGAAGCTCTCAAAATGTGG
Organism: Coloeus monedula; assembly: GCF_965178545.1. Taxonomy (NCBI): domain Eukaryota; kingdom Metazoa; phylum Chordata; class Aves; order Passeriformes; family Corvidae; genus Coloeus; species Coloeus monedula. Next base: position 6,104,006 of record NC_138798.1, on the reverse strand, counting down.
CTCAGAACAGGGACCTGCATTCCTAAGTTTTTCTGTTGGAAAAGCAGGAGGCCAGGCTGTGAGGAGCTTTAACAAGCTGAGAGATCTCTGCTGTGTCCACCAAGATGTAGCCAAAGGAAAAAAATGGTGCTGGGACCTGAAATCTCTGATCATGCAGCTAAAAATCCCACACGTTCTCAGGGAAAAAACCAGAAAGCCACCAAATACTCACATTTACTGATGTTTTCTATGTCCCCCTGTTCAGTGATGATGTTCAGGAGCCCCTCCATGAGCAGCAGAGCCTTGTGGTACCTCTGTGCACAGTCCTCTCTGTGGTGGAACATCTCATCCAGGGCTGCAGACTGCACCTGAGGGCAACAACCCAGTGCCAAGAGCTTATTGCCAGAGCAGATCCAGCTTTCCCAGCACGGCCCCTCAGCTGCGTGGACAGCCCACTTGCCCAGCCTCCAGAGGGGAGCATCATGAGGGAAACCACCTGCTAAGGCCACCAGCAGGAACCATTACTGCCCAACACTGCTCTGTGCTAACCCCAGTCCCAGGCACTGTGAGATTTTTACCATTTGCACAGCGTAGCTGAAGATGAGCTTCTCTGCAGTAATGCTGTTGATACGATCCATGAGCTTCTGTTTGTCCAAGAAGAATCTCTGCAGCCTCATGTTGAGGCAGTGGCAGGAGGATACACTGGATTTGTAAAGCTCATTCAGCTTCTTCACAACTACAGTAAAAGAAAGAAATGCTTTAGGCACTACTTCCAGTTCTCCCCATGCCTCCCCATGTCCACGTGCAGGACCCTGAAGGATTAACCTGGAGACAACAGGGTTATGTTAAACCCAAGGGACTGGCAGGAAAGCCCTGCACCAAGAGGGTTTTTTCCCTTTCCTCTGTCACCTTCACCAGTTATAAGCCTGCACATGGCAACTCCTACACACCTCTGGTTCACCTGAGGCCAGGTCTATTTTTGTTTCCCTCAGCTGTCACAAGGCAGGAGCAGTTTGCTCTGTACAGGATGTCTCACACACCACCACCAGCAGAAGATACAGAGCTTCTGCTGCTTGATGGGTGATGATGTGCTGTGAAGGAGTGCTTGGCTCACACGTGGGAGCTCTTGGAGTGTGGATCAGCAGCACTGACTAAGCAAGGGAATCTCTCCTGGGACTCTGCTGTCCCACTGAGAAAAGACATGGATGCCCGTGAAAGGCCACTCCTTTCCTGGACCACGGCAGCTCGCACGGGAAGGTTATGGAATAGAGAATCAGGAATCAAATACGACTCTGAGCGATTAAATAACAATCCAAAACTGCAAGGGATGCCACGGCTGAGTCTCCCTAGCTACATGGCACGATCTACGCAGAGTACTGAACACAAACTCCCACCAACATCTGATGAGTACTAACTCCTACACGCACATTTGAAAATCCCCACGCTGCATGAGACAAGACAAGCCAGCCTTGCCCAATTCCCACACACTGAAGGACAAATGACACTATCAATCTAGAAGCTGCAATCTGCTCTGAAAAGGAGTGATTTATTTGGGTTATGACAACTTTCCTGTTAGCCTGAACTTGTGGAAGATGTGTAGCTAAATCTGGTGTATTTTGCTCCACACTGCCTGCTACAACGTATGTGTGCTCATCGTATTTAACATCCATTTTTTTACACCCCATCCCAAGGCAGCACAAATACTTGCAAAGACAAATCTCACCAGGTGGCTGGTGGGTCAAGTATTTCAAGTGCTTCAAAAAGCTCCCTCAGTAATATTACAATGGGAGTTTTAAAATTATTTTTTCTGATCACTGACTCACAGCCAGCTCTCACCACAGCCAGCCAGATGCAAATGTAAGGCTGTAACACCAGCAAAGAAGTGACTCTGGCATTACCAGTACTTCACTTCCTGTGTTTTTGTTTCACTTGAAAAATCATCACTGCCAGGACAAGTCTCTTTTGCCAAGTAAGCACTTCCTAGGACATGTACTGTGTAATTAAGCTGGGCTTACATCAAGTACAAATAAGCACCTGAGACAGAGATATACAAGGAATCAGATAAGATACATCCCCCCTCACAATTAGTGAAGAGTCTCACAGGAGCACGACAATAGCTCTGAGACAAAGTCAAGGTGAAGAGAGGAACGTTCTCAGTGTGAATAAAGATCTGGCTGCACAAGGGGACAATCACAAATGAGCTCCCACCACCCCAGTGGGGTTCACACTCACTCCATACCCTCTGTGACACTTTTAATACTTCCATTCCAGGTGAGTCCTTTGCCCCGAGTGCAGCAGACTCTTACCTTGCTTGACGGTGGAGGAGAGGCACAGCTTGCCAGCTTTGATCTGCTCTATGGCCATCTGCAGCCCCGAGGACAGAAGCTCTGCCACTTTCAGGTACAACACGAGCTGCTCTGCATAGCTGCAAAGAAAGCAGTGCAGTGCAGACAGATCAGTGTGACAGCAGCCCCGTGTCCCCAAGGACTGTGGGTACATAAGGACGCGTGGGGTGGGAGGGAGCGACAGAAGCCCTGGGAGCTGGGCAGCTCTGCCCGTCCTTACCTCCACTCCCGGCTCAGGAGGCTGATCTGGTCGGCCACCACGCTCTCCTGGAGCTGGTACTCAGATGTCACCGAGCTGCTCATGTCACTGGAGCTGCCCTTCAGAGCAGCGATTTCCATCACGTAGTGCACGAAGGCCAGCGTGAAGCGCAGGCTGCGCAGGATGTCCGTGTGCTCTTGCTGTTGAAGGGATGCCAAGGGGGGGTTACAGGGAAAGCTGCTCACCTGAGCTGTGCCAGCTGTGCCCACCCCCAGCTCACAGAAACACCACCTCAGCCCCAGACTCTGCTACACCTCTGCTCTGGGCCAAACTCAGCCTGGAGCCTGCACTGGTTCCTCTTCCACAGTAACAGCAGCCAGCTACAGCCCCAGGCCAGAAATTTCTAGACAGCTCCCTGGAGAACCTGGTGAGACTTACTCTAAAATTACAAGCTCCCTTCCCAAGAAGGATCCCAGCTCTGTGGGATTCTTTCAGAAATCAGCAGGAAGGAGGAGAGACCATCTGCACCACAGGCACAGCTCTTGTTCCCACTACAGCAATGCCAGTGTGGATTTCATGAGAGCGACAACCTCCTACACCATAGAAAACTGCCAACAAAGTATCTCCCACCCTACATCCCAGTCTTCATCCCCTCCCAGTTCAGTGCAGTGAGCCCTGAATGGGGTTCTCTGAGAAGACAGCTAGGACAACCTTTTCTCTGTAACTCCTGTCCAGCTGGTGAGGAAAGTGCTCACACCAAGTGCTGCAGTCATTTCAGTGTAGTTTTTCCTCTGCTATTACAGATCAAAGGGGATTATCCCATTTCTGGGAAGCTGCATTGCTTAAGTCACTGCAACCAGTTCTGGGAAGTTAGTATTTGTGGAAAAACTGAATGCTTGTGGGTCTGCAAAGTGAATTGCTGCCTGAATCAGATGCCAACTCCATTGTTTGTACTCTGTTGAGAAGTGGGTAACCTTCTTGGTCTTCAAAGATTCACAGGCTCAGTTCTCTGAAAGGGGGCTGGTAAGGATGTTTTCTACATAAATTTAACAGAACCCCCATGCTCAAGATCTGAGAGCTTCTTTCTTTCTTTTACTGGCTCAGGCACTTGGCTGCTCAGGCAGCTTTGACTATCTGGAATATGAATCTCTCCTCCCACTACCTAGCTACCTGGACAGTCCAGTACGGTGAGGAAGTATTATCTTCATCCTCCTCAATTTTCTTTAAAAGCAGAGGAGGAACTTGGAGATTAAGTAATTACCAAGTCATACAAGAAGTTTGTGGCAGAGCAGGAAACTGCTGAGATCTTGCAGGTCTCAGCCTCCTATCTCTAACCAACAGGCAGTCCTTCCTCTGCCTACAGGCAGCTTCTGTTAACTGTGCTGGCATTTATGGCCTCATTTGCCATCACAAATCTTCCACAGCCATCTCTGTATTTAGAGCACTGCAAAAGAAACTAAACCCCAGCCTCCAGTGTGCCTCGTCTGCACCTAAAGAAACTTTTACAAAAGATGGAAGAACCACCCATCTGAACGCAACAGCGCTGCTCAAGATAAACAAGGGCACTTAAACAGTACAACTTCAGTGCCCTGAAAGATGAGCAGAAATCAGAAAACCTGCCAGGTTTGCATTCTGGCCAACTCCACAGAGCACAAACAGGTCTTGAAATCTGCTGTAAAGGTTTTGTGACATGCAAATGGATTACTGTGCTCAACAGAAACGACGGACTGAAGCCAAATGACTCATTACAGACAGAGAAGCTGAGTGCTATTCCAAGATCAACTGATATTTCCTTAGGACACTCCTCTGCAGACCAGTGTCTGAAGTGGTGGCAGCTGGCGGGGCCCCAAACTTCTGTCACCTCACACAGGTAGGATGCTCAGTGAAACCGACTGCTATTGTGATCACGTCATTGCTGGAAGCCCTTGCCCTGTGGCTTTACAGGTAATGAAGCCAACAAATGCAATCCAATGCAGAACTGGCAGAAAAAATGAGCTCAACAAAATCTGAAGTAGAAGAGCAAACCCACATCCTTAAAACGAAGTATGCATATCTCTGTTGGTATCTTGGGCTTTTCAGCAGCACCAGCAAGTATCAGACACAAAGAGTCTTCTCCAGTCCCAGACAGCCCAAGGAGGTATCACAATCAGAGCCAAAAGCGTGACTGGATCTGCCTCCCACCTCCACTGCAAATGGGCAGCCTGACCTACATTTCAAATATATCTAGCTATAACAGCATTTGCTCTGCTTCAGCCTGCAGAGAAGGGGAGCCTGGCAGCCTTTCAGTTTCACAATCTGGTTCAGCTGTTCTGGTGCAGAACACGGCGTCCCCCCACCCCCAGTAGGAACAGAAGTGTCAGGTTTACTTTGTTTTCAGGTCCTTTCAGCAGAGACCATATCACTGCCGACTCCCCAAGTGCACCAGGCAGGCACCTGACACACTGAGCTACTTATGCTCTCAGGTCAGCCAGTACTAAAGCTGAGCCTTTAAAAAGGGAGAGGCCCAAAGCAGGCAGGTTTGCTTCAGAAGCCCTTAATACAGAATGCATTGGATAACTGCTCTTCCAACCTGCAATGTCAGCTTTGGAAATGGGGAATTTTAACCTCAGTCATGGGCTGTCTCATGGACTAAAGGGCTTGGTGCTAAATATGCCCTGGGCTTTCTGAGCACTGCACTGGCCTTGCTCTCTTGGAAACAGTTTACTCCACCTTCGGAAGCAACTCTGTTGACTACAAGCATGGAGCTGTCTGGATTTGCTTTACTTTTATTCCCTTGGGATATACCCACCTCCATGAGTGTCTCTTCAGGCAGCTCTGGTGCCTCAAATGTAACAGCACCTTCCAGGTTGGCAGTGATGGGATCAGCAAAAGTGTACCGGAGACTTGAGGGGCCCTCCAGAGCCTCTGCAGCAGCTCCCACTGCCAAGTGCCTCCCGCTGAAGGAGCCTCCAGAACTGAGAGAGCTGGAAGACCCCACTGTGAAGAAAAACAGACAAAGGAATTAACTGGAGGTATTAAAGGCAGGACAGGTAGACATTCCTCACACAGGAGAGAGGACAATTCTGTAGGATTCAGGATCCTGGGTCGGACAGAAGCCAGCAAGAGGTACTTTGGAGGAAGATGCAAGGACTCTGGATGCAGAATAATCACTCACTACCATAAACTCCTTAGCTGGTCAGGCAAACCAGCTTACAAGCTCAGGCAGATTTAAAGCACCTTCCAGAATGATGATCATTTATGGAGACAATTCAGAAGAAATTATTTTCCCTTTTTTTTGGCTAAACCCTTTCTGAATCCTGCCACAACATCTTGGGCTGATCTTTATCATACACTGTCATAGCCAACTCCCCCACCAAGGAACAGCACAGTTTGAACCCTGGCTCCCTGCCTGTTTGCTGTCACTGTCACTGAATGAGCACTCTGATAAGTGATGGTTCTAGAACATCCCGCATGCAAGCCAGGAGAGCTTTCCATTACATCCTTGCTCTTCTGCTTTCCCCTCTTTATAAATAAGAGGCTGGGCAGAGAATGAGTGACCAGCTGAGTCAAGACCCTAATCCCAGGATTCTGGAGACCCTGTAGGTGTGGTGTCCATCAGACAATTCCCTCACCATCAGTTTTTCCCCTTCTTGACCACTGAATCTGCCCTAGGAGCACAAAGGAGTTTTTGTCTCAGAGTATTCACAGGACATTCACCACTTCCAGAGGGCTTCCTACCCCTGGCACACTGCCACAGAGGGAAACACTCTGTCTGTGGGGGATGACAATACCAGCTCCAACACTCTGCTAATTCTACCCAGGTGGTATTCTCCACTGTCACTGGTCCTTTGGAGAAAGATGTTTCTCTTCTAACCACGAGTTTAATTTACTGCCCTACCCTGCTTTCAAAAGGTTCAGCAATATAATAATGCACACCTGATCTGTAGAGAGGCACAGCCTCCTTTCCTCCTAAAGCTTTCTCCATGTTCGCAGCAATGCTTCAAAGCTAAGTGGATCATCAAAGACAGGCAGAGTATTTCCAGTTCTCTCAGAGACAGGAAAGAGGAGAGGACCTAACAACATTTCATTCTGGATGCCCTGTAATTCCAAGAGACTATTTGCAGAAACTGTTATGATGACTCACAGAAAGGCTCTGCCTTTAGAACTGTCCTTACTCATGGCTTGTCCAAGCAGTTGGGGTGAAAAGCTCCAGCTTGCAAATCTCCCCTTTCCACCATTAACTTTATGCATTAACTCTAACATGAGGAGTTCCTCACAGGCCTAATAAACAAAGCTTGTCCTACAGCACTGCTTTGGTCACCCTGATCTAACGCTGTGTGTCTGTTGTAGGTTCACTTTCAACAGCCTCCTATTCCAGGCCTCCCATCTGACATCCTGACTGCTGGGCAGACCCTTGAGCACCCAAGTATCAGCTTGCTAAAATCTGGTGCCTGGATATGCTTCCAGATTGCCATTATTCCTGCAAAAGCAATACAGGAAGCCTGAATCCTCTGTCCATCACATTGCAGGAGAAGCTGGAGGCTGTAGCCAGGACAGTTACCCCACGGTGCGACAGGCCCCTCACACGATTTTTAAGAGTCTTAAAGCTCCCCTTCCAAATAAATGAGACAAAGAAAGAACCGTGGTTCCAACCTGCCAGACAAAGACATTGAGTGGTTTTAGTTAGGATGGAAATGCAAGTTATACACAGGAACTGAGCCCACATGTCCCCCCATCCCAGTCAAGCATCTTATTCATGGTCACATCCAAACTTTCCCTGCAGTAATTGAGAACAATAGAGTCAAGTGCACTGAGATGAGGAACAGCCAAGACAAAAAACCAAACAAGCCAAATATGCAAATCAAAATGTGTCCAAATATTTTCTTAAACTGAACATAGACTCCAACTCCCAGCCACTGTATCCCAAAAGGGCCAATTACCACAGCCTCAACTGCTGGCTGATGAGGCCAGAGCCCTGGTGGGTGTCTTACAAGGAGTATCTGTCAAGCAGGAGTGCATTTCCCCATCTCCTACCTAAGCAGCTCAGAGCATAGGTAACACCACTAATAGTTTTGCACACATCCTGGCCCTTTCCCAGCAGTCCTTGTGCACTGAAATTGCTGGGCATGGATAGTCACACTCATCTTTTATAGCTCATCCAAAATCCATGGGGAGAACAATCAGAACACAACACAATCTTTACATTTGTTGACCTCTCAGCAACAGTGGTTCTGCGAACAGCTGCAGCACTATTCCTGAAGCAGACAGCAATAAAGTAGAAGTTTGTCTGTCTCTTACAGAACTGGGAAACCACTCTCTGGCACTAATGCCAGTGCAAACAGTTAGCAGCAATAACTGGGGTTGGCAGGAGCCAGCACAAGAACCTCAAAGGTGCTGAGACCAGCTGAGCTCTACAGATTGCTCTGAGCAGCCTTCTGCCATCACCAGTGCCCAGCAGCAAGGAATGCAACACATCTCTCTGCCCCCAGGCATTCCCACTGGAACAGGCAGGTATCGGCCCTTTACCTGAAAACATCCTGGTCCTCGTGGTCTGTGGGGGGGTTGTTCCACTGGGAGGGGATCCGACAGTAAAAATCACTGGGGATGGGCTGGCAGAGCCCCCAGCCCGGGCACCAGAGTGCAGGGTCCCTCCGTAAGCACCTGAGGGAGCTGGGGAGACAGTTGAAAGGTGCAGACCGGCATTACAGGAAGGTTACTCGGAGCACGGGTGCCTTGCCCAGCGGGTGTGTTCCTGCAGACTCTCCTGGGACACAGTGGGTACCAGCACAGGCCAGTGAAGCATCCCCAGCAACACAGGCCACAGCACAGAGCCTGGGCAGCACCAGCCACTGCTGCAGCTGCTCTCCCTCCTCGCTGCCTGACCTGCACGCCCAGAACGCCCACCCCTGCAGAGCCATTCACACTCGAGCCGCCTGGCACCACGTCACCACTTGCACAGGTTATCGCACTCAGAACGAGCCAGAAGAGGAAGCCCTGCCTACAAAAATCACACCACTATCCAGCAGTTACACAGCACACACAGCCCACAGAGCAGGGGAAAGCAAACACCACTGCACTCCTCACACACGGCACTCGCTTCCTGTGCCAAGAGCCACCAGCAAAGCAGCCTCCCATCTGCAGGAGGGGGGTATGCAAACCCCACCCCAGAACATCCTGCCAGATCTGCCTGGCCTCCCCACCTACCTGCAATTTCCATTGGCTTCTCATTGTTCAGGCTGTCGCTGCTGCCAGCTTCCGAGATCTGTGCCCCAAAAGCTGCCTTCAGAAGCAGGTCAGTGAGCCTGCCTGTGCTCAGAGATCTAAAAAGAGTACATACAACATCATGCTGAAAGTCAACAGGTGCAAGGTGTCAGCTAACTTCATTTCTTTGTGCCATTCCTGGTCCACAGCCACTTAACACAGTAAACAGTCTGGAGCTGAAAAAACCACTCTTTCAACAGAGCATCTGAAGCACCTCCAGCTACTTGTAGAAAGCACAAAACTATCACGACTAACTGCAGTAATGCAAGTCCTCACTACATTAACACAACACAATTTGTTTTTGTTGAAAGGTATGAAAATCAGTATCAGAGGACTCCTCCAGAACACTGGGGAAAGCTGCAGTGCGCAGAGAGGCACGTAAGAAAAACTAAGCAGCAGCTGTGACTTTCTATCCTGCAGTGCTCACGACAGCCAGCATGTGGCCTTTCAACAGATCTCTCTTCTGAAGACCTGTGCCCACTGTTTCATGTAGGAGGAACACCCAGAACAGCTTCTCCTCCATGACAGACCCCACAGAGAGCAAGCCAAGCATCTGAGTGACTGCTTGTCTGGCAATAAAATCCTGCATCCCCACTTGATGAAACTCTGCACACTAAACATGGTGTGAAGCTGCAGATAATATTTCATTTTTAAAAATACAGGCCATGACCTGCCCCTGTAGAGGAAGACTTTTAAAATCTGCACCATAGCTGTTTGCAATCCAAAGGCTAGCAGATAACTACACAATGTTTACAGGTGCCTCACAACTTCAGCATTAGCTGGGGTTTGAAATTTTCCCCATCTGTCCTGTATTGAGGAGTGAAGCATCACTGTATGAAGCAGACTCCAGCTCACCTGCCCTTGATCTCTTCCACAGGCCTCAATCCCAACCCAGTTTGCTGGCAGTGGAAATGACCCATCTCCTTCAGATCTGGCAAGGTCTTGTTCCGTGTTGGAGTCATCATGACCCCCTGATGGGCCAAGAGGGTGAGGAGATTCTGGGAACTTGGGGTTTTGGGGAACTCAAATGGGGACACAGCCTAAGAAGAACAGAAAGAACAGAAATCTGTCTTTAAAATTAAGGGGGAAGGTTCCTCTTGGTCCCTATTTGTTTATCAAAATTAAACTATTTAACAACCTACCTGAAATAAAGGTAGAAATCACCCTGAACAGTTATTTGTCCCTAATCCCAGAAAGGCTAAAACGAAAGGACAACAAACTGCTGAGACTTTTGCAAGCAGAGCAAATGCTGTCCCAGTGCCTGCTCTCCATGAGGCACAGGGCTGTCACTGGCTCTGCTGGGGATTCCTGCTGGACACATGCCTGTGTCACAGCTGGGGCACCATGTCCCCACCGGCCATCAGGGCAGCTCCTTCCCCTGCCTGCTCCCAAGCCCAGGCTCTGCTCAGCTGCTGAGCGCTGCTGCCAAGGCAGAGCTGCCCACAGTAAGTAGGACACCACCCCATTTCACACAGATCACTGCTCAGCCTTCACAGGATAGAAGCAAGTGCTGATAAATCCAGGTCAGAGTTATCTGCTCATGCAGCAGCTCATCCCCACATCACCCAGAAGATCACGGTGTGAGAGGCCCAAAAGCAGACTCCTAGGTATACCTTTGTAGGGGAGCCCATTATCGTTGGCAAAGGGCTTCTCTGCATGAACTCGGAGAGCTTTGGTGAGGATCGGAGCTGCCGGCAGTGCTGCAGGCCATGAATCTGCAGAGGCTGGCTGACTGGGGTATGACCAAAGTGAGCAACAAGAGGATCAGAGTGCTGCTTGGTTATCTTCTGCCTGCAGGAATGCAAATCCGACAGGTTGGGAGCACTGTGGAGCCGGGAGCCCATCCCTCGAGAAGACTGTTCAGGCGCCGAGGAACCTGGAGGGCACAGAGTGACAAACCACATCACTGTCCGGTTCTAACAGAGAGAGACAGCCTGATCCCAGGTTCCACAGCTCAAACAGCTGCAGATCAAAACCTTCTATGGCTAAGGATGGCACTGAGCAGAGCCACAGCACTGCCAGGCCTGGTAAGGTTTTGAGTCTGTGGGAGAATGAGATATGAACAACAGGGAAATAAAAGGGCAGCTTCTTTCCTTCATTGCTGCCCTTTCAGGGACACAGACCATGACTGTGAGAGCTCAGCAGCAAGGAAACTACACATCAAAGAGGCCCCTTAGCAGAGAGGGTGCTGGAGATGCTTTTCCTCCATTCCATCCATTGGCGTCAAAGTCCCAAATTTGAGGTTTTGCGGCACAGGGTCTGTCAGCACTGAAGATGCTGGCTGACAGGATTTGAATGGATCAACCCCAACTCTCACCAGCACACAGAGATCCTGGCTGGCCAAGCATCCAGAGAAGCTGCTGGAGCAACCAACCCAACCTAGAATGCCCTGAGACTACAGTTCTGGCTTTATCTATAGGAATAATGAAGGAAGGTAAGGACCAACGCACCGGCAACAGGAACACGGCTTCTCACTTCTGCTCCAAGAGAAGATGGGGTAACAGTCTGGTTGGGCTGCTCTGGGATTGTTCCAACTGTGAGGGAATGCAACAAAAAGAAGTTCATTCAGTATTAAGTTTCCATAGGCAAGAACAGCACTATGCACCACCTGTTTATGGGAAGATGCCAGTTATCTCTTCCATCTTCTCAGCCCTAGCTGTGTCGTGAGAAGATCCTCAACTCCTGTAAAAGGAGGTAATGAAAACTCTGCCTGGTATTAGTTTAGCAAGTTTTAGTCTGACTTTGCAATGGTATTAGTTCAGAGGAATAGAATATGAATATTCTGTATTTTGCCAACAGCAGAGACTAACAAATACAGGATTGGAGACACCAGGGATACAGAACAGCTCATTCTATGCGTCTGTTCTTTTACTGAAAACAGCAAACTGCATCCACTGCACACTGGGTTTTCTCTTGTCCCTTTCCACTTGAATTGCTTCTTAGCATCTAGATCAGGCTACCAGATATTTAGTCAAAACTTTTCAGTCTGGAAGTTCAAGCCCTTTCAAAGAATTTTGCTTTGATGATAATTGGCTTACATTTGTTCTAACCCCAACCCAAGCCAGTAAAAAGATACTTTGCACTTACAGAAGCCCTCTTCTGAGGGCAGCAAAATATTTGATGCAGGCACTAAAGCAAAGCTTGCCTCTCCTGGGGCTAACAGGTATTTTTCTCTCCATTTTACTGAGGCCAAAACACTTGTCAAATAATCTGTGGAGAAGAACCACAGGGGAACACAACAACCTGAACTCTCCCCTACCTGGAAGCTACAGCTGGTCAAACCCCTCTCTTTACAGGAAAGAGGCAAGTGATTTTATTAGGACAGCAATGTGCCAGCTGACATCTTACCTTGTGGTGATGGCATAAACGGCTTGGCACCACCAAAGGAGAGCTTTTTAGTGCTGGGCACAGATCCATGCTCTCCAGGATAAGGAGGGGAAGCACCAGTTTTGGGAAAACCAAGAGGACTTGTACTGCTGGACCTCCGGACCGCAGCAGACCTTACAGGAAACAAGAGCAGCACACAGGTTACTCAAGAGCCAGTACAAAGAAGAAGGAGAACAGCATCACCCAACACACACAGAGCTACTCCCACAAAAGCACAGCTTCATGACTGTTCATCCTGGATTTAAATCCCACTGTTCTGGGACTCCGCCAATACAGAGTAAGGTGATAATCCTTGTTCTCAAGAGTTTCAATTCAAATAAAAAGAACAATCAAGGTTAGCTTAGCTGTAAGCAGCACAGTCATTTTTCAGAGAAACTTTAGATGCTTTCAGGTATCTACATCAATCCTGAACAAGACACAGTTTCCTATCTTGCCATGTCCAAGATGTTTATTGTAGGCAGTGTCTCTAGAATGCCCTGAGAGGGCTTTATTCAAGTGTGCCTCCTGTGCTGAGCCACTTGCCCTTCAGTCAGAGCAGCCTTTAGGCAGAAAGCGAGGTGAAGTGTGCCACGGCACTGCTCTGCAACAGAGCTTGGACTTAAATCAGGAGCTACAGGGCAAAACAGCAAAACCCAACAGTGAGTGGCTGTCAGATCTGAAACACTTCACAACTACCCAGAGGAATTTGGGTCTTTGGGCTGGACAGTCAGAATTGCCTGTCTAAATGCCTTCGAATCCTTGTGAAGCCTCAACTCAGGGAGTTAAAATAAATTTGTAAAGCCCACACATGCAGGAACCTTGAGTATTACTCAGTGCTAAAATGAAACAGAAGAGGAAACTAGTGGGAAAGTGAGTACATCCACACCATCAGTCTGGAGAGAGACAGGATTATTGCATATTAATTATTTCTCAATATGTTACTCTTTTCACCATCATTAAGAACACAACCTAAACTGCCATGACATTCTGCCTCTGCAGGCTCCTTCACCAAGATTCCCATTACACTCCTCTATATGAGAACACAGTCTTTTCATCAAGTCCTTAATTCTATTCTCAATTTGCAAACATTTTTCTCTTGTTAAAAGAACATTAGTCTCAACTAGTAGGTGGTTTTCTGGACAGGAATCAACAACTATGCTGAAAAAACCCCCTCCATGTTTGAGCCACTGAAAGATGCTGTCACTAAGGTATCCTGCCTCCTCTGCCAGGGATGCTGCATTTAGCTGTCCTCATGTACCTGAACAGAAGGAACAAAGGATATGGGTTTCAGCAGTGCCAGGAATGGAAGAATCATCCTGATGAACTGTCAGCAGAACTACTCAGCAACACCTCTAGGTGTATATTTCACTTTATGCCATATTTCAGAAAAATAAATAAATTTTGGAAAAAGTCTATTTCAGTAGTTGAGATAGTTGAGGTAGTTGATCTGCCACCCTCCCTGCCCCTATTCAGTGTGTTACCACATTCCACAGCCAAGTAAATCCATGCTATAATCACATGCTTGGAAAAAAAGGAAATAGTTGAACATTTTAACCTAAAAATCACTTCTCTTCAGGTTGTTCCAGATTCAGAGGCTAATGCTCATCAAGTGCCTGGCCCTAAAGCAAAATGAATTTCCAAAGAGAAAGGTGAGAAGATACGTAGATTTTCAGTGGCAGAAAGTATTGCCCTGCCATGTTTTTAATTCTCCAGACCACAAGCCATGCAGAAGGCTGAATTTTATCTATCAGGAACTTGCAGAAGAAAGCTGCCAGGTGACTGCTGCTGCTGGAAGATGTGGAATGCCAAATGTCACCCTACGAGACCCGGGGTAAGCCAGCAGACGAGCAGGACAGGTGATGTGGCCAGAGGTACATACACCTAATTAGCACCTCCCCAAGCCACACATCTGTCCACAACCACACCACGTTACACAGGCACACAGCAGCCAGTCAGGTGACAGGGGGACATTTCTCAGACACCAGAGTGCACGTCAAGGTTTGCAATCAAATGACTCAGCAAACATGACTGGGCACTTGGCAGCAATGGCCTGTTTGATACACCTGATGGAAAAGTGGAATCACACACTAAATGCCTGGTGGAGTTTTCTCCTGCCATTCCTGAAGGGTGTCTACTGAACCTGCTGATTAGAGGAAGTGATGGCCACAGATAAGTATGGCTTCCTGGGGCAGAAAAAACATGACGCCAGAGATGCTGAGAAGATGCTAAAAGCAGCCTGTTAGTCACCCTGATTGGGCCCATTCCTCGAGTTCCTGTGCAGGGACATGCCAATCTCAGCATTACACAGTGGTGACTAAAAGCAGCAAAACATGGCAGTTTGCTCCCTGACTGTAGCTGTGGGCTGTGAGCCTCAGCTCAGCAGCCCATCACCAGGTCTGGGCCTGGCACAACACCTTCTCACAGGGATAACCAGGTCTCTTGTGAGGTCCAAAACTAATGGCATCCACAAGTTTTGCTGTCAAAAACACAAGGCACGAAGGAAACAGGACAGAGCTTACCACAAAACCTGCCACACGCTCAAGGAAGTGAACATAAAACAGTATTGAAGTAAGTGGCACAAACCAATCCTTCTGCTAATCCCTGCCCCTGATATATCAGCATATCATGTCTCTGCTCCTGGGTCCACTTCAAATAAGCCTTATCCTGAATTAGGCTGGCTGAAGCCCAAACTTAGGCTGATGTAGGTATTACCCTACTTTCAAAATCTAAACTTTAACTAATCCAGATACCAACACCACTCATCCAAAAAAAGACATGACACATCCCAGACACTTCTATTTGAGTGCTTCTGCTGCACAAGCTCTTTAAGATCCTGTACTGATCTCCTTCCCATCAGTCTGTGACCTGGGCTGCTGCTGCCAACCAGAAATCATGTGTGAGAAGAGATAGAAGCCCTACATGTCTTGGATGTAGCAGGCATCACCTCTGAACTCAGAAGGTCAGCAGTCTGCTGCAGATTTGGCATCAGGGTCTTCCTGACAGCCTTCAGAAAACATGCTCTCCCTCATGGGCATAAATTGCTCATGATTTACTCAGTCCTGGCTGCATAACCACATTAATATGCAGCTCGTGCACAACACATCATCTACGGCATGACTGGATACAGGAACCAATTAAGGTAAAAGTCAGGTAGGTTCTGTAGCCCCATCCATTTTAGTTGTTTATCTCAAATTTTCCTTTTATAAAGGCATCTGCCAGATGGATGGTTCCCTCTGCTTGGACACTTGGACACCCAATCCATAGCTGGCATGGGAAAAGCTGTCAGACTCAAAGTAGCTCAGCCTTCTCTCTGAGCTGACAGGAGCTTTCTCACATAAAACACACAGGCAAAATTTACAGTGCTAACAAATAAATCTCAACACCACCACAAAAACACCCCAAAACACACAACCCTGGCTCCCTACAGCAAGGGGGAGAACCCAACACACAGGGAAATTTATACAGGTACAGAGAGCAAAGTACAAAGCAGTTTATTTACAGATCCCCTCGTCCCAGCCCCAGCACTTACCGGGGAGAGGAGTATGGGTTGGGAGACTGCAGGTTCTGCTCGATCCGACGGTAGTTGTGGATTTGCGTGGGGACCGGGATGGGCACGGAGTGCCCGTACTTGCTGCTGGAAAACTGCCCTGGCCGGCTGTGGAAAGGAGACACACAGAGACAACCTCCTCTAAGGGCTGGGCCTTCAACCAGGTAATTGGAGATTTTATCTTCATGAAGCAACTGCACGCAGGGAGCGTCCCCTGGGCTGCTCTGGGGCTGTGGGTTTGCACCAGGAGGTGGTTCAAAGTCGTATCAAAGGCAAGTGGCACCACACATCTCCTGGAAACAGGCACCTTTCCTCCAGCACCATTCCCACCCCCAGCCTGATGTTAAAACATCCACCCCTCCCTGCAGGAAAGCTGGAGCCCTGCTATTTCAGGCCATGGCTGGCCTAGTTTCCACCAGCTCAGATCCACAGCCAAGCAGACAGCACTGAGCAGGGGCTAAACATACGTGGCTCACAAAGGACACCGGCACAGACTTTGCTGACAAGAGCTGCTCGTGACTGACTCATGCAGAGGCACTGGTGCAGCCACGGCATCTCCATGGAAGTCTCACACCACGGAGGGAATGTAGTGGCGTAGATCAGAGTACTGGCAAGTCAGCTACAGGGTGGAGAAGGCAACTCAGGAGAAAATAAATTTGAGGGACAGGAGCTGGTATCTACGTACCCATCAAAGGCAAAATAGAACATCACACACAAAATGAGACAAGTCCATTCTGCAAATTTCAGGCTCCTTCCATCCAAGCAGGTTAATTGGCTCATGTCTGATACCTGTTCCCCCAGGTTACTCCTGGCCTGTCCACCAGGCTACACACGAACCACACTACAAAACCCATGCAAATACCTCATTTAACTAAGTAGGCACCTAAAGTCTTTTCCCAAAGGCCCCAGAATTCTAGGATTAATTGCCATGGCAATGCTATTTGCAACTGCCAACACAAATTGCAGGGATGTTGAACAGTTACAGGAAGATCTTATTGGTAATGAAGGCTTCTGCAGTCTCCCTCACTGTCAGTTGAGGACACACACCTTGGTCTGCCCCTGACAAGCTGGAAGCATCACTCCTTCGGGTCTAACACTTGGAATGGAAACATTTTACATGAGATGAAAGGATATATTTAATTCAGCCAGAACACACATGTGTACTTGGGAAGAAAGAAGAGTTTGTGTTTTATTTGGCAGGTCAAAGCATCCCATTTCCAGGATTTCTGTTTTGAGGAAGATCGTAGCATTCTGTGGTTTATGGTGACAGCACGGAACAAAGCTGACCTGCAGGAAAGTGTCTGCAGATCTCCACACAGGGCATGTGAAGACACTCCTCCATCACAGGAGAGCTTAATAACTGGAAGAGATCTTTCATCAAGGCTGAATGATCAAATGATTCCAATCTTTTCATTCCTCTCTCAACTTTTTAAAGTTCCATATATTCTTCCTTATGTGCTCTTATTTCTTCCACCAAGAAAACAGACTCCTAATTTCCTGCCTTGTCTCTAAAAGGCAGCATGGATGCCTTGATTCTTCACTGACACATAATAAAATAAAGGTATGCAAGGTTTCCAGTGGCTCAGCAA
Source organism: Coloeus monedula (assembly GCF_965178545.1). Lineage (NCBI taxonomy): Eukaryota > Metazoa > Chordata > Aves > Passeriformes > Corvidae > Coloeus > Coloeus monedula. The sequence continues at coordinate 6,086,741 of NC_138798.1, read as the reverse complement.
AAAGGTGAGGCTTTGGTGTCTCTGCCTTCCATGAGTATAAAACATGGTGTAGTGATAGACATAAATCAAGCAAAGCTTTAACCAACAAGGCTCATGTGAAGCCTTGGACTCACTTTGAACATATATTTCAAATGCTATTTTTTCTATCTGATCAAAATTCTTTATCAGAACAGAAGTTCTTGGGTAAAAGGATCCTCCCTCTCCCCAGGAGTTATTTCCTTCACATGGTGCAAATTGCAATGATCCAAATGAGGTGACATACACTAAACCTGCTAACTGGCCTCAAGCCCTAAAGAATGCAATTGACCATAAATCTGCAAAATCCAAGAGATAAAGCTGGGACAAGGAGTTTAATTACTTGGCAGTAATTAAAAGTTCTTTGAAAACGGTATTAAATCTACTGCTGTGGGGTACATCCAAGAAATTACCTTTCATTAGATTTACCAAGCATCTTCAAGGAAGTGTTTAAAAAAAAATTTTTAAAAAAGGATCAACTATCAGCGTATTTTAATTCTGCCCAGTCCTTAATCTCTTAATTAAGAGCAAGGAGAGTTGTCCTAGAGTGTACCATGACATCCTGTGGAAAACCCACTGCTGGCCACTCTGAAACAGCCCTTGCTTTCTGTCCCAGTTGGAGTGCAGCCAGCACTGCTTGCTAGCCTGGAGCCACACACAAAAGGGAGAACTGCTGCTTCCAAGTGAGCAGGCAGAGGGAAAACCAGGAGTCCTCTGCACTAGTGGAGCCAAGTCCTGAACCCACAGGTCTCGTGCCATCTACAGGGAAGGGCACTGAAACCCAGTGAGGGCACTCCTGGGTGGCACCAGTTCCGAGCATTTTCAGGGGACAGATAAAAGAGCACTGGACTCACAGTAACTGCTCTGATCTTTCATTAGTGATGTCTTATTCCCCATCCTGGACAGCACAGAAAGAAACTTTTCAGTGTTTCTTCAGTGCAGATATAAAAGTGGGAAGTAGCACTAGAGGGTTTGGAATCTGCTCCACAGAAGCTGCTGGGAATGAGCAGGAAAGACAGTGAGAGTAGAAATGTGTTTAGACCAAAGCCTCTGGCATTGACTGGCCAGCTTGGGATTCCATAGAAGACGATGAAGCCAGTTTGGTGCACAGTGAGAAGTGGGCAGCAATTTGTATTCAGCTTCCATGAATTTCCCCTCACTGCTGCCCAGAAGCAAGGCCAAATCCTTTAATAGAGACTGATCTCCAGAATGCAAAGGAATCAGTTAAGGAATAAGCTGTTAAAAAGCTTAGCAGGCGATGGCATGAGAAGCCTCATGCAATTAAACTCCACACTGTGGTACACGCTTGCCAATTAATCTGATCACGTCAGCGAGGCTCTGAGCTATATTATTCTCTGTTAAATTTGTATGCTTTGAGGCTATGTTTTGTCATTTTCTGGGCCCTGTTCACATGACAAATGTGTTCAACACAGAGCCTGGGACTATATTTTCTTGTTAAAAAAGATTTTAGGGTCATCCATCTCCCAGTATGAAATCCCCTTCAACTGTCCTCCCCCGACAGGTGCCATATTGACAGAACAGAAGATGAAAGCTGTCCTGCTTCCCTAGCAGGCAAGAACAAGATGGGAAGCAACACCACCAGTTCCCTGCAAGCTAAACACGTACCCTAAAGCTTCAGGGCCCAGAGTCAAGGGGAACACCTTCCACAGACCATTAACACCTTCAGAGCACAAAAGTGTCTGGCCCCACTGGGCAGCTGGTGCTGTTACATGTGGGCAGCTGTCACCTACAACGTTTCTAAAGGCCAAAACAGAGTTTAGAGCAACTGGTTTAGTTGGAATTAAACCCACAACCACGCCTGTTTGCCCATGTTCCTCCTACTGCGTCCCCCGTTAGTAAACAAGGTCCAGTATCATCAGTACTTTAGAGACACAGTGCAAGAAGCTTTTCAACAAACCACAAACAACTAAGCAGGCCCTCATCTGTCCTTCAACAGCAAAGGAATATGAGCAACACTCGCCCACATTTGTCCAGTAACTCAAGTCCATCATAACTTCAGCCTTGGACGAAGTGTTGTGCTCTAATTCACTGCATGAATTAGAAACAAGGGTCCTTAGCTGGAATACCCCCCTCATCTGAGGGCTAAGCACTGGGGGGATGAGCAGCACACATGTGCCAGAGGAGTACATTTACCTTCTGCTTGAGAATAATCCCTCTCCCCTCAGGGAACAGAGCTCTCCTGCATTCTCTCCTAGCCCCTCCTGAGAGCCAGAAGAAGGAGAGACAGGCTCAGTAGTTGGGACTGATCAGTGCCCAAGGCTGGGGAGTTTCTCCTGGGTGTTTCCTGTTACCCTTTAATTAAGAGGAGAGATGTACATCTTGCCCAGCACACCAACAGCAGTAAAATCCCCCCTGGAAGTCACCGGGTGTTCAATTATTCAGTGTTGCACACACACCACCAAACAGTTTTTCTTACCCGGATGGGCTTGGAGAACTGCTGTATGGGGGTGATGGGGATGGTGTCCTTCCCTGGCTTTCCAAGCCTGCTGAAGTCACCAGGGAACTCCTGAGGAAAACAGAAAGAACCCACCTGTCAGAGCCTGGGAACCAACCCTGTTTCCCTCCTACAAAACACAGCAACAGAGCTGTGGGAGCTCTGGAGACTGTCATGCTGCCCCCACCACAGGAAACTGAAAATGGTCAGAACCAGGCAGGTGACAGCCCTGAAAAAAAGGCTAACTCAGGGACATCTTCCCTCCCATCCACCAGAACCCCACAGTCCCAAACACCCAGTAGGCTCCAGTGGCTGGACCATTTCAGGTGCCTTGGTGGTCTTACCCACTGTACATCAGGCTGTCCTGGATTGGTTTCCCTCCTGCAGCCTCAGCAGTTAAATCACCTGAGGGAAAAGGAGTGCAGAAAAAGATTAATTCAAGATAATTTTCTTAAAAATCTTTATACATTCATAGCAATTGAGATTTTGTGTAGAATTTCCTGCTCCCCCAAGCCCTGCTTGTTCCTGAAGTCAGTGTTTTGCAACACATGGGCTGAAGCTGAAGCTCATGGTGGATGCTACTGATCCTTAAACCCTGAAGTTTTGGAAAATTTAGGCTGAAAGCAAGTCTTCTTGAAAAGGGGCCAAAACCTGACAGAATCATTTGTGGCAACAGGTTCATGCCCACTTGGTGCAAGTCACTGGCTGCTGTGTAGAAGTGGTACATGCTGCTTGTAGGGCTTTGGGACATCCCTGTCCTCCATGGCAAAAATTCAGGGCAGCCAAATGAGCTGGCACCTGGATACACAACAAACATCTGAACACTGGGAACATGACCAGCACCAGGCAAGTGCATACTGGCCCCACCACTGATTCCAGGGAAACACAAGCTCCTCCTTATCATAAGGACTGCAGAGATCTTTCAGAGATTACAGTTCTATCCCTCCAAATTCCTGTTTTAATACTAGTGGTGCAACTGTGAAAGGAGGAATCACAGCTTTTATCACCAAGTTCCAACTCAGCAAAGCATCACACACATGGGCAAGGTTGAACAAAGTACTTCTGCTGGTTAAGTAAGGACTTGTGCATGAACATACTTAGGCATGTGACTCAACTGAGGCCCTGGTTCTATGTACATCTGTATTTTCAAGCAAGTCCTATCAAAGTATAAACACATAAAGGTGCTAAGATGAAATTTAGAGTGTTTGAAGAAAAAACCAACATATTTTAGCTTTTCTGAGGGATTTTTTCAAGTGTAAAATCCAGCTTGCTGGCTGAAATCTTGCCTTGGACTGTGATGCTGAGTGAAACTGAAGACAGGATAACATGGTAAAAGCCTCTGTGAGAGAAAGACTTTTCCCTGTGAGCCTATTTATCTTCTTTTCCAGTTGGATTTCCAGGTTCAATCTCTTATTGAGGTCTTCAAGTAATCTTTACTCTCAAATCCTGTCTTTAAAGGTAATTACAAAATATCCTATGAAACTAGCCAGTGAGCCAGATGCCTCTGCCAGCTTGAGAACAAAACCATTCCTGCTATTCAGTCAAAACAGAAAGTTTTAATCACTCTTTCAACCTTCCAATATCTATTCTTAACATCCACATCCCCCTCTGCTCAGAACACCAGCCTTTTCAGAAACCACCTTACTTGAGAACTGTGCTGGGACCATGACAAAGTCATCTGTGTCACAGGAGGAATTCTTGCTGCTGCTTCCTGCAGAGTCCTTGGATCCATGCAGAAACCCGGGAGAATCCTGGGTAGGAGATGCCAGCGCCTTCTCCTGCAGCTGCTGCTGCATCTCTCCAAGGGACTGCTAATTCAAGGAGAAAACAAACACTGGCTTCAGCACAGCTACTTCATCATTCTGCTCCATCCTTTAAACTGAGCTGTACAAGGCTACAAACAACATTTTGCTGATAAACCAGGGCTGATGGTTTGCCAGAAGCAGCTGTTTAGTTTACTGAAAAGGAACTGCCTTTTATGTCGCTGTCAGAACAGCGCATCTTTTGTTACACAGAACATACTTCCAGTGTGTCTGATGCTCCACAGATAAGAAAAATTCACTTGAGGTACTGCATCCCTCTGCTGAGGCTTTCTGGATCAACCACGCATTTTCTACCAACTCACTTTACTATGGCTGGAAATCCAGGAGGAGTTTTCAAAGATACTTTTGGTTGTTCTTTAGGGTTATGTTTTTTCTGTTTTGTTCCTAAACATAGAACCATCTGGTCTCTATTTGTGCTTTTGCAGCACTTGGTAACATGGAGATAAGTGTTCCTGAACTTTCAAGACCACCCTGTTTTGCTGTACTGCTGCTAAGGAGCTAAAGAAAGGCTCAAAGGAGACTAAACTTTCAGCAGATAAACAGCTCACAGCTGTCAGAGGCAGGACAGCCCCTAAAAAGTCCAGTTTTCCTGCTTCCTTCAGCTAAATGATGAATAGCCCCACAAATCCCCTTGAGTTGCAGACAGATGGAGGAGGCCGGATGGTTTAAGAAAGCTTTAAGGCAGCCGAACTGCCCACAGAGCAGATCATAATCTTTATCCTAATGCATTTCCAGGCTGAGAAAGACTTGAAGCAGCTTTCACTTGGGCCTCATTAAGACCTTGTTCACCCTCCAGAGACTCTCCTGCTGCCCCAGTGGGGACTCCCTCTCGCTGCACACGCAGTTCACACAGGCAGAAGGAATTTTTCAGCTGTCAAAGTTGTCTCTTTTCCACCCAATCTGCGAACTCTGCCCTGCAGACATGGCATTTTTCCCAGACTGAGCCAGCACACCTCCATCAGCAAAACCTCCAAAGGCAGAGCAGGAGAGGTGCAGTAAACCTCTAACATGGGACCCCCTCCCAGTCTGGCAGTGATTCTGTACCATCCTTAAGCTTCCCAGACCAGGAAAGCTCAAGAGAGTGAGTCTGCTTTTCACACTATCTGCTCATTCCTGAAGTCTTATGGCCAGGAGGGCCTCAGCCAACCACCCTCTACTTCAGGCTGCAGGGAGGAAGCTCTCAGGGACACAGCTATGAAACATTCAGAAGGGAGAAGACCTGTCCTCTCTGTCCAGCTCACACCATGAGCACCTACACCAACTTCTGCTGGAGCCTCTCAGCCTTTTCCACACCAAATTGAGATACTCTGGCCCAGGGAAACTCAGAGAACAGAGTAAAAAAGCAGTCATGCCAGGGATGAAAAAATCCCATCCTTCTCCCTTCCCTTACCGGTCACACCACCAGCATTCCTGAGTTCAAAGTCAAAGGCAGCTTTCACCAAGATCCTTCAAAAACAAGCTTTCAGTTCAGCGAGCTGGAGGAATGTCACTTCACTGGTCAGTTAATATTGTGACCCTCCAGAAAGGTTTTCATCCTTTCAGGTAGCCAGAGAGAAAACCCACCAGTTCAGATCATCTTTCATGAGACCACTGGACTGTGGCAGGTCTGGTCTGAGCAAAAACAGCTTTGCTGCATGTCCCTCTGTGGTGCCTGGGCATGCTGGTCAGAAGGAAGCTGGATATACTCTCAGGCTGCAGAGACTGCTTGAAAACACAGAACCTGCAGCCAAGGAAGCAGAGCTATACCCTGAATTAGCAACTGGTTTGGGTTCCAAGGAGCTTCCCATCTCTGCCAAGACAAGCTAGTGGTGTATACCAACTTCTTTCATAAAGGCTTTTCATCCAACAGGCAATGGCACACTGAAATACGTCTTGGGGAAACGCAAGCCAACCTTCAGGATCCAAACTCTAAACTGGAGAGAACACTGCACCAAACCCAACCAGAATTACAGTGTTCAATGACTTGCACCAGAAGAGAGCAAAAGCAGAAACCTCATTTCAAAGACTCAAGCAGGGAAACCATTAACACAAACAGTGCATCCTCTGAGCTGTACTTACAGGAGGTGATGCCAGGTGGGAAGTGGAAGAGCTGCTGGAGGAGCTACCGGAGCCAGAACTGGGGTAAGAAGGCATTGGCACGGAAGCAGCTAAAACCAGCAAGACACAAAACCAAAAGAAGTGGTTAAACCAAGATCAAGCAATAATAAAATGCCTTCCTCGTCTTTTCCCATCAGGTTTATCTCATGCACCATCATGTAGCTCATGTATCATATGTGGTCAATTAAAGGCAAACAAAAGAAAATCAGCATTCTCTTCAGTTATGTGATTCACATCCATCCATTCCTCTGTGCACACTCTCACAGGTCTCAGAACTCCTGACCAAACTCTGACGCCCACTCAACAGCTGACCTACCCAGGCAGCAAGATGGTTTTTGTCCTAAAGAGCCTCCAAAGCATCTTTGCAAATGCAGGGAAAGAGAAACAGAAAAGTGAACTGAGTTGCTCATGTCTGGAGCAGAATTCAGGAGCTAGACCATACCCTGACAGATTCTTCTTCGTGAGACCTCGTGCCTTGGCACACATACATCAAATACCGGGAGGTCTGTGCCAAGTTAAACACATGCCTACTCAAACTCTATGTATTTGCTGTCCAAACAGCCACTGGGGCATCCCAGGCCACACACTCCTAGCAAAACCCCAAAACCTAACAAAAAACCCTCAAGGGGGTTTCCTTAAGGAAATAGTGCATTGCTTCCTACAGCTCAACTTGGTCACTTCTGCAAGTTAAACGTGTTTTGGTCATTTAATATCTTTGCACAGAAATTGTTTCCACGGCACAGGCCATTCATGCGTCCCTTCTTTTTATGTTTTATTGTTCAGTATAGGAACTGCCAATTTTATTCACTTCATTGTTGCACTGGCCTTTGTAACCCTCACAGAGGCCTAAAGCTTACATTGAAAGGCCTGGTTAGCACTGACCTTCAGGCAGAAAATATGATTAAGGCATCACAGGAGAAAAGAATATTTAACTCCAATGACTTATGCAAGTGAGGTTCAGTAAATAACAGAAGAGCTCAGCTCAGCCAAGCAGAGAGACAGTCAAAGGTAACAACGGCTCTTCAAAGGACTTTGAAGTAGTCAGTGGTTCAAATTCCCCAGTCCACCTGCATAAGACTGAACAGCGCAGAAGAGCCCAAAACCCCCACTTCAAGGCAGCCTGAAGTCAGATTTTACACTGGAACCATTCTGCTATTTGAATGACTTAAGATAGGGATCAGAGACAATGCTTAGTTGAGAACACTTTGCTGCTCTTCCATTTTGCTGGCAGAGAACTAGCACCTTCTATCAAATTTCTACATTTACACTACCTGTACTAATGACTCCATACCCAATACAAGGGAGATTAGTAACACCTAGAAGAAGAATGCTTCTGTCTGAAGTAAAACTACTTCTGTCATTAATCCCAATACATACTACAAAGTATTTACTCCATTCAACAGGCTAGAAGAATAAAAGTCCATCTCTCTGCAATTAACTGTTGAAACAGTGTTCTAATGATAAAAGAATGGGAAAACATGCCTTTTAATAAAAGGCTTTAGGAAGTCTTTCCATGCAGCCTATCAAAGAAGGTTAAAGGATGACTGGACCAGAGCCTTTTATCACAAAGAGAACAGTCACTGAGACACTGAATTCCTCGAGCTGAGAGAGATGTAACAAAATCCAGCAACAGGAACAAGAAGCCAAAGCAGCATAGACTTGAAAGACATATTTTAATGTAAGTAACTGACCACTTTAACAGTTTAAGCAGGGTCACAGTGATCTCCTCCAGCCTTTGGCAACATTAACAAGTAGGAATCCACAGCAGGATGGCTGCAGGGGCCTGGACACACCTTCTAGCTTCTGCATCTATTCTGCACTAGATTTAGTGCCCTTGATGGGCTGTGCTGTTGTAATACACTGCCCTGGCTCCAGTGAGGAGCAGGGGATGGAGGGATCCCGAGGATGGGTGTTCTGGGAGGTTGGTCAGGGGCTTGGCATGGAGAGCTACTCTGCCCACAGCCAGCACAGTTGCTTCCCCTCCCCATGCTCAGGGAACACACACAGAGGCCTGAGAACTTGCCTGTAAAATGGAGAGCTCTGTCCTGCCTCTATCACACACTGCTTTTGATCTCCACAGTCCTCCCACAGAGCCTGCAGAGCAATCCCTAGGACCTTCCCTATAGATTTAATACTAGAAAGGAGGGAAAGAAAGGTCTCCCCCCCTTATTTATCCTGCCAGCTGCTACAGAATGATTCACCCATGTACAGACAGACCCTCCTGTTATGGAAGGGTGCTTTTCAAAAAAGGTAAGTGAATTCTCTACTGTATCCACACACATGCCTGCTGCAAGACTTGCATCACCATTCATTTTTCCTGGAACTAGTATTTTTGTTAAGAGTCATTCCAGTTCTCTCACAAGGTCCCCTCCAGTCTATTTTGGTTCTGTGATTATTGATTTAAACCTGGCTAGAATTGAGACTTTTCTATTTTTGACTATTTGCTTCAGACAGCTTTTCATTAATCAAGAGGGAAGACAAGCTGGCAAACTTTGCCATTATCATCTGAAACTCAACCTCAGCTGCATGAAGCACTCCTTTAGATACAGCCTCTATTAATCACTGTTCTTATTTAAATCCCTTTGAACTCCCAAATTCATACTGTAATGCTGTGAGCTCCAACTCAGAAGGTCCTGACACTCCAAACAGACTTTGATGCACGTAGAACCATGAGGTTTGGCTCTGACAAACCCTCTCTGACCTCCACATCCCTGTTGGGGCAGTTTTCAGTGTCAGCCATGTAGGCCAGCTTGAAAGCAAGATGCCTGCTTCCATCTCCTCCACACACCCAGGCACTCCCAGCTCAAAATTAAAAAGGGTGCAAACACTTGGCTCATCATGTTTTCAGTTGAGTCTGAATGTGGGGAATGTTAACATGAATTGTAGGCCCCCACCCAAATCCAGAAATTGCTGGATTCTAATTGTAATGTAAATAAGTCTGTTTTCATAATTGTCCTCTCCAACTTGCTCCAGCAACAAAACAGTCATCCTGCACATTGTGTAACCAATGCCAACTGGTTTCAAAATGGGAGAGCTGGGAGCCATAAAGGCAAGCCTGTGCTCCAGCTGTGTGGATCCTGATACTGGATCCTATACTTGTAAAAATAACTTCTGACACATCATCCTACCGGGGGCTCAGTTGTCTTAAAAATATCTAACCCTCAAGTTTTATAGAAGTTTTATTTGGAATCTGAGTTCTACATACACTAGAGAGATGCACTTTTCTGATTATCTGGATTCAATCAAAACCACTAATCAAAAAGCTTTTTAATTGCAATCTCTGACAAGGCAATAAAGTTTGAGCGCAAACTCTGAAAGGACTTGCCCAAATAAGCTGCTTTCTAGAGTTTAAAAGTCTGCAGCATTAAAATATTTTATATGCAGAAATCATGGGGATCTTTTGCTCATTTTTAACCTATTTTAACCTAATTTTAACCTATTTAATGTACAGTAAGATTATAAAGATGGCAAAAGTCAAGCTAAGCCTGACAGATATTTCAGACACTGAACCACCTGTGCACTTCTGAACCATAACTGCTCACCTCTCATGCTCTCTTAACTCAGAGTCAAGGAGGCAGCAGCTCCCCATTCATTAAAGGCAGGAGCAGAAAAACCTCCAAAATATTCTGCAGGGGTACCAATTACAATGTGTTTACTGAGAGAAGACTTGCACAAGCATCTAATTATGCCTTCTCGTGTGTTATTACTGTAACACACAGCCCCATACCATATGCTGATCAGACCTGGCTACAGACAGACGACAGTCTGACTAGACACAGCATTTTAAAGACTTTATTAATAAATTTTTACACATCTAAAGTACATGCTTAGTCACAGGTACAAAACCCACAATATAAAATAAATTATAAATAAACAAAAAAAAAAAAAAAAAAAAAAAGTACACCATCTTAGTTAACAAAGCCCAAGTGCCCTGAACACACTCTCCAGGGAGGGAGATGAGAGGAGGGACATAAGAACAACCATCCCTTGAGACAGCAGTGAAGAGGTGCTTGTCAGAAATGTCTTATTGAAAGATTTTTGAAAGAAATGTTGATTTTGCTGAAGCATGTCGAAAAACATGCAAATGTACTTCAATAAAGGGGATCCCCCTGCCTTAGCAGCTTCAAAATTATCCACCTGGAGAATGATCTACTTCTGAGGACTCACCAGTTTTCCAGAATTCCAAAGTTACATAATATTAAAAAAACTCAGATGTGAATGACTTAGTCAGTGGTTATTATTTAAGCTCTCAAGGAGAGCAAGAAGACAAGGCACACTGTTCCTCCCCCAGTTCTCCACTGTAGGCCTGGGGGCTCTAATTCAGTCTGAGCACAACCACCATGGTTCAGATGCAGCTCTTCTTCTCTTTGGTATTTCCTACACTCGTGATGCTGAGCCACACGCTGAGATGAAGAAGCACAGTAAGGTTTTGGACTCGCGCTAGCTCTGCATACGGAGTCAGGAGAGTCACCCCCTGAGAACTGCAGCCTTGCCAAGACATACTTCAGCTACAGCTGAGCAAGGGTCAGGCACCCTGCCATGCTAGGCAGCATTCCATGCACCTCAGGTGAGTTTTTCTTATGGAGATCACCAGAACCCAACCTTTGCTGACACACTGGCTCTTCTCTCTCCTATTCAGAAATCAGAAAGACCACAGGCAGCCTTTCTCCTCCAGGCTCTTCACCACACCTCCCAGAGGCTCTAATCCATCACTGGCGTCTGGCAGTAGCAGAGACCTCACAGCAGACTACAAGAACTCTCTCCTCCACTAGCAGATTTCTGTGCACCACAACTTGAACATCTCCAGCAATGGGGAGGTATTTCTCCCATGTCTTCAAAGCCAGCAGGAGTCTCTCCTGCCTGGAGAGGACTCCAGGCTGTGTACGTACGTCCGGAGGCGAGGATCAGCAGGACGACAGAGAGGTCTGCAGTTTGTACAGGCCTTACCCGCCTGTAAAGGTGCTTTTCTTCTTGGTCCTTGACCCCACACCATTAACCTTGGTGCAGCTGGGGGCAAAGGCTGAGCTCCAGTCTCCTGTTCATAATGGCACCTCTGGTTCCTGCACAGCAGGTGTGCACAAGTTGGGAACTGGGGCCAAGTCAGGAGAACCCTCTCCTGTTTTTCCGGGGTTTTCTGCTCCCCTGGCCAGTGAAGCAGCGGGATGGCTGGAGGTAGGAGATGAGTTGGTGGGCATACAAGAACATCCTGAGGGGGAGATCTTCTGCCCACAGGGGGATCAGACTCCGAAGGGCTTTTCCCGCACAGCCGCAGGACAGGGGGTGCCAGGAGCTGGGCTGGCTTAGGAGCAGCCCTGTACGGGCAGAGCCCTTTCCTGCCCCGTGTTCCAGGGCTGGCCCCACATCCTGCTGGCACAGGTGGGTTTAGGGCCCTGGCTGCTTTGAAAGCGCTCCTAAACCAGAAGCGCCTTTTCTTGCCCGCAGGACGATCACCTGAGTGCACAGGTAAAATCTCATCAGGGACAACTGAGACATCCCACTCCAGCAGTGGGAAAGCAAGAGAGTGTCAGGAGTGATGTGGATGTCAGACCAGGAGTGTCCACCCATGGCACATGTCCAAGAGGGAAATTGGGTTTGTGCTGGACATGTTTCCTCCAAGACCTTGCACTGGACACCCCTAATTAGTCACTGATGAAGATTCTTGGCACTGTCATTTACTCAAGAGATTAAAGGTCCAGGAGAATCCCTCCAGAGAAGACAACCATGCATAATTCCACTAACCCAAGTTTCCTGGCCAGAGAACTATGATGCCTCAAACACTAGAAGCAATTCTGAATTGTTTTCCACTGAAAACAAACCTCTGAACCATAATACGTGTGGCTGCAGCTTTTCAAAAGTTTTGAACCAAAAGGAGGAAGGGAGAACTTTCAATGGAAATCTTTGTTTTGGTCAGCTCCCACAGAGTACCAAGTATAACCCTTCTAAAACAAGATTTATCAATAACTTTGAGGTAAATGATGCAACAAGATTTGGTAGCCACAAAATTTGGCTTTTGCATAGCTAATGTGGCAAGCAGGGCCAAGAGTGCCAATTTCCACCATTCACTGTCCTGAATGGTCCTACAGATGAGGATGAAAAGCAAGACCATGATGCATAATCCTGTGTACCTACAAGCATTTCACACAAAGCAGCTGAATACATTTCAAAGCTACATTTGCTTCTACTTTAGGTTCCTAAATAACCCCCTAATCATCCCTTTGAAGATAACCCAGTAAAATAAAGTACATTTTGATGGCAAAATCTGGACATGACACAGAAACAAACACCGAATCCCTCCCTAAATAACTAAGGAAACATAAAGCAGTCTTTTTCTTTCCATTTGAACTAGCAGCAAAGGAAGTCAGGCCATGGCTCAGAAAGAGTTCTAATCAAAAATGCAATACTTACATTTTTTCATAGAGGCACTTGCATCCAAGAATGGGTGATGGAAAAATTCATCTGAAAAAAATCAAGAACAATGACTCAGTGACTGTAAGAAGTTTACAAAGCAGCTAAAGCACAGGAAGTTACAGTGCCATACAGTGATTTTTCCATGCAACCATAGAAGCTGGCTGACTGTGGTTGAATATAGAAGTGGTCAAGAATACAGGCTGGAGACTGGATGTAGGACCTGCTCATGAAAAAAGGATGGGAAATTAACTGGATCCCTGGCTGATCAGGATGGTGAATCACCCTAACTGTAGGGATCCAGGAAAGCTGTATTTATCACACTGCACTGCCACTCACTCCACAGAAGAGGAATGATGGACAAAAAGACTTCCACTGAGTGATCTTCCATGACACACAGACTCAAACCCATCATGCACTGAGGGCAGAAATGCATTTTTTAATGGGCCACCCCAGAACCACAGCCCAGAACTGCCTCCCTTTCACATCAAACACAACTGCTGCTTCCTCCCCTCATTATGGGAATTCATTCTACAGATCCAGGCCAAGAAAAGCTTCTGTCCTGGCTTGCTGAAGACTCTCTACATGTTTGCATGTCCTCACAAATAGCCACTTCTCCCAACTCCTTCCTCTCTGATTCATTGCAGCTCTGTGCCAGAGCCCTCTCCTATCACAATCAGCAATTCAGCCTTTTGGGAGCGTCAGCCATGGATCAACACTGATTACTGTGCTTCAGCTTCTTTCCCAGAATGGATTTCCTGTTGCAACACCCAAGGTTTACAAACTTCTTCTTCTGTAAAAAGCTCCTCTTTGGCGACTGAGCTTTCCAGAAAGTAGTAACTGGGTTTTTTGTTTGTCTGCTTTTTAACTTTAAATAATCCCTGTCTTCCCAGCCTCTCCTTGCCACTGCCATGCCAGGGTCCTGCAGCCAGAGTGGAGTGGTCTGGAGCTTAGCCCAAGACATGGAATGGAAATCTTTGGCAGGGAAAGCTGGCATCTCACAGATTAGATCTGCTGTGGATGGAGAACATCCCCATCCTGTGGGAGCTGCTCAGCTGCTGGGGTTTCCTGCTTCTTTTTCAGCCTGCTGCACTAGAGGAGGGTACCATCCCTCAGCCAAGCTGACTCAACTGAGGGGGTGGAAATGATGATTTCTTTCACTTTTCTCCCTCCCCGCTCCAAACTGCTTATTAGCTGTGCTTGCAAAGCAAAATTTAAACAACCCAGCTTGTAATCATCAGCAGGAAACTTGCAACTTGAAACCCTCCTGGTTTTCCTCTAGATAATCTTGAGATTGCAGAGAGCATCAGTTCCTGGCAGAAAAGCAGCTGAGATACACAACAAGTAAATGAAATTTCAAGCTGATGGTTGCTGTTGTATGACTCAACTAAGCTCTGGGGGAGCTCTGTGGAGGTCACTGTGACATCTCCAGGCAGAGGGTCTCAGGGAACAAGGAGCAGCAGGAAACCCTCTCCTCTGGGGACATGCCAATTTATTGCCCATGATTAAGGGCAAGAATAATCTCAATACTGCAACATGTACTGTAACTGTTGTCCAGAGTGATATCAAAATCTACTACCTCGAATTTCCAAGTGTTAGACATGGACTCATGCAGCCTACTCCCAAGCAGTACAAAAACAGCTTATGTGGGCTAAAAAGGTTTGCCAGACAATTTCTGACAGCGGGGAATCAAGAACCTCAAAGATACCTTCTTTTGAAATGCACAGCAGCATGATAGGAGAGGTAGAGATCCACAGCCAAGGTACAAGATCTGCAGGGAATAACCCTGCCAGGTGATTCTATCCAAGTCAGTCTGTCAGGAGCTTCAACAGTTCACTTTTTCAAAAGGCCCATCCTCCCACTTCCACACCCCAGTAACCAGTCCTTTGCATTCATCACTGGATAACTGTGATCAGCCTCAGTTAATCCACAGCTGCTTACCCAGCTAACCATCCCCAGAAAGGCTTCCCTGGTATCTCTAATCCAAAAGAATAACAGAGGGTGCAAAACAATTTCCCTTCATCAGCTAGCATGTGCTGCCCAGCAGGAAACAACCCACCTGAGCAGATAAGCAAAAAAAAACCAACAGAAAACCAAACCTCAAACCCCAGAAATATCAAACTATTTTACCCCAAGTGTGACTCAAAAGCAACATCCTGAAAACACACAGGATGTGTTTGCCTTTAGATGATCTGGTCCTTTCAGGGACTCAAGGAAAGGCTCCACCTCAGTCTGCTTTCCTCCAGGGCATGGCTTTCCTAGGAGGTTCTTCAGACCTTTGAGCTCAGCTAAAACACATCTGTAAGATGCTGCCAAGTCAGAGCCACTGGGCTCACAATGACTGATCTCAGTTTAGAAGGAATTAAGACAAAAAAGGAAATCCTTGTGTCAGCCAAGTCAGGAGACTGAGACAAAGGCTTGGAGATTGCCAGCTTGAGCCCTGAGAAGGCTTCCCTCCACAGAAACTGGAGGAGGAGGGAAGGGATTGCAGGCAGCTACATCTCCTGGGCTCAGATTATCACAGCAAACCCTGAGAAACAGAGGGTAGTGACCAGATTATTCAGTAAATCAATGCAGCTTGCAGCTCTGGAAAGGAACTGTGACAGAAAAGCTGTGACAAAAAAGACAGATTCACAAGACACATTTTACCTAGCAGCACACTTAACCACAGTTCAGAGAGATTATAAAAACAGAAGCCAGGACAGGGAATGCAAGTAAAAAACCTATGCTGAAGGTGTGCCAAGCCTCCTTAGTTTACAAAACTGTACTGAAATCAGCACTGACCTTTCCAGCACATAAACTAAAACCCCTGAGATTATGCAACCCTCCAGGCACAGGTGAAATCCAGGTGTCTGGATGCTTCTCCTAGCACCAGCCAAAAGTAGAGAGGCTTGTGCACAGCCAAAGGACACAGAGACAGAGAGCAGAACTCAAACTGGAAGGAGGCCTTACCAAAGTCCATGCGGTCCTTATGATTACGCTGCAGAAGGCCCAGAAGGAGCTGCCTCAGGTGGCTTGATGTTTCCCTGGGGATGCTAGGATTGAAAACAAAAGCAAAGTAAGAGAGGCTTGCAGTCTACTTAAACTGCTTTTACATATTCAGGAAGGTAACTGGCAAATGCAAACTCACTCTGTGCCTGCTGGGCCAGGAACACCAGGAGCTCACTGGAGGGAGGCTGATCAGAAATGTCTCTATTTTGCATCTCTGGCTTTCAGTCCTCACTGCCATTGTTCAGGCTAAAGCTAATTTTGCTTTAGTGGCCTCTCCCATGAGCACCTGCAGACCCTTCCCTTCACAGTGTCATCCCTCTGGTTCTAAGCTAAGCCCATTCCACTTGCAGTATTTCACACTTAACAAATAAAATCACTCCTTCTTACTCTAATGGGAACAAGATCACTAGAACAAAGCAGTTTCCAGGGGGAACCTTCCAATTAGGATGCTGGTGGTGAAATATATTGCCAATTACTACCATTTTATTAAGGCATTTATTTTTCAGTGCAGCTTCTGTAAGACTAGCAAATAACCTTTGTCTATTTGCTTCCCCGATATACAGCATATATTAATCAAAGGCCACTAAGATGTGAGCAACTGCCACCTCAGCAAGCTACAAGTGCAGTTATTACCCCACTTTTCAGCATAGTTAGGAAGAAAATATTCTTCTCAACAGCCTTTACAACACAAAAGAGCTGGTAAAGCACTGGGCTCTCCCTCACCCCACAAGCAGATGGGGGAGAGGCCAGGGCAGCTCTTCATAACCCCTGCAGATTGAAAAATGCAGGGAATAAATTAATGGATTAAGGCAGGGAAAGCAGAGTTCAGCTCTTGCATAAGTGGATTCAGCTCTACTGACTTCCCTCCATCCCCAGAAGTGCTGCTGGGGGGCTTTGGGCTGGGGCAGAGCTCTCCCAGTGAAGCGTGGGTGGTTGCAGCTCCTCTCGGTATTAACTCTGTTTATCATGGCTGTTCCCAGCATGGCCCTCATGCTCTGCCAGGCTTTCCCCTCTCCCCATGCTGGGTCAGCTGAGGTAATGACATGTGTGCCCAGCACAGTAATTTTAGCTTTCAGTGGCTCTGCACGTGGCTCTGGCATCACTCACCCCCCTGAGGCCAAGCCTGACCAACACTGGGAGAAAAAACCCTTCCTCACCATCTCCACCAAGACACCCTGCCACAGACAGGGGTAAAACAGAAGCTAGCCCAAAAATAGTGGGTGGAAAAAAAGGTGCTAGGCTAGCTCTACCAGACTCCTCTTCAGTGAAACAGGAGATGGGAGGCAAGGTATGTGTTTACACATTTCAGTACCACCCAGTTATTTTTCTGTGAAGCCCTAGGCCTTGCTGGGGCAGGAATTTGAACCCAGCAATTCCTAAAATAGAGAGTGATGGCAAGCATCCCTCATCCTTGTTTATTCTGGAGGAGTTTCTTTTCCATCCCTGGTGCTAGAATGGTTTTGTGCACCTTCTCAGGTTGACACAGGAGGAGGCCACCAGGACTGTGGAAAGAATGCAGTTACACTGAGACTCAGGTTGAGCCTTCCATCAAAAGAGGCATCCCTTGGAAGCACACTGTAATGGAATAACCCAAAGATACCACAGTGAGCAGCCTCCTGAAAAATGCATTAGTGCTGGAGTCCTGCAGCCCTGCGATGTTATCATCATCATTTATTTATCTGTGACACATAAAGCTCTCATCCAAAATGAGCCCATTTCCCAGCTATGACTTTGGCCTTGGTATGGTTTTAAAACCAAGAAATAGTCACGAACTTCAGAGGCACAGCACAGGATGCAGAGGGTGCAGATTAACAACCCGTTTGTCACCTCTTACCTCCCAAGCCTGAAGCATCAAGCTTTGCTACTCTTCAGTATTATTTTCTAGGGCCATCTTTGTGAACATAAGCAACAAATCCGCCTCCTTGCCCCCATGACCTGGGATGTACTTCACCATGCAAACCAGCACAATTAATGTTAATGATTTAGATCAGCACTATCAAAATTGTGGTGCCTTTGGACTTCTCCTGCCATGGGCTCTCCCCAGAATGCTCAGAACAGCATCTCCACCGCTGCCAGCAGCGGCAGTGCAGGCAGGGATGGCTTCCCCACCCCATTCCCAAGCCAAAACACTTTCCCTGGCCATGGCAGGGAAGTGTGTGCCAGCTTGCACAGCCCCAAGGAAAATGAAACCAAATCCTGGCACTGCTGCAGTCTGAGAAAGAGGTCTCTGGAGTAGTTTTGTGTTTCATCCTGTGCTGGCAGGGCTCTCAAGCAGTTTATTCATGTTTACTCAGGAATTGCACAGATTGCAGCCCATGTTAGAGACAAACTGACTTTGGAAAGAGGGAATTGCCATTTACACAAAGGCCAGTTCAGATCTGACTTCCACAGTGACAGAAACAATTGGCTCGGGTCTGAATTTTGGAGGAGTTTGGTAGTTCAAAAGTGCAGATAAGTGAAAATGGCAAATGCAGGCTGTGTGAAGGACTCAGAGGAGGACTAATCCCTACAAGAACAGACATGCTCTCCTCTTACAGCTGAGTTTCATTTCTCCCCTCGCCTGCACCATGAACCAAACAACAGCAGGGCAGCAGGACTGACACCAGAAAACTTACTCGTTTTATGGATTGATTTCTCATTTAGTAAGAAGGACTACCTCAAAGGTGAGCAGCCATGTTTTGGGCTGTGTAGGAAAAACAGAAGCTCTACTTTCTGCTCACACAGACTGGCTCCAACTATGCAGTCCTAGTTTTGCTTTAAATTGTTTCTTCTTGGGTGCTTTACTCCATCACACCCTCCAGTTCAAGCCAGGTGCCCCAGAGATAATCCTGATAGAAATTTCTGCCTTTTCCTCAAATCAAAAAGGCAAAGTACTTTAAGGGAAATTAACTGCATATCACAAGTCATTGATAAGAGCTCCAGCTTCTTGATGGTTCCTTCCAGTTATCTCTTGGAGCTGTCTGAACTTACAAGGGAAAAGAAAAATCCATATACAGCAACCTGATGAACTTCCTGCATACGTGGCTGCATTAGCAGCTCTGCCAACTGGGAGCTAATTTTCTGGTTAAAAAAGGCCATCCAAATTTTGGATATATAATCTGGAACTTCAGTCCTGTCTCTGTACCAGGCTGAGGTTTTCAGAGCAGGCATGAGCTTCTGCTTTAAGAGCTCTGAGATCAAAAGGAAAGACCACAGCAACAAAACCAAAATACCCTGACAAATCACAGCACTGAGCAGAGGTAACATACACCCCGTTGGGACGAGAGCAGTTCTCTTCTCCTTGGAAACTGCAGCAGTGTCCATTTCCAGGGAGGTTATAGTATTTCCCCCTAATAGCAGGATGGACACAAGCAGTTGCTGCCCTGACACGTGAGAAATGGGAATGTGATCTGCAGTCAGGTATGGCAGGTTAAGGAGAGGCTGCAGCTCGGCTGCTCAAATGATCCCAGAATTGCCGTGAGTTCTGCCCGAGGCTCTCAGGGGAGCCACGTGTGGAACAGGACCTCTAGCTGGCTCTTGGAACCACTAACACTCCTGAATTTTTGCAGTGTAGGAGAACAACAGTGTCTGCAGAGAGACAGAACACCCCAACCCTGGCTATCTGGTGCCGTCGGACTTTCTCCGGGCCATGTCACTGCTGGTTTAAGGAATGGGGAAAGGCAGGTGGCCAAATATTTTAGTCACCTCCCCAAGTGACAAGCCAGGAGCATGCAAGGACAGTTGTAAACACAGAGTAAACAAGTGCCTACAAACATTGACACTGGAAAAATGCTTACTTAGGCATCAGCATCTTGTTTTTCTCATAGAAGAGGCGGAGATCCTGTGGGCTGCTGGCCTGTAGGGGAGAAAGAAACCAGTCCATGAAGCAGTTGACAATGAAGGAAAGGGATTAGCATTTCTATTTCACAGTAGCTCTGAAGAACAGAGGCACTTTTTAATTGCTGGACCAGCACAGACAATGAGAACCTGCAGCTTGCTCTACATTGAAAAGCCAGCCCTGTGCCACAGTAAATATACAGTATTTTAACCTGCTGCCATTTTGTCCCTGACCTGGTTTTGTCCTGCTCTGCCCTTCCAAGGGCTGAGCTTCACTGCAGTGGGCTCTGATGCTCAGGTTTGAACTGGCCTAATAGCCTCACCCAGGAGACTAAAAAATTGTAGACGTGAGGAGTCCCAAATGATGAATGGCAGATCCTGCTGAGAACACGGATTAATGCTGCAGGGCATTTAGAAAAGGGCAGGGAGCCTGCTGATGGGCAAGGGATCTGTGAAGAGGCTAGGAACATGGAGAAACAGCAACTGAAGTAGGATTTTCTACTTTAATTCCAGGAAGCCAGATGATCTCAAGCCACAGCTCCTATTTTATTTGTGCAGTAATATACACAACTGCGGGGGATGTTGATGACAAGATTCCAAATTCTGAGAGATGGGATTAAAAAAAAAAGGTGGGGGCTAGGCACAAGAGGTTTACAGCTGAGGTTAAAAATAAAATCACCAGTAGAGAAGCGTAGACATGTAAAAATCCCCTAACATAAATTCTCCATTTGTTTTCATGCCATGAATAATACAGGCCAGTAAATTAGCCCTAGTGTCTCAAGCTTTTCTGCTTAGGCAAAGTCTCTTTACTAAAGGCAGAGCAGGCTGGCTGGCACAACACAAGACATGAAGGCACAGAAACAGGGCAGGAAGATCAGAGGGATTCATCTGCAATCAATTATTAGTGCAGCAGAGTGTGTAGGAAAGCGTGGATGAGGAGGCAACAGGCAGCTTCTCCTGATGTTCAGGGCAGGCTCAAAAACCCCTCGAGCCTTCCACCTACTTCTATTTCTAAATTAGAAGCATTTAAGGTGAATTAAGATGCTTAAAAGGGCAAATCAGACAGGCCAATCTGCAGATGGCCATCAAAATACCACTAACACAGTATGGCTGGAAAAGCAGCCACATAAGATGCTGTTTCAACATCACCTACTTACTCTGGCTGAAGATGAAAATTAAGGATAACTAACAGCTCAGTAAAAAAACCTCAAGAGAAACCAAAGGGAGAGCCTCAAAAGCTGATAGCATCAACACACTTGTGCAGCACTCATCAGGGCAGTATTCTTTATACAGCTGTACCAACACAAGCTGCACAGCTCTCCTGTTGATTTGTACTAATAAATGCTACTGGATTCCTGAAGGAAGGAAATAAAGACATCCTGGTTGTCTCTTCTGTAATAATACACCCTCTGCCATTCACAGACACAGCAGGCACCCAAAGAGAAGGCACAAAACATCAAAATTAATGCAGAGCACCTTGTTACACAGATGCCAAGCTGCATCCATTTCCAATTGCTGCCACTTAATTTGATTGAGGAAAACCCCATTTTACACCTTCCCCTTGCAGATCTTGGAATGTAATTAAATTAATATTTGGCAAACTTTAGGGAGGCAAGCATACACACTTCACCAAATGGCCTGGCCACATTGCCCAGAGTGAAGACAAATATTCCTGACAGACACAATGTACAAGGAGGGGCAGAACTCCAGAACGGGAAGGGAAGGGCTCATTCACTTCAGAAAGATACAAGCCTTGGCTGTTTGCTCTGGTCATTTCCTGTTGCAACAGCTCAATTGTTTCACAAATACAATGAAGCTCTGATCTACTTCAAACACTGTTTTGTCAGAAATTTTCCTGGCAATAAAGACAGAGTATATTCAAAGCAGCACATGTATGAAGCCCAGTTCATCAGAGGTTTCTAAGCTCTGGCTCAGACAGAAACAAAATTCTCAATGAACTTTCCCTCCTCTTTGTACAAATTCAAGAGATGTCCCTGCAGGGATGCTGTTCCTCCACATTCTGCTGTGTCAGTACAATCCCTACTTGTCGTGCAGGGACCATACCAGGCTGTCAGGCTCCTCCCCACCCAGACCACACTCCCTCATTTGGTCTGTCCCCAAGAGTCTGTGATTCAAGGCTGGTCTCCAGTACAGATACCAGGGGAACAGAGTCATTCTAGTGAGTGTCCAGCATAGACAGCCATGGATCACCACTAATTTAGCAAAACCAACTGCATCTTCATGTAACTTCATTATTAATTGACTGAGTCACGCAGTTCTGCTCCAAGTAACCTGTCCACTGCTCTCTTGCTATCATACAATTCATAAAGCACTAGGACCCTCAGCCACTTTGCTCACCTCTCCTTTCAATAAATTGTGCTTCTCTAAGAATCATGGAAAAAAAAAACCAAACCAGAAATGTTTGCAATACAGTAAAAATGTCACTTGAATTCCCTCTTCCAGGAAGCGAAGAACTTAACTTGCAATCTGCCTTCCAGGCAGATACACCCTGCCCAAGAAAACCACCAGAAAAAGCACACTTTAGGCATGTAACAACCAGACCATTCAAGGTTCACAGAGCCAACTTCTATCTGTGGGACAGTACCCATCTGCCAGAACCAGGGATGCAGAATGGAGAGTTCAGCTTTCCCTAAGGCTGGGAGGCACACCAGCAGGTCAGTTCACACCCTCAGTCCCCCTCTCATGTCAGTATGCAGCAGCTGCATTTTGGTTTTGTCTACCCTTTCTATATATAGAGGCAATTGGACAAATTCAATCTTGCCACTCTGTTACTTCGTCCTGAGCAGCAGTGGAAATATGTTGAGCCAACAAAGGCATTCAGCAGAACCCTGCCAAATCCCCTTCAGTGCTGGCTGCCTGGAAGTGAATTGCATGTGAAAAGCAGGCAGGGTGGTGTTTCCAAAAGCACTCAGCAGTGGATTTGTCATGCTTGGGAAACGGCTGGATGCAAAAGTCCAACATTCAGACAGAAGGCCAGAGACATTCACACCTTCCCTAAACAGCCCTGTCTAGTCAACACTCCATAGCAGGTGTATGGTATCTGCCCTGTTCTTTGAATCCTTTCCTTGGGGATTTAGAGGTGCAGAAAGGGGATTCGGATATGTCAGAAATAAAAATTAAGTAAGTAATGTTGTTTCTAGCTCCACAGCTCTAGGGAAAAGCTTGAAAACCTGCTGAAAATACTTTCTGGCATTTTTAGGCTCCCTCAACTAAGTGGCTGGCATTCAGCGGACCTGAAAGCCCAAGAACCAGAAACAAGCAAACAAAAAGCCCACCCCCTGAACCTTTTTCTTTTGCTGTCTATGGATTTCTCTCTACCACCAGCAGAGCACCTAAGACCAACAAACACTGGTCCAAAAGCCAGTGGTTCATTACTACAGCAACAAGTCAGTCACTGTACCCAGTCTCAGCAGAATAACCCACCAGTGCCAGGAATTCCTGTCCCCATGCACACAGGGCACTCCAGAGGAACAGGTCTGGGAAACGAAGAGCAGGCTGCCTAACAAATAAACCAGGGGTTCAAATTCTTGGCATAAAATCTGCCCTTTCCTGGTGTTCCTCAAGGCCCATTTCACAACACAGCACTTGCTGTAAGTGATACATAATCCTAGTATTTATGCAGACAGAATTAACTCAGAATTAAAACAGTGAACTTAGTACACCAGACTTGGAAATTAAGTTTTTCACCTAACAGCTAGCTGGGATGAGAATATAAACAGGCAGGTTAACTCTTTCAGAGCTGCCAGACCAGGCAGAAAAACTTATTTATTCTCTTGCCAATTCCCTGGCTCACTCTCCCCCAGATACAGGGCACTATGGTCACCGAAAGCTGGAAGATTCATGCAAAGGTTCAGACAGCAGACAACCAGGTTTCATGTATTTAGCAGGATCTGATGTCCCAGGGCCACTGCCAGAGCCAGCTCTGACACAACCTGCTCGTGCTCAGTGGGGTGTCTGCTTACCAAGAGCTGCCCAGATTTAAAAGGGGTCACACAACAGAAGCCAGCAGAAATATCAGTGTGAGTCCTCCCACACAGGAAGAAAAAAAAAAAAAGAAAAAGGAGATTGAGGTCATTTAACTAATCATATTTAAAACACCATCTGACAAGTACTAGATTGGTTTTGGATTGTTTTAGACCTTGTGTAAATCTTTCTTCTCTTGCCTCCAGCTTTGCTTCTGGTTGTCACTTGTTTACACAGCCAGCACCACCTCATGGTGGGCATGGGGTCCCAATCTTTTCAGCTCAGGTTAAGGACAAGAGCAAACCACTACATTCCCAAGGCACCTCCCAGTTCTGGTCAGCAGGAGCAGGAAATGCACTGCTCATGTCCTGTCCTCAGCGACAGAAATGCAGAGATGTGAGTGCAGACCACTTATTAGGCAAGGCAAATTAACAATTCCACATTAATACAGCGCTCAGCAAATCTGTTTATAGGGATTATGAATCCCATTAATCTCATCCCTATGGCAGTCTCACTGTTTCGTTTATGGGCATGTTTAATACAAAAAGCTCCTTAAGAAAGCTTCACCAGCCATCCTACCAACTGTTCACATCTGAGCATCAGCAGCTTCTTTCTTGTCTGTGTGCAGTGAGGCAGGGAAGGGACAGGAGTGGCTCTGGGAAATTGCCTTGGGTGACCCAGCTATAGTTAATTTTAACTCTAGACAGCCAGAAATCACATTCATGCACATACACACATCTCTGTCTTGATTTACAAGCACTTTCAGGATTGACAGCTGCCTCAGCCTTTCCACACATTTGATCTTTTTTCCATCTAACCCATTTCCCCGAAGCCCTATTTTATTTTTAGGCAGCTCATTCCTCCTCACTGCAGATAACACTGGAGTCCTTTTTGCTTGCACCTGAAGGTGCCTCCTTGGCTCAGGCAGGGACAGCTACAGCACCCAAACACAGCATATTTCATGTCACCAAGCTCCAGATTCCCATGGGAATCTCAGCTAGACAGAGATGAGGGGCTGTCTTTGCCAGCCTGGGAGGGAAGGCACGGTGAGGATTTAGCCCGAAGAGGTTCACTCAGAAATCCAGTTCCTGGCTTCCCTGTACAACTGGGTCTGCTGGTGGCACCATGTAGAATATGCCTGCTTCCTTCCCACCTATTCGGAGACATCCCTCCCAAAAGCACTCATTCCTATTCATGGTGTCCCAATCACCTCTGTTCACTACCCCTCTTTTCTCCTAAAAGCCCTGTAAACAACAGTTTCTTGCCTGCTCAGTGACCATTAGCAAATTCTTACAACACAGTCATGCCAAAAAAGACAGAAAGCCAGTTAACCTTTAACCAGCTTCCCCTAGACAGGCTTCTTTCACCTGGATCTCAAGCTGGAAGGCAATTTGTGACACGAATGGCAAAACAAATAGATGGGGCACAAAGAACCATCTGGGCTGAGCTCCTCTCTCTCCCTGATCAAACACATCCACAGCTGCTACTGCAGTCACAAACAGGGCCGGGCATTTTGCTTCCAAATACAACCTCCAAAAGAAGAAAGGGTGTGGGGAAAACTGAAACAGAGAAACCAATAACCCCCATTCCCAGCCCAACAGATGTATTTGGGAAAGAGTGACTTAGTGAGGCAAGCACAAAGCATGGGTCAGGAAATGCTGGGCAAGGACTGAAGTGTCCCTTCACTCCAAGGCAGGGTATTCCCACTCCAAGGCAGGGTATTCCCATGCTTCAATCAAAGAAGCCCTATGATAAAGTCACCACATTAAACAGTAGTGAAATAATTTGAATGAGTAGGTATCAAGGCACCTTTAGAGACTAAAAGGCACCAAAACATAATGGAGAATTCATGCCAGGCTCCCCTATGCATGCAGTCAAAGCTTGCTTTCTCCTCCCCCATTTTCTTAACACACCAATATTTGTTTTCTGTCGTCCTAACAGTCATTTTCTCCTCTCAAACAAAGATACCAGCACTGACAACAAGTGGATGCAGCCAGTAAACAGAAGTCATTCAGAAGTTTCAGTGCATTTTGTAGGGGTTTAGAAAAAAGAAACATGCAAAGGAAATGAAGTCTTGTTCTAAGTACAGAGGAAGCTGGTGGACAGAATATAAAGCACTGGAATGGAAGATTCTTATAGCAGCAGGGAAGAATTACCCTGAAGGAAAAAAGTGTTCTTGGCTCTCGACAAAACCAAAACATACCATTCATTTACTCCTGTATTTGCCCACTCTTGCCTGCAACAGATTCAGAACTCACTTTATCCTCCCTGATGATGTAACTGCATAAACATTCCAGGTCTTGTGTGAAATCCTAAAGAGCTGTGGAACTAAAGCTCATAAAGTCCTTCACTTCATAAAATCTGCCTTATTACCTGAGCATAGATCTCCCTCCAACTGACTTTCTTTTGTGCTATTTGGTTTTGTTTCCTTTTTATTCATTTTTGGAGTTTGTTGGGGATTTTTTCCATTTTGTTTTGTTAGGGAATCAGGATAAAGAGATGTCAGGACATAAGAAGAGAGGACCAGAAAAAGCAAGGGGAAAAAAAATCTGATAAATACAGTACCTTAAAATAGTAATTTCAAGGGAGAGTGCTGATCTCATTCAAAGATGGAAGAACTAAAGTAACACACAGTGTGGCTAATGATTGGGAATGAGAAAAATACACTGAGTCTAGATGAATTCCAGCTATGGATGATGAAAAATATGTGAAGTAATTCTGAAGCAACAGGCATAAGGCCGTGGTGAATTCTCCACCATTCAAAAACCTAAAATCAGAGAATGCTGTTCACAAAGGATATGCTGTAGCTCATCCAGAAGTTATGGCATTAAGTACAGGGTGGAGCTTTACAGGGCTGTGTTATATTTGGAGGGGTTTGGATCTGATGAACATAAACATTTCAGGCTGGAAGAGATTGCTGTGAGATGAAAGATCCTACTTAACTGCTCTGAAAACCAAGTTGATTTAGCTGCAATACACTACTTACCACCAAATCATCCTGAATATTATTGTAATTGTATAATATTGTAATAGTAATTGCAATCTTATCCTCCTTCTATATCCAAAAGAATTACAATTATAAATTATACACTGGTTACAGTTGTAAATAGAAACTGATTTTCTAAGTGTAGGACTAAAAAAAACCCCACTGCTTTAACTGATTCATGGTAATTTTCTCAGTAAGAGACCCTTCCCTAGGCTCTTATAACTGGGAAATGCATTTCAATAAAATACAGCCCAGAGAAGAGTCATATTCTAGTAACACATCCAGCATTACAACATATAAAACACAACACTGTCGAGGTGTTGGGCAGCCAGACCTTCATGAGGCTGGATCTGTGTGAGCTGGTATTAGAGATGACAGAAGCCTTAGAGTAACTGGATTAAAAGGGAAAAAAAGAGATAAAAAAGCAAGAGAGTCATAAACATCAAATCTAAGCAACTCACCTGAAAAGGAGCCTTTCCTGTTAGACACTGATAAATGATGGTTCCTATACTCCAGAGGTCAGCTTTGGCATCGTAGTGTTGTGACATAATGACTTCTGGTGCCTTTTGGGGGAGAGAAGGGAAACTTCTTTTATAAAAAGAAGTAGTTTGGTTTGGGTTTTTTTAAGCAACTCCAAGAAAGAGAAGTCACTATTATGCTTTAAAATCTCTTGAGCTAGATTCCTCAATAACCATGAAAGATTTACTCCCAGTAAGACTGTAACACTACATTGAAAGGGCCACTTCCCTATTTAAGTGGGGGAAGCAGACACTTTCATTCCGAAGACAAAAATATATCCTTGTATATATTGTGTATTTTGGGCAAACCCAGTACTTCCCCTTCTCCCAGTATACCACTTTCTGCTGAATCCACCAGAAGAAGCCCCACTGAAACCATAAACAGATCTTCTCAACCAAAGCAACAAACAGCACCAAGAGCAGCAAAGGCTCCCACAGCACAGGTAAATTCCAGCCTCTATCCTGAGCTGCACCACTTGGGCACTTCCCTCATTTAGCCCAAGATGGCAGCACATTAATTAAGCTCCAGGGCCTGGTGCCAAGGTCACAGTTTGGGTTCAAAGGCAGTGTTCCAGTCCAACAGCTTGAGCCCTGCTGTGCCTCAGACTCTGGTTTCTAATCCCACATTGTGCCCTCAGCTGCTCCCTCCCAGGCTTGTTCCAGAAGCTGGAGACAGTGCAAGCCCCTAAAGCCCCTGGCTCAGCAGGCAGAGCCTCAGGAGCAGCAGCAGAGGAGGGACAGGAGGGCAGGCTGGCTAATTCCACGTGTTTATAACTACAGATTTCATTGCAGTGCTGCCAGCATGGAACAGGATCAATTTTTCAGCTCTGTTAGAAGTAAAGGCCACACGTAATGGAAAAAAAAAAGGCAACAAACAAGTTGTGGACAGGAGCTCAGTCTGTCCCCAAGGGAAGCAGGCATGACACCAAACAAAGCCAAGGAAGTAGGACAAGAACTGCACATGGAGATTTCAAGTCTTTGCCATGGCATGGATCATACTGGGGTTCAGACAGAAAGCTCCTTCTGGTAGGGGTAAAACACCTTTGTTTTTTTAAAAGAGCAAAATAAAACAAAGCAGCAATAGGCTGTGAGCTAAAGCAGGGAATAAAGTCCTGCCTTGCCAGCAGATGTTCCCAGGGCTCCTGCACAAGACCAACAATAGCAGTAGGGACAGAATTCAGAACACTCCCTAAATCCCAATTGAACCCTCCCTTCCCATCTTCCTTCAAATCCATCAATAAACAGAGAACAATATGAAACATTGGAATTTCTTGTAACATCCAGTGTTGTTTAAAATAAAAATAAAAAACAAATAGAAAAAATATCATCACTAGTTTCCTCCAGCCCTTTCAAAAAATAAGCTGGGTGTTTTCAATTACTTTCACAAGAGACTCTGAAAGAAAAAGTATCACTAAAAATAGACAATTCAGGAAACTCTCACAGGAGAGGAGAGTTACATCATCTTCACATACAGCATAGTTCAAATAAACATCAGGCTTTATAAAAAAGGAAAGAGAGAGGAAGTGTGTTTTGCTTGAGTCAGTACTGTGGAACTACCAAATGCACTATGCCTGTGCAGTGCAGCACAGTCCAGCCTAACTCTGCCCCAAGACTACAGACAAAAAAACTTGAGAGTGGATTAGACTGTGTCTGAAATGAGGTGCCTCCTGCCCCAGGGCACCTGTAAAAACTTCAGCTGAAATTGACTCACATCACCTTTTTACTTTGAGCTCAGACACCCACGTCCCCAAGAACATGTCTGGCGTTGACATTTTTATTTCTGTCTAGTTTTGTCATTTTTCCTTTTACTGACTTGATGTGACACCGAGACCTTGACTGCTGCCATGAGCACAAATAAGAGATCACCTCATCACAACCTGATCCCAGAGTGGGAAGTACAAAGAAGGCAAAAGGGATCAGTTTGGTTTCTTATACACATCAGTTTCACAGTCTAAGCAGTCATCCTGGAAGCATGGTTTATCCACATCTCACCTGGAAGTTACATAGCAACACAGGCACCTGCTGTCCAACATTAGCAGCAGCCAGAATTTCAGCAATCTCCCTGTGCAACAGCTGGTTTCTGACAAGTAAATAGAATTTCACCTCTGGGGGAAAGACTAGAGAAAAACAAAGCCGTCCTTTTGGGGGGCAAAGCAAGAACAACACAGAAAAACCTGTAGGCAAATCACACTTACCATGTACATGGGTGAACCGCACAATGTTGCTGCCATCATATTGTTCTGCAGGTACCGGGCAAACCCAAAATCAGCTACAAAGAGAAAAAGAGGTAGGTCAGGAGCAGACACCAGTTCTAGAGAGCCTGCACCTTTCTCCAGTTGATTCTTCCTACTTTACCTTCACTTCTCATCAATCTTGCAGCCTCTATCCCACCTTAGCAACTTTGACAGCTCTTCTTGAGCAGCAGCATCCTTGTGCTAATTATTAAAGCATAGTACAGACACCAGGAAAGGACAGACCAAGCCCCCACAGTACTCAGATGAACAAACTCCCATCCCTTTTTCAGGGATCAGTACCCATTTGCCTGCACTCTGAGATGTCAGCTGGGAAAGCTCTCTTGACTTCAGTGAGAATGTGCCAGTTCATAACCAGCCAGTTCATCTGCTGGGATCTCAGCCTTTCATTTGGGGAACTGAAAGTTCCCCTCCATTGAAAAGGCTGTAATGTGAAACACATCCAGGAGGAACCACCGTCACCACTACCCACATTTCTAGACCTGCCCTACCAAAATGAGTCTTGTTCTGTTCCTTCAGAAGGGTACCAACAGTGCCAATACCAGCACTAGGACAGAAAACTGAGCCACAGTTCACTTAGCAAGTAGAAGGGCCAGGAACAAGGAATACTAAGACGAATTACCTCTGCAGGTTACTCAGCATCTGATCGTATGACACTGAGATGTTCTCTCAAGGTTACCAGATATTTCAGGCTAGGACACTGACACAGCTGTTTACACTGTCATCTGTCACTAATGAACTGGTACAGCCAGATTCTCCCTGGACCATGTACTCCTCAGGGAGCAGAAGGAGTGTTGCACGTTACATCACACCCAAGAGCAGTTGTGCCCACAGCCCTCCTGCCTGTGTTTACAGCTCCCAATCCCTTCCTCACAGATAATTACTCTGCACTTGACAAAAAAAAAAAACCCAAACCAAAACAACACATCAAAATGCTTCAGTCAAACAAGCAGCAACATTTCAAGCTTTTCCACTGGGCCTCATTTCCCAGCCGAAGGAAAGCACAAGGTTAAGGTGAGGAACAGTTTTACCTAATTGGTGTCAGCTTCAGCTCTGAATTGTAACGTAACCAAAAAGCTCACGTGTGAGGGTGATATCATCTTATTTTTGAGGGACTGCAGGGAATATGTGTGCTCTGTAACTGGATTTCTGGAGCACTTGTCCCAACTACTGGTCCCACTTGCCTGATGTGCAGAATGTGAATTTCTTCAAGATGCAACTGAGAAGCCCGTCTGGTTCAGACTGGGAAAACTCCCACTTTTGGGTCTGCCTGACAACACACTGCACTCTCTGAGGCCAGCCAGGAGAGCGACTAGTCAGGTCTTCAGACAACAATATTTAACCTCATCACTGTTAAAAGCTGAAGACTAAAGTCACAACTTCTGCTTATTTCTTGGTATGCCTGTAGATTACAAGCCAATTAGGGCAGGCTGGTGTTTTGTTTTTACTGAGGGAGGCACCATTCAACTGGGAGCGGAGCAAGGCCTGCCCAGTTCCTCTGTGTTAAATCTGTGTCCTGGCAGAGCAGAAAGCTTTTGCTCCTACTGCTTGGAGGCAGCTGAAGGCTACATTTAGCAGAGGAACTAAGGATGAAAAACATTAGAGTGTTTTTAAAATAAGTGGAGCAATGCTTTTCTCCTCCTAGACAGTTCCCCAAAGAAAGATTGAGGTTTGCCACTTATCCATTACCGAACTCCTGAGTGCTTCGGGTGACGTTTGGAGCAGGGTCTTACCAATCTTTATGCGAATGTTGTTGGGATTTGATTTCCTGCCTCCAGCATAGGAAAGAAGGATATTCTGTGGCTTCAAGTCCCGATGGATGATGCCCTTGCTGTGCAGCATTTTCATGGCACCTGCAATCTGCTGGAGAAAGAGCCTGATGGTGTCTTCACTAAGTGTCCGCATAGCTGAGGAGGAGGGAAAAAAACAACCACAGATGAAAAACTTACAATGCCAGTTCTCTGAGGAGCCCAGAGGGCAGAGTTTCACAGCAATTAGCTGTAATTTGTCATTTTATTCCCACATACGATGTCTTTTCCCCACACACCATTTCTGAATGATTCCTACAGGCAACAAGGGAGAGCATTTGCATTCCCAGCTTATTCTGTGGTCAGGGCTGTTGAAAGCCTTGAGTCTCTCACGGTGAACTCAGGGCAGCACCGGGTGCTGAATCTGGGTTATTAACTGTGTCCAAAAGTGGCATCTGCTGAGGTTTAGGGCTTCCCTCAGCAAGAGCTGCCAGGCAGATCCAGGCAAGCACCAGGCAGGGCTGTGGCTGCCTGTGAGCTATGGTCAACAGCAGCTGGATACCCAAGGTCAGAGCTTTATCACAAAGACTAGGCCTAAAGGTGGAGCTAAGAGGAAAGGCAATTAGGATTAGGATTTACGCCTGCAAGAGTCATTAAGGCTCATGTGGGACCTGGGAAGGGTTGATAGGTTAAATTCACAGTAGGTTAGGGCATACATCCAGCAGGGATCTGTACCTTTGGGGTATGAATCCAAGTCTAGGCCTAACCCTTGTGCATCACCACCAAACCAGAATTCTAATCCCAAAACCGGTCTTTGGGTGAACCACGATCCAATACTTAACAACAGACCCTACCAAATGACCCCTGCAAACCATCACCTGACACCCTCCACACTACATCCACAGATACAACAAGAATGTTTCAAAATGCTTTCACAAGTCAAGTTTTTTAAAAGAATACATTAGTGATCAAAATCTGCCAATATAGAAGCTCTGAAGTGGCCTCTCCTGAGATACAGGCTTCCCAGGGACTGTAGTGTGAAAATAAATATTGAAGGGATTAAAATCATTTTCAACTGGCTCTTCTAATGAGAGCAACGCGACATCAGCTCTCGTTATTTTAAGAGCTATACATATGAAACTCTTGCCAAAGCTGGGAACAGCTTGCTGAACATACCCCAGGATCAACAGTGCTACCAGCCTGCCTCCTTGTCAGTCACTGAGCAAGTCAGGCTTCAAGCAAGCACCAATCCACTTGAATAAAATAATTTCTTTTGTAAAAGGTCCCTGTAAATTACTTGGGACTTCATTAGAGTTTTCCCAGCTGTTCTCTAGTAAGACATTAAAACAGGCTGGCAGGAGCTTCAAAACACCACTCTACTCAGTCAGCTAGAAGGGAGGAATCCTTATGAAAACACAGCTGAGGTTGCACACAGCTTTAACACAACACAGGAAATTAAAAATCTAACTTTTAAAATACATGGATGGGAAGCAGCAAGGGACACAGATAAGTTAAGCAGTGCTTAGAATAGAAACTAAACTCCCACCACTCCCAAGCCTCACTGTTCTAGGAGGTACAAGCACAGCTAAAGTGTCACCATGGCTATCAGGTGGTCCTGGACTCATAACACGTGAGAGCAGTGCACATGTATATAGAGTTTCTCCCCCCTCACTGAGCCTTTTTCCTCATGAACTGGCTCTCAGCTGGAGTTCACGAGACTCCTCTCCAAAAAGGGGAGATTCTGTGAAGGGATTTTAAGGATATTAAGAGGCAGCTCAGATGCAAGTCTTCAAAATGGACTTGCATCTTCTGAAGAAAGCACTGCCTCATCTTTAACAAAGCTTTCCCCAACCTCCTGCTGAAATATCTCAATGTACTCGGTCCCATACCATTTTCTGTCTATTAAAAGTCCAGCATCTCTTAGCTGTGCTCAATATTCTCTCCAACAAAAGGGCTCTGCAGTATTTCTGCAATTTATACTCAAGGAAATCTATTCAGGAATGGTTAAAACACCACCTTTAAACAAAACAGCAGAAATTCAAAAGGTTTTGTTTCCCCAATTCAGCTCAGGCCCAGGAAAGGACAGGCTGATCACCCTCCCTCAAACATGAGGCAAGATTTGAAACTCGGTAATTCTTATTATTAAGGCAGAAGGCAATTACCAGCTCCTGGCTAAACACACTCTGCCTCTAGCAGAGGAACTGTGGAGAGCCTTGTCCTGACCTGCAGTCCCTAGAGCATGCCATGGCTCTAAGGCATTACCCTCTCCTTTAGATAATTTGGTGGCTATAAGGCTAACACAGCACTAGCCATCAGCCCTCAGCAAACCAGCTGAGCCTCCCTAATGCGAATTCTAACTCTTTATAATATTGAAAACAACAACATTGCTACCAAGATCAGAAAAATCCATTCATCCATAGAAAAGAGGGCTTCTAAACTACCTGTTTCTGCAGACTTTAGGCTTTTCTACTTCACAGAAGTCTGTACAAAGTTCTCAGCCCTGCAGAAGAACTGTTTTCCTGGCACAGAGAATCTGAACTGGTGTCTTGGGCCTGCAGACGTATTTGCCCAGGGCAACTGCAGTAGCAGAGTGGAGCTACCATGCTGCAGTGCAGCAAAATCAGACAGAGAAGTCTGCTGGATCCTCTGGAAGCATTAAATCTCACAAATCCAGGTAGGAAGGCAGGACAGGGAAACCGAGGCTCTGCCCTCAGGAACAGAGAAGGGGTAGTCAGTTCCTTGGGGAGGGCAGGGGCAATACTCTTTTACCTCCCTCCATTAACAAGCAGGCTGTAACACTGGAAAACAAAACTCCTTATCTCTCACACTTAGCCCATCAGTCTGCTGTGTGACAGCAGCAATCTGCAACTGAAGGACAGGAACATAAATATAACTGACATTTTCAATGACTTCAGGATATTGGTCTGCAAAAGTTCTCCCAGACCAGCTACCAACAGCAGAGGAAGGAGAAGATCCAGAATTTAGGGGCCATCAAAAAACCCAAAGAAAACCCAAACAAGTGGAGAACAAAACAATGCTCCTCCCTTGCTGCATCCCAAACAGGGATCTTGTAAGTCTAGTCCCTGTCAAAAGAGGATATTCTCATCTTCACCAGAAAACTGCTGGCAAAATACTAAACCTGCATTAAAGTCTGGGCATCGCTGTGGATGTCTGTGGTGAGCAACACATTCTTGCAGAGGATGCTGTTTCACAAGCCCTACTTTGCCATTACTGAGAAGCAATAATATCCCTGTGTTTATTTTCATGGGCTCCACTTCAGTGATGAGGCACTCTGCTTACTGCCTTGGGCTGCTCAGGTCAGTAGATCAGAGCAAATATTTGCTCTGGGTCAGTGTGGGGCCCACATGCTGTGAGCTCTTAAGGCAGAGGAAAAGGATGAAGCACCTAAGAAGTGCCCTGGTCAGCTTGTTCTGAGAAGTTCAACCTGCAGGAGGCTGCCAGGTAAACTGCAGTAAACAGCCCTTGTCAGCTGATCCAAGAGTAGATGTACTGGAGTACACCCACTGACGCTATATTACAACACCATTTTGGAAAAGTTATTTAGGAAAAAGAACATCTCCTCTTACCCACAGGTGTCACAAGTATCTCTAACATGGGCCCAATCCAAGTCACACTGAAGTCTGAGACCAAGCTGACTTGTTTGGGGCCTGGCTTGTACCTACCCCACTGCTACCCATGCAGAGCATGGTCAGTGACACTCCTGGGAATCTTCTGTACAAGTCAGGAGACTTAATGCAGATATATCTGTGATAGGACTAGACCTTAATTACCTGGCTGTAGAGGGAGAAAAGCTACAGAGCAATGCTTCACACCCTTGGTTTGCAACAGGGTCCCTGCACCACTTGGGACAGACTAGAAAGATCCAAGCTCCCTGCATGTGTCATGGTCAAACCAAGAAATGCCCTGTTATGATACGAAAGCAACAGCTTTAAGAAAGGTCACAAATATGCTCTTAAAAAGTGTCCATAACAGCCTGAGCCAATGACAACTCACAGAATTTAAGAAGGAATTTCAGACCTGCCTGCTCTGACCTTCTGAGTACCCAAGGACACAGAATTCCAGTTATTCCTGTACAGAGGCCAGTCACTTCTGTAACACTTCCCACAGCTCTACCACGCAGAGCAGAGATCTGCCACTCTCAGCTCAATACACGATGGCCTCCAGTGAAAGCAACATCCAGAGATCTCCCAGAAGGGAAACTGCATTATACCACTAAAGGACAACACCACCACAGCAGCTGTGCTGAGCAGAACACACACAGCCCTGGGTTGTATCACAGGGATGGGGCTGCCCAACACCATAACCCAGCCAAACACACAGTGCACTGCAACGTGCACCTATGCACGTCCTCCAGTCATGAAGACAAGGAGAATTAGAGTGCCTTTGGATTCAACATGGAATTACCATATTGCCTAATGCTTGTAATTAGAGGGCAGAATGGATCTGGAAGCTTACAAGCAACTCATTCAGTGAGAACCAGGGGATTTGCATGCGCTGCTTGCTTAAGTGTTACAGGAACTACCAGCACAAATGTCCGAGGAGCCAGTGGGAAAGTAGATGTTGCAATTAAACACCATCACACAATTATCAAAATAACTGAAGCAGCACAATAACTGCTCAATAGAGATGAGCCTCCTGAGTACCAGTCAAATACTGAAGAAATCAAAACTTTCCAAGATGAGTTTTCAGAGAAAAATCATTCCTGTCAAAAGCACCCTGGGCACCTGCAGAAGCTGGAAGAGGAGCATGTGGTGGGATGCAGAAAGCTGACACTCTTATCTAGGCTTTGGGATCTGGAAGACCCTGATCTCTGGCAGTGATGGGAGTAACTAAACCTTCTTGCTGTAGTCCCTTACTGACTCCTCCCTCCAGAAATCAGTGCCTGCTGGTTTCTCTTCACTGGCAACCAGCACACAAGTGTTTAGAGTTAAAATAAAACTAAGCACCAACTTCCCAGTCACCATAATCTTTACAGTTGCCAAACCAAAATATTTTATTGGTAAAAACAGAGCAAAAGGTTAACTTTCTCAAATGAACTCAGGCAAAGAAGATCAAGTCTTGCACCAGGTAACACTCAAACAAAACTGGGGTAAAACTGAATTTTATTTGGAAAATGCAACTCATCATCACTTTCTCAAACTAGCCACCAACTTCCTGAGTAATTCCAAGTGATAAACCAGGAAGTGAGCTGTATTAACAGCCTAACTAATTGCATGCTTCAATTTTTTTTTATTGAGGTGTGTTTTAGGGTTTTTTTTTTTTGGGGGGGGGGGGCAGATGCAGAAGGAAAAAGACAACTGTACACACAGAAGTAGTAATACAGACCAAAATATTTTCTATAAATCCTTGTTTATGTCTTTTGTTTCTATAATTTCTTAATTAGACAGACAGCCTTGCCAATGAACATGCACAGCCCACTGCTTTAAGATCAAGGTTCACTTCATGTGCATGAAAGCTAAAAAAAGTGTAGCTTTCAAAGCCCATGCACTGGTAAAACTGAAGTTTCACTATTTTTAAAAAGCATTTAATTTATAAAATTTGCATTCACATTAAAAAAAAAAAAGAAGGTACCAAATACAAAACCATCCTCCCCTGGTGTTCATAAGAGCATTCTGCCAGCACCAAAGATGCTCCTTTTAGAGCACAGCATAAGCAAAACACTTATCTAAGACAAAGCACACTAAACCTGGATTTTAAAAAACAAATGCCTGTCACTTCTATCTCACCCACACTTTAAACAAACAGAACACATGAAAGGCAGAATATTCTTTCTTTTTCCTTCAAGTACTAAACCCTTTCTGAAAATTAAAGTCCACAAATATAATTCATTACCCTGTAGGAAGAGTGTGACATGGTAGCATCAAGCCCCAAATTATCATTCTAGGGACACCAACACTAGCTGTAGGGCAAATGTAAATTTATCTTTTAATCCTTCAATTTTTGCCATTTCTAGGCATCACATACCTCAATAAGGAGCCTGAAGTATTATTCAGCTGACTAGCTTTTAATTTGAACAATGTGAACAAACTTTGTTTAACCATGACCCAGAGCCACACATGAAATAAGATTAAAACTGTCTCTTCACATTTAGTAATCTTCTAGTTAACATGCAAAACAACCAGAAAACTACTTGAAGGGACAAAATTCAGCCAGGGGAAAAAAAAAATTAAAAATAAGGGCTGTGTCTGAGTGCAGCTAAGTATATTGTTAAACATGTTATCCCCCTACCTGTTCTAGGTACTGAGGTGCAATGTGATTTTCACAAAGGCCAAGGTCCTGTGCTGCACTGAAAGACACCCTGGGGGACTGCCTGAGTCCTAGCAATACAGCTGGATGACCTGCAAAGCATATTTCATTTGCCTTGAAGGCAAAGACACCCCTGAGTCTCACCAAAAGGTTCTTCAGGGCACCACAGGCCCAGATACCTGTGCTATATCCTCCAGAAGACTCTAAAGTCAGTGGATTTCGACACCCTCCCAGCACTGCTGACTACACCACAGCCATCCTCAATGTGCTGAAATAGGAAATATGTTCTGCCCTAGATGTGGGAACACCTTAGGGGTAAACTTGGAGAATATACTCTTGGGATCTTATTTAAATCCAACACCACAGAACTGCAAGGCTTCAGTATAAATAGCTTTTTGCCAGTGACCAAAAAAAGACAAACCATGTCCCTAGCAGTGTTGAAATATGTTTAACCTATAAGGCCATTGTAACTAAAATATGTAACTACTGACAACAGTCACTACTGACCTACATAGAAAGGACTACAAGACCAGCTTTTATTGTCATGGATTCTCAGTTTTCCAATGATTACAGAGCATGAACCTCACAGAGGATATTCTCCATGCTGTTGTACTTACTGTGAAGATAGTCTGCAAGGTCACCACCATTACAGTACTGCAAACACAACAGAAAGCTCAGTTAATACAGGGCAAATCAAAGATTAAAAAGAAAACCAGTAAACCTCAGTAGGATGGCAGGCTTATCACAGTATTTAAACATAAATTATCACACATCAAAATACATATTCAAAAGTTAGCAGGGAAAACTCCATTCCTGTGGGTTTCTCTCCTGTCCTATTTCTCCTAAATGTCATGTTGCACGATGATACACCAGCATTAAGCAGCTTTTGTGCACAACCATGTTCAAGCACATCAGAGAGAAAGGTAAAACCAGAACAAAGCAGAGGGGTCACCACTGGAGACCTCAGAAAGCTGGCTGAGAAAAGCCTGGGAGTGGACACAGCTGAAAACTGAAACTCCTCACATCAGTGTTCCACATCATTAAGAAAAGTGAACAAGACCTCAGAGTGAAAACTGCAGAGGAAGTGAAACATTCAGAGGCTTTGCAGGTAAGCTATGTCCAGAACATTCTCTCTTGTGTATGTCTGTAACACACACTCCCCCCCTGGCACCCCTTTGATGCCTGAGGTTCAGTGTCTGACTGCTTAAGCCTGTGCCTGCACGACCTTCTGAGAGCAGCAAGATGGAAAATCCCCTGGCTGCTCTCTGCACCCACACTCTCCAAGGCCAGAGCTGCAGATTAGATTAGTAAAGCCTCACAGGTGAGACTGCCAGCAGAAAGCACCACTTGTGAAACATGCTCATCTGCTTAAAACAAGTTGAAAAAAATTTAAAAAGATAAAGAGGGAGGGAAAGGAGGTAAAAAAAAAAAAAAAGAAAGAAAAAGACACACTCACCTCCATAACCAAGTAGACAGAGTTTGCCAGTTCCTGGGGAAATAGAAAATGGAAAAATAAGGGATTTATGCACTGAAATATTTCAGACATTTAATTGCTGTATTACCTTTTAAACAGATCATCTGTTCTCTGCTATGAGTCAGACTGAAGAAAGGGTAAAAACATTATAGGTTAATTCCTGGAAGACTGCTTACTTTGAAAATGCCAGGTATTTAAGCATGTTATTGGTTTCTGAATGTGCATCTGTTTAACCAAGCTGATCTCCTGTATTGTGCCTTGGGTCTCCATGCCCTCTTGGGCTCCAGGGATTAACAGTGGCACGCAACACAGATGCTGCCACAGTGCTATCTTAGAGCCTTAATCATTTCCACATTTAACTTGGCCCTTTATAGCAGTGCCCACATGAGCAGCACTAGGCTGAACAGAAAGATAAGAGCAGCACAACTTCAGGACTTGCAATTCAACCCTGCAGCTGAAAAGTGCCCAAGAGACTCACCTTCCATTGGAGGGCAGAAAGGAAAGATCTCAGACAAAAAACATAACACTTGCCAACCAAGTTTTCTACATGCCTCAACAGTGCCATTATCAGGTGGCTAAAGCTCTCTGGATTCTAACAGGGGTCAACACCAGCAAAGTCCAGGCCAAATGCTCATCTTCCTAAGTTCACTACAGGTGCTACACTGTGATGCTCTTACCATCTTGGGAGTTCACCTCCTGCCTTAGCTGACCCTCTTCCCCAGCCCTTGGGAAACGTGCATATATCCATGGTACAAGCCACAGGATAGTGCAGAGATGTGTCCCACAAAAATACAGCACCACAGAGCCACAGTAGGAACCTTGGTGGCTGTGCAGCACATGGTGACACCAGTGGCTGCCTGGCACATGTCTAGCAGAGCCACCAAACCAGTGCCAGAGAACAGACAGGAAAACAGCCAAATATTTCAACCCTGGGTAGGCCCAGGAGGCCAAAGGACTAAATCCTGTTGTTGAAACAGAAGCCAGCCAGAAGCAGACCTACTGCATAAAACCTGTAAGCTAGAAGTCACTCCTAAACTCAAAGGCCCAGCTGGGGACACTCACATGAAGCAACTGACTGGGTGAGTGGAGAAGTCCTGAAAGCAGAGGCAGAGCAAGAGATTCCATTTCCAGGGCTCCAGGGCAGCATCACTTTACTCACAGGCTGTGTAGATACCTGAGCACCTCATTCCTCTTCTGACCCAAACCATTTCAAAACCCCCAGCATCTACCCTACCAGCTGTAAAGTTTCCAAGCAGTCTGCACTGTCTGCTCCCTGCCCTTTCACCCTGGTCTGCCCACAGTACTCTGCTTCCCATCAAGCCTGTACCAAATTCCCTGCCTTTGTCAATGCCTGGAGTCCTCAGCACCTCTCACTTTCTCTTCCACTCTCTTTTAACTTCACGATGTGAAATCTGGGTTTCCAGATGTTTGCTGAAGACTGGTTGGAGGAAGAGAGGAGGAAGCTGAATTACCTGTGACTTGAGAGACTCAGCCACAGCTGCAGGGGAACTGGCCACCCTCCCTGGAGGGCTCCAGTGTCCACCAGAGCCCGAGGCCACCCTCGATTCTTACAGCTGTTCTCACTGCTAAGTCCAGCTGAGCCTTTTGAAGTCCCCTTGTTTGTTCAAAAAGAAATTTTCTATGATATTTCAAGAAAGCGTTTCTTGCACTTCCTTGCATGACAAACACTTCTTTAAACAGGCTTTGTTTTTCAGCCTCTGCATTTGAAAGCAGCACACATTAAGTCAATCA
Source organism: Coloeus monedula (assembly GCF_965178545.1). Taxonomy (NCBI): domain Eukaryota; kingdom Metazoa; phylum Chordata; class Aves; order Passeriformes; family Corvidae; genus Coloeus; species Coloeus monedula. The sequence continues at coordinate 6,046,158 of NC_138798.1, read as the reverse complement.
ATTTCATACACACTTGGGATGAAGTGGGAAACCAGTCTGTGGTTAAAAGCACCAGCCCAGGGAAGCAGCACAAGAAGAAAACCCCAAGCATCATCAAAGCTTTGCACATGAGAAAGCACTAAGGGAGGATTCTCAGGAGCATTCAAAGCCCACCAGCTCCTGCTGTCCTAAGGAGGAACAGCAAAAAGCCAAGGTTGATAAAAGACACCCAGGACTTTCACTTCTGCAGCAACTCCAGCCCCAGATGGACCAGAAGATACAAGATACACCAGAAGTGCAATGCAGCTGCTCAGGGAACCCATCACAGGGCAACTGCTGGGCACACAGGAAGTGTCTGAAGTGGTTTTTGCAGCCCAGACCAAGTTGATCACTGCCACAGAAGCAGTTTTCATGGACACTTCTTGGCTAAACGTGCTGTGATCATTGCAGCTCAGTAACTCTGCACTTTAATATGTATAGTGCCAGCAGGGTTTGGGGAAACTCAGTGTATTTTTACATACAGAGAAAACAAAGAGGAACCAGAGCTTACACAAACCAAGTCCAGCAGATATTTGTAATAATTTATTAGCCAACAGCTAATGTACACTGTGCAGTTTGGTTGTTTTTCCACTCTACATTATTTAAAGACTCTGCAAACAAACATCATTGAGGAACTCATTGATTTTTGGCAGCCAGTGTGTGCAGTGACCAAGGTTAAACAAGGACCTGCACAGGCAAGGGAGATGCTCTGCTTGACTTTCCCAACAACAACATGACCTTGGTGGTTGGTGATTTTCTCTCTCCACTCTGTGTTGGTGTGATAAGAGGGCAATGCCTGAAAGGCTTCTAGGAGAGAAGTCTGGCTCCCCCAGCCATCACTGGCAACAGCACCCTCTGAAAATTCAGCCTCACCAGGCAGAACTGGCCTCCCTACTGCACCCACAGCAGCAGAGGAACATCTAGCAAGGGTATTTTCAGACCACGGATGCCTGTAGCCAGGAGAACAAACTTACACATTTGCAGCTTCAGCATTTCAAAACCCACTTACGAGAAAGAGATTTGTAAAATTTTTCCAACAAAACAAAACATTTATTTCAAGAAGGGTCCCAGAAACAAGCTCTCGTTTGGAAAAAGCCAGTAGAGCTTACTATGGTTAAAATAGATTCAGCTGTCTAAAGACACTTCTGGTTTCTCAAACAGGCTGATGGACTTCTCCAAGCTGATTCAGCAGCAGAAACTACTTCTTGTCCATTTTTATCCTTCCACTATGATTTGTTCATTAACAAAACAAGGAAAAAATACTGCAAGCCAAATTTTGCAAGCTACCAGTTTCTCTGAAAACCAGAGCAAAATGCCCAACCCACTCGTTTCCACATCCAGAAAAGTATTACAGTTTGCTGTATTTCTGCAGAGAATTATGTTCAAGAAGTGCTACCGATAATTTCCTTTGGACCTCTTATTCACATGTGCCAGTCTGTGCAGCCAAGCCTAATCCTGCCATTAAACAAACTCAATGAAGGGAACAGCAACAGACACAACCCCCTAACTTTTCCTGTCATCACAAAGGGCAGCAGTACCCTGACCATGCCCCACAATAGCAGCAAAACGCCCCTGCCAAAGGCATTACGCTGATAATTAATCAGTCTGGATCATTGCCTGACTTGTTCTTGCAGCAGAGGCCCCAGTGATGAAGTTACAATTTAATTGAGTGTAAAAATAGGCAACAGCCACTGCTGTCTACAAATAACACACATCTGCTGATGGAGGACAAAGAAATGAAGAAACCTCATTTGGCAATACACCATAAACCACCCCAAGACTCTTCTCTGTTAAAATTCCTCACTGTGACACCAGGAGACATGGCATTATGGACATTAATACCCAACAGTCCTGTCCCTCTTTAAATTTTCTCTCCACCCATACTGGAAGGTGGCATGATCCTCTTCTTGGAAAGAGTGTGTTTAGGTGTGTCCAAAGGGAAATGTCTGGGTGTACCCACAGTTAGTCATCCTCCTACCACAGCTTAAAAAGTCTCAGAGAGGAATTTTCCTTAGAAAAATCCTCCTCTGCACTCTACCCCTGCACTCAGCCTGCCACCAAGTTTAAAAAGGTGCTCAAGAACGGAAAAAACTGGAAATGTGATTACACAACACTCCCCAGATTCTCTCAGCAGTGCAGTGTTCTCACCAATCTGTGTGGGACTCTGGGGTAAAACCAGCAAAGAATGACTTCCACCTCACACAAGGCCTCTTTTCTAGGGCAACTGGGGGATGCAGGAGGAACACTGAAGATGAAGGTAGCTCCAGGGTTACTCCCATGTGCTGAGCACTGTGGGCCTGACAAGGCTGCTGTTGCCTACCGTAGAGGAACCATATGCACTCAGGTCTCAAAACTACTTCTATTACTCTCCTGGATGTTTGCTGCCACCCCTGTGATGCCAGAGGTTCCTGGTTTGTGCCTCTCAGGAGATATCTCCCACGAGCTGCTCAACACTACCTCTCCAACAGCACCCAGAGATGCTGCCAAGCAAAGATAATTTGCTGCACATGGATCTCTCCAAGCAGGGCCAGGACTTAACCAACTGCATCAACACAACAGAAGCATAACATAAAGCTGAGGGTCTGACAGTGGAAGATAACTCAACACCAACCGAAAGCTAAGCTTTTCCTCTTCTTTTTTCTTTGCTACTTCCCCCACTCACTGCAGCAGAACCACTGCACACCACATCTTCCTGTTTTACCAGCAGGATCTCATGGAGCCAATGCCCTTCTGACCTATGGTCTCCAGTCACTGCTTTCTGACAGTGGCACTGGAGTCATGAACACAGTCCATAACAAACACAACTTTGCTTCACAGAAGCCAGTTCTTAGGCCAATGGCACCTGGAAGGTCCCTAGCTCAGGCAGGGGCTCCCAAGCCAACTGGGTTTGGAAAAAAACCTGCCATTCTCAGGAGAGGGGAAAAAACTTTCTAAAAAGTAAAATCTCTTAGTACTGTTTCACTGTGGGCCACACCTTGGCTTGAGCAGGCTCTGAAGAGGGAAAGGAAAACTGTCATGCTGTGCAAGAATTATCTTCTGATGCAACTATTGGAACGGAAGCAAGATAAGGGACAATAGCAACATCAATCAGAAGTGTGGGAAAACCTATCAGTGCTCATCCTTTGGAAAACCAATCTAAAGCAAATAGCTAGAAGATATTCACATGCCTTTTGACCCCAAGTGAAAAGAAAAACAGGTCTCAGAGCCTCCTGTGTTTCTGTTCTCTGGCCCTGGTTATCCTCCTCACTCCTCCTGAACCTCCTCAGTAAGGAACTCAAGAACATTTTGAGCAGGCTTCCAATTCAGGAAACAACAATTAACTCAGATGAAGAATGGTAAAACCTGCTGCTACTGACTGGAAAGCATTATTACCACAGTCAGCACATCTGTGACTTTCCAAAATAATGAGGGCTTCTAATTTCTTAATGTAGATCCCATGGAGTAAGCATCAGAAACAAGACCTGGCGAGGCCCACAAACTTCTGCATTGGCCCTTGACTGCTTTCTGCTTCCTTCTGACCTGCCAGCTTGCTCTAGGATGTGGAGCAAGCAGGAGGCCCTGCAGCACAAAAATGGTTTATGGGTGGCCATGCAGCAGGCAGATTTTTGTAGAACTGGAAGAACAGTGATGCCAAGGGTCAGCATCGCCCCATTCCAGGCACTACCGTACTCTCCATTGTAAAACGGATGAGTTGTTTCAGGACAGGTTGTACTTCAGGGCAGATTAAAAACAGCAGGAAAACCATTCCCTGGTACCACACAGGCTTCAGGAAGGGAGGGAGAGTATTTCCCATCCCCCTGGCAACAGTTCTAAAGTCTGCCTCCATGACATTCGAAAATAAACAGGACAACGTCATGTCCATGGAGCTGCTCTTTGCCAGGCAGCTCATACCACCACAGCCAGACAGGAGCACGGCTGGTGAGGCAGCTCAGCCTTCCAATGATCTGAAGAAACTTCACCATCCCTTTCACTGGACATGAGCTTCCAGCAGGTTCCTTCAGCCCAGCCCCAGCCATCCCCCCAGGCAGGGGCAGTGGTGGTGCTGGTCACAGCCCTGCTGCTGGGCTTCACAAAGCGCACTGCTGGCCTCGACCAAAGCCCTGAGACCCAATGCACTTGCTGGATGACTGATGGCTACAGCACTTGCAGAGAGCTCAGACAGAAAAAACCTGTCTCTCCTTCACAGGCAGATGGGACCTCTGCAGAGCAGCACACTACAGCAGGTCACAGCTGGAGCCGCCACCGAGCCTAACCACAGAAACCAAAGTATGGGATTCACGTCCTAATGGAGTACAGAAACAAAGTGCTGGGTTTCACAGGTCACAGAGCTTTAAGGCAAGACCAAAAACATGCACATCAGAGCAAATTAAGACTTGTGCTGCTGGAACACTGAGAAGCAATCCCTTCTTACAGCAGTCACGTTGCTCTGGGGGTAACACTGCACCTCCCTACAGCATCTGGGCCCCCCCAGCCAGCTCCTGGGGAGACACCACTGCCCCAAGACCACAGAATGCAGGCCACATCTGTCTGCAGTAGCTGCAGCAAGGATAAGAGAATGTAGAAGATAAAAGAGCAGCAGAATCCTGAAGAGTTTGGGCTTTCTGACATGGGGTAGAAGGAAGTAGTTACCCCTTTGCCAACAGGCAGATTAATATCTAGAAGCTTTTTCAAACAAAAGCAAGCTCCTGTGCAAATGGCAATGCATTACGTTAATGCTATCAAGAGAGGAAACTTCAGAATTCTAACAACAATGATAAAAATAATCAAGATCAGATTTGCTTTTTTGTATTTATTCCTCATCTCCTTCCTGTATCACGGCCATACTATAAACTGAACATTTAAGGTTGAATTCCCCATTACCTTAAGCTCAGTCACATGTACTGGAATACATAAAAGCTGCATTTTATGAGCCTGCCCAATGAGCAGGGGTAGTGGGGGGAGAGCTGTGGGTTGAGGTGGATATTTCAGTTTTAATCACACTCATTGAGACACATTAATTTATTGAGATATGTCCAAATACAAGCAAAGTGACTAAGTCCTGAGGCTTGATTTTAGTTTGATTAATGTATTCCCACCGATAAAGTTGGGAATTGCTTGTTTTTTAATGGTATATACCAAACAAAATCTGATACTCTGCAAGAGTTGTTTTGGTTTGGGGTTTTTTGTGGTTTTTTCTTTTTTTTAAGCAACTCTGAAAATTAGAGGTCCAACCTCCCCGGGGTTTTCTATGGCAGCTGCCTGAGTGACTGGCCTTTGCAAGTCTTCTTTTCCATCTATTTATTTCATACTTCATTCACCAGATTTGAGAAAACAAACACACTTGTTACCACAAAGGTGTGGAAACAAGGAGTATAAAGAAAAAAAAGCATGAGTTTTCTTTCAACTAAAAACAGTCTTAATTTAAGAAGGGAAAAAATCCAGTAACTGGGAGCCAGAGAAACATGAGCTCGAATCTGCAGTATTTAAACAACAGAGAAATGAGCCCTTTTTAACATATTTAGTATGCTGGCTACAATTGCCAACCAAATGAAAAGAGCATCGAATGCAAATGAAGAGAGTCTCCCGATGGCTGGGGTGCATGCAGGTGAGGTGACACAGCACCCACAGGGACATGAGGTGACACAGCACCCACGGGGACACGCAGAGCCCACCTGACAGGCCCTGGGCTGCCTCCCAGCCCTGCCTGGCACCACTCCCTGCGGTCCCTGGGGTCCCCATCACACCAGCAGCTCTCACACCCCAGGCCACCAATGCCTCCCACCCACACTGAGCTGGCTGGGAGGCTCCCCCTTCCCGAAGATTTCTAAGATGCTTTGCTAAATGGGATCTCTAATGACTTAAAATTATGCATCTTTCATTCCCCCCACCAGAACCACACTGTCTGGTTGATCCCTACTATGCCAGCTCAGCTGACCTAATTCCTCCTGTTATTCTGATGCTAGGAGACAAGCCAGGTGCTCCTGCAGCCAGACTGAACATTATTGCCCTAAGCAACCAGTGATGCACAATTTGATTCATTTCTATCGGCCCCCCTTGAAACAACCTTGCTTAGTAAACAAATGCAGCTCTGAGATCCTCACTTTGCATTTTGACAGCATCTCTACATTTATGGTAGTATTAAAGGTCTGCACATTATAGAGCAGGAGACAATGCACAATTAAAGTGCCTCTTTGCTATACACTAATCACAGCGAGGTTCCAAAGCCATCTATGGGCAGGGTTTGTCCTTGGATTCTGCTGTGAACATTTGTTATTACATTTCTCAGACAGGAAATGTAACATCTGAAGACAATTAAGATGCTTTCTCTTAAGCAAAGAATGCTTAGGTATGCACCTGAGAAACTCTGCCTTGGAAGACCACATCATTCATGTTCATTTTCCACCAAGTTTGCCATTTGCTATTCCGTAAGTAACAGCAGAAAAAAAAAAAACCAAAACACCACCCAGCCAACAAAAAACATCAAGCAAAACCATATATACTTATCCTGAAAACAAAACCAAACCAAAAACCTCTCCTTGCCTTTGCAAAGACCAACACCTCTGCTGACCACCCCTGTGCTTCGCACTCCCACTGTATCTCACTTCTGGGATGGAGGCAGTTTGCCTCATGGAAGACCCACATCCCCTTCCAAAGACCAGCTTCTCCAGGTGTTTTGTCAAAGCAAACCAGAGCCATCCAGCTTGGATTCCTAGCACCAGCACCAACCCTCTGCTTGCCAGTCTGCCTGCTGTGCAAAGCTTTTCAGTTGGTATCAACAGGTGGGAAGGCAGGTGATGGAGGAAAGCCAGAGGAGAAGGAAAGACACATAAAAGTGAACTGTACCCTCAATTCTCTACACAAGCTTGAGCACTAAGATGAGCTTTTGAGACACACAGCTTTATTGCAGTTTCACAGTTCAGGGGCAACTTCCATCCAGCCACAAAATTAAATATTTTAATTAGGCTCTGGTTTGAGCCTATAAGTATTTTAAATAAATTCAAACAGTGGTTTTCCACCAAATTCAATCCCACTCAGCCACTGATTAGGACACACCTCTTCCCATCCATCATCCAAATCTTCACCTCCCTTGCTTTGCTCACTCCAAATGTGTTCAGTCATCACAAAGATTTACACGGTGGAAATTGTCATGGTGGAAACACTGGTGCAGCTTCAAGAGCAGCAGCACAAACAGCAGCTACCAGAGCTTTGCTATCAAACTGCGAACACAACAGGCTTCCAGTTTCCAATTACTCCTGGGAAACATTCCTTAATCTGTCATTACAGTCTGAGTAATGCTGCCTTCCACAGGAGCTTTGGTGGCCATTAACCACCACATCACCGGCTCTTCCATGACACCTTAATCATGTGAGAGGAACACAGGTATGTGCTTTACACACAGCATGAGTAAAACAGTGATCAGAACTTCAGAAATGCAGCAAGACAACTCCCTCTAAAAAAAGCCCATGACTGAGGTCTATATTTAGTGGTCAACATTTGCTGGATGTTTCTGTGACCTGCACAGTGGGATACTTGGCTGGGGAAGCCAGCATTAAATAAAAGTTCGACACTACAGAACTTTCAACTCTCCACAACTATGGCCATGCTGGTCCAGTAAACTCTCGAGCATTACCCTACAAAACTGCTGGCAGAGGGTGGCTGGGTTTTCATCCTTTCCCCTTCTAGCTCTAAATTAAGCCACATCCAATCTTCAGTAAGAGTGATTCCCTTCAACAGATGTGAGGATGCTGACGGAGCAGGATAGCAGACATCCCATTCTTGTCCGCAGCACAAACAGAAAGAGGATTGCTTGGCAGTTCAGAGAGCTGCACTTTACACCCACTCACCAGGCAACCTGCCAGCTTCGCTTGGGGATGGAATTAAAACAGAATTTAAGCAGGCAGCCTGACCTCAGGAGAGCGATCTCCCAGACACAGAGTGCCTCTTTAGTCATTCCAAGTGCCTCAGTGGAGCCCTGTCTCCCGAGACAGGGCATGTAAACAGCAGTGCCTGAGGAACAGAAGATCCTGCATGAGGTGGCACGAGAGGTGGCAAGGCATGAGGTGACCCTGCAGCAGCACTGATTCATCCAGCATCACGCTCATCAGTGCAGTGCTGGAGAGGTGAGCGGTGCTGGAGGGCACATGGAAGGACACTGCTGTCCATGGAGCTCCAGGGGTCCTGGTGGACAGCGGGAGGCACGTACACAAGATGCAGAGTAGCATCTAAGGGCTCTGTGTCAGATAAAGGGTGATGGTGCAGCCAGCACAGCACAACATCACAGCCCAGCAGCCACGGCTCTATTGATCACAAGGACTTTCTACACAGCAGCAACACAACAAGGCTGTTATTACCTGGCTCTCAAGACCAGCCCAGGGTGACTGATCACTAAGCTGAGAAGTGTTTGTTCTGCCACCCATGCCTTAATCCATACGCACAAGAAAAACTGCACTGCAAGGACTCTGTGTTCTTTGTCTCCAGGTGATACAGTCATCACTGCAGAAACATTTCTGGTGAGTCTGTACTACATGACTGAGTTAAGCATTTGTCTCAGCTCATCCCAAACTGGTGAGTATAATAAGCCAACTTGTCACCAAACTGTAGAAAGCAGACCCTCAGGTAACATAGGCTGAGCCAGAAACGTCACAGCACAGTGCCTCGTGTGACCTTAACAGCTGTGTTGCTGCAACCAGTCCATCCCACCCATGCAGAAATTGGGGGGGAAAAAAAACCAACACAAAAACTACCTGATATCCACTCAAGCCTATCAAATCATAGCCAGGCTGCTTTAAGAAGTAAGTTCAGCTCACAGCACACAGCTAGGGAAAACGTGTCAGTAAAATAATCCTTCTTCCTATTTCATGCAGGAAAACGCTTTCTAATATTCAAAGCATGACAGTCCAGATTTAACAGATTTTTCTGCCCTAGCACCAACACAGCCACATATGAGATCTTCAGCTGACACCTATTCAGCCTGGGGCAGCTGGCACAGGACAGGCAGGGAAAGACACCCAGAATCTCCCACTGCCCAAAGACCTTAGCTACATTTGTAGGAACTTCTTCCTAGTGCTGGAAGAAGTTTTCTGGCACACAGTGCCCCCAGGATCTGACAAATTCAAGGGTTCCCTTCCTACCACTGAATCTCCTCACATAATCAAGTGGTCTCTGATCACAGATTTAATGTCCTGAGACACAAAGGAAACCAAAGCAAGCCCCCTACACCAGACCACACGTGCTAAGCTTTCCTTATCAACGAGCATGAAGAGCTGAGCTGATCCTCAGACTCATGGAGACCCGTTTTCCAAGAAACCTCATTTCCATACCAAGTCCTCCTTTGGCAGAAACCATGATTTGTTGTTATTAATTTCCACCTTAAGGAACAAGAGCTCATTTGGCTGTTTTCAGAGTACCCAGATGTCCCTCTGGAGTGCTGTACTCCCCTCGACTGCTGCAGACTGGGGACCCCAGTTCCAGCCCCTCTGCAAGCCAGCTGAGGGGGTCAGGTAGTGCTCAGTAGCAACTAATACACCCCACACATGGTGGAATACAGCTTTTACTGTCTGCCGAACATCTCCTGTGCCTAGGAAAAACCCACATCACAACTCCACACAGACACTAAATAGACAGCACTTTTAGAAATGTGATACAGTAAGATTTATCCTCTTTTTGAGCAGGGGTTCTTGCATTAGGCTCCTAAACTATTAACAGCACCTCTCATTAATATGTGAGCACATAATAATGGGCATATGCATATTTCATTTTGTGAGCCATTCTCATACCCTTGCTGTTCTTAGGACTCCAGCAAGGGGATCTATAAAAGTCCAGCCACTGCACTTTTATGCATCAAACATTCACTAGAATCATTTATTCCTAGGAAGCTTCTTATTTTGTCATTATTTATGAACCAATATCACAAAGATCTGTGAAATGAGAAGGAACACAGCAATTTTCCTGGATTTGAAGGGTAAATTAAGGGTGCCAGGGTGAGAGCTCCTTGTCAGCACTAAACATCAGTACTGCAAAAGTGTTTGTCTGGAGCAAATCTAGCCTTGCATCAAAAATCTCATGTTGTGAGAGGTCTGGCTAACATGAGTTTTTAACCAGGAAAAGGCAAATGAAAGCATCATTGGGTGTAATCATTTGCTTACAGCCACTGTGGTTTTGGTAACCATTTCCTTGTGTGTAAGAAGCACACGAGTAAAAGTTAGAGTCACTGTTGACAGGCAGTGCAGAGGAAGGCAGGACACAAAATGCAATGACAGACAAAGCTACAGGGCAACAATAAGTTTTACAGGAAGTATTTTTTTCCTTTTGCTCTATGCTGTAATACAAGAATAAACATCTTCTGTTTTAGAAAGCCCACAAGTAAGGGTTCAAGTAACTGCAAATACGGTATTTTTGAAGATAAATACACATGCAGCTATGAATGAAGCTACTGATCTGGTATCAGGGCAGCAGTGTGAGTAAGTAGTAGTCTTTTCCACAAAGTAAGGAAAGGTGGACAGAAGCCAGCCTTCCACAGACCTGCACTTTTACCTTTGCAGATAATTTACTCTCACACAACTCCTAAGCAGACACAGAGCAAGGCCAAACATTCAGACATCAGACTGACTGGTGATAGATCACCTCACACCAGTGGAGAGTCCACACCCAATGCCTCCTAAATAACCTCATTTTCTCTGAGAAATCAAATTACCCAGGTTATACAAGGACTCTGTGACAAAGCTAGTAACTAAACATAAACTGGGGCATGCCTTGAGCCCGGGACCATCTCAGGTTCCTGCTTTGTGGTATCTTACACAGCTTCTAGCTAAAAATCTCACCAGATTAAACTGCTAAACACAGAATTTAATAAAGCTCATCACAAAAAGAGAAAAACATATTGCTGTAATTGTAACAGTGATGAAATTGCTTCTTTTGCAGAAATGTCTTTGAGTTGCTTCCTACTCAGCAGTAATTTGAAGCAGGGAGAGGAATCTAACACAAGTTTTGAAAGATCTCAGTAAGTAAACCCAGCAGCATAAATGCTTCATATAAATGCAAACTATAAAGCACAGGAGCAGCCACTCACTCTCTCAAGTGAAAAGTTATTAAGTAAATTTAGAAGGTACAGAGAATGAAAAAAAACCAAACCATGAAATGTAATGCCCCAAGTGGCCTGTGCCCATAGGAAGCTTTCCCATCACTCTGCAACACTCATCAGCCCAAAGGTAGCCACTGCTTTGCCCGATCAGCACTGAAGGCTGGCTCAGCAGCAATGCACAGCTATCCACAGGATATTCCCAAGCAGCAATCCTGCTCCCCGCCAGAGCAGCCTGACATCCCCCTCTTGCCAAAACAACGCCAGGCATTAAACACTCTCCAAGGCACCTCTCCAGAGTCGCCTGGTCCGGCACGGAGGGACCCAGGGGTGTGCCAGGGCAGGGGACTGCGGAACACAGGGTGACACCGGCAGACTACAGCACCCAGCAGGCACCGCTGACAGGCACCGCGCTACCAGGGCTGGGACTCACTGCGGGGGTGACGTGGAGGCCACCGGAGCCAATCCACGGGAGAAGGAGGAAATGTCAACAAACACGGTGGCCTGCGGGACGCGTGATACCAGCGCCAGGGCAGGACACTCCCGATAAGCCACGCCAGGGCCAGCCGAGGGTCCGGCCGCGCCGCGGTCACGCAGCGATCACGCAGCGGTCACTCGCCCTGCGCGTGGCACGGGCTGGACCACAGCCCCTCATCCCCCAGCACAGGCGTTCCATCCTGGGCTTTGCATCCTGCGGCGTTATTTTTTAAAAAGCATCACGAATGGCAAAGAAAACTTGCCCCATTACCCAGCAGGATTTAACTAAATAATCAAAGCAAAAAAAAAACCAAAAAAACACTCGTTGGATAATTTGCGTTTCACAAGCCCCTCTAGATCTTCAGGGCTGACTTTGAAGGAAAAAGCAACTGTGGGAAACCACAGTAATCTGAAAATGTCTGCTGCAATTTTTAACACTTAGTGACGGCCACAAGGACAACAGAAAAATGCAAATTAAAATCCTCTGGAGCTGAAGACAATCATATGCTACAAAGTCATGCTCACACTATTTTTACACGGCCTAGGAAAAAGAAATTTTCTCAGGGAGGGTATCCAGACCAGAAAAAGAAAATAAAAAGGTGGGCACGCCAAAAATAACTGCTGTTAGTTTTATATCTAACATTTTGAGAACTTAAGAGCTTCCAGCATAGACATATTCACCACCCTGCATTTCACTGTGTAACATCCTGGAAGAGAAACTGCCACCCCAACTCCCAACTGCACATGAGTTGTGTGGTCCAGCCAACAACTAACACATGATCTGCTGTGTTTGTTTATCTTTCCCTAACTTATCAGAAGACGTTTTTCCCCCCAGAGTTCACATCTGAATACAAACATTTGTTAAAAACTGAAATTTCACAAACTCCATTGAACCTTTCCCAAATTTAGAATGTTTTGAGATAATTGAATGTAATTACCTGGAAGTCATACAAGGCAACAATGTTTTCATGTTTCAATTCCTAGAAAAAATAAAAATAAAAACCACCATAAGATAGGAACAACAAAGGGCATATAGAACAAAGACTGAAGAAAACGAGTCAGTCTGCCTTTACCTTAAGAATTTTTATTTCCTTGCCCAGCAGAGTTTGTGACTTTGCAAGGTTCTTCTTGTTAATACATTTCACAGCTACTTCCAGCTCAGGTTTCTGAAACAGTGCATATGTAATACAAAATAAATGTAAATTTCACTATTCATTCACATTAGGATAAGCCGCCTCTTAACAGATTACAAATACTACTGGAAGAAGTGTCTTGCAGCACCGGTAAAGGCCTCTCACTTCACATCCTAATCACAACCCTTACTTGTTCAGACTTGCCCTTTCCTGAATTATGCCTGTCAGCCCAAGGAGAAAAGCCCAAGGTTTGGGGTTTTGTTACTACTTTATACAATGATTATCCTCTTATTTAATCACTAGAAATAAATGCACTGTGGGAGCCGTGGCTTATCCCAAGCACTAATAATGGAAAATCCACTGCCGAATTGGTTTCCTTTTATTTATCAGTAAGGGATTTCTCCTCCTCCTGGAAAAATTAGGTGTAGAAGACTTCACAGACACACACAAAAAAAAAAAAAATCCCAACCAAACTAAAGAGCTCCTTTCATAGACAGCGTGTGGATTTTTTTCTCCCTTGTTTTGGAGGTGAGGACGGGTTTTGGGTGGATCTGTGGGCACCCCACAGGCAGCTGACGGCCTCCCAGCCCCAAGGTGAAGCCACCTGCCTGGCTCCTGCCGGGACACACGCCTGCTCCCGAAGAAACTCCAAGGAGAACAATAATAAATAACAATAAGCACCCCGAGCCCGAGGCGATGCCCAGGCTGGCAACAGCCGCCGCAACCGGCGGGGATGCAGTGACCGGGGCGCGCTGCCCCCAGCTCGGCCCAAACCAGGAAATAAATAAATAAATGAAAATCAGAAGCGGCCCGGGGGGGGGGGGGGGGGGGGGAAGCAGGGATTCTCACCTCTTTGTGCCTGCCTTTGAAGACGACGGCGAAGGCTCCGTGCCCGATCAGGTCCTTCCTACTGAACTCAAACTTTCCCACCGTCTCCATGGCGCTGCGCCGGGGGGTCCCGGGGGCCGGCGGGGAGGCTGCGGCCGGGACGGCTTCAGAGCTGCAAAGGGACGAGGAGGAGGAGGAGGATGGCGGTGATGAAGGAGCTGCCTTTAAAGAAAATTAAACCTCTCCCAATCCAAACACGACGGGGACAACCCCCGCCACCGCCCCCTCCCCGAGCGGTCGGGAGCCAGAGCAGCCCCGCTCCCGCCGGCCCCGGCAGCTCCACGCCGGGCTGCGCTGCCCACCTCGCCCTCGTCCATGGGCTGCCTCTTCCTGCCGAGCGGCCGGGAGCCGGGCATTGTCAGCGGCCGGGGCGAAGCTGGCTCCTCAGTAGCGGGCCTCCCCCATCTCCTCCTCCGGCCGGGCCGGCGCGGCTCCTCGGGCCGCGCTTCAGGCGGGGCTCCCCATGCCGAACCCCGGCCCCCCCGCCGGCAGGCGCGGCTTCGCCGAGAGTCCACCTTAAGCGCGATCCACCTTAACGCCCGGTCCGCCTCACGGCAGCGCTCCACCTTAACCGAGATCCACCTTAAGGGCTGCCCGCGCCCCCGGCTGTGTGCGCTGGCGGGGCCGGGGTCGCGGGGCCGGGGTCGCGCCGCGGGAGCCGCCGCTCGCTCGGCCGGGCCCGGACAAAGCTGTGCGGAGCGGAGCGGGCGCGCCGGGCGGCGCAGGCGCGGTGCGCGGCGGGGGAGGCGGCAGGCGGGCAGGCAGAGCGGCGGCGGCGGCGGCGACGGTACCTGAGGCGGAGCGGCCGGGCCCGGCACATTTAAAGGCGCCGCCTGCCGCCCGCCTGAGTCAGCGCCGCGCTCCCGCTGCCCCCGCGCCGCTGGCTGAGGCTGGGCCGGGAGGGCTCCTGCCAACCACCCGCCCGAGCCTTTGGGAAGTCACAGAATCATGGGATGTTCTGAGTTGGAAGGGACACACAACGATATCGAAGTGCGGCTCCTGGCCCTGCACAGCACAGCCCCAGGAATCCCAGCACATGCCTGAGAGCATTGTCCGAATGCTTCTTGAACTCTGTCAGGCTCGGTTGTCACCACTTCTCTGGACAGCCTGTTCCAGTGCCCAGCCACCCCTCTAGGAAAGAACATTGCCCTAATATCCAATCTGAACCTCCCCTGACACAGCTTTAGGCCATCCCCTGGGGTTCTGTCACTGGTCACCACAGAGCAGAGATCAGTGCCTGCCCTTTCATTTCCCTTCACAACCCCAAAGTTGTACACCACAATTAGGTCTCCTGTCCATCTCCTCCCGGCTGAACAGACCAAGTGATGTTTCCAGCAACTAAACAAATGGGTCTGTTCAGGTCAAGTTCACCCCAGGAGCTCCAAAGTGTCCAAGTGGACCTGGTCCCAGCACCTCCAGCCCCCCTTCCTCTCCCCCAGCATAGCCCACCTCCTCCTCCACAGGCTCTGGCCCTTCTCCACACGCTTCTGTGCCAGCGGACCACGGCTCCTCTGTGGGGAGCCAACTGGGCCTCCAGAAGTCCCTGAGGGTGCCTCCATGGAGCTCTCCTCTGATGGACACTTCTCAATGTCCTGCTCCAAAGCTGGGCATGGAATCAATGTTGCGATAAGAAACCTTCCCTGGCTTGAGCCTGGTGAGCAGTTTGTCCATCTCCAGTCTCTTGCTGCACAGTGACCCACAAGCTCTGCCCCGTGGGTGTGGGCTCACAGGTCATTCCCTCCGTGGCAGGCACCTCTCGCACATTTGCCCCATCCTCTGCTCCAGGCTGCCCAAACCCACCAGCCCTGCTGGCGTCCACACCACTTGCGCAGTCGCTCCTGTTCGTAAACTTATCACAACGTCATATTCCAATAGCAGAGAAAACAACGTGCCTCGTGAGCAGCACTGCCGCTCACACGCTCAGTCTGAAATTTGTTTTTTACACAACTGCACGGTATCGACCTGTGTATCGACCTGTGTCAGCACTGCAATTCCAAACACGCTGCCTGGGTGATGCCAGCGGCTCCGCAGGCACCCAGCACAGAGCGTGCTCGGTGTCGTGACGCTGGGTGGCTGAAGTTATCACCATTCTCGGCAGAAGTTAGGCACAAGCAACACTTCACAGCGTCAGGACGTGTTATCTACACAAAGGCAGTAGCTGACTGATATGATATCTGGCCTGTAGTCTGTTGTCCTTGGTTCCTTCATAACTGGTGTTCAGGTACCTTCCTCCACTTTAAAATTTTAGTGGAAAAATGACAGTGTGTACTAAATGCCAATATAAAAGTAGCAGTGCCTGACTGGTAGTGATTGGCATCTCAAATTCCAGCAGTTTAGTGCTTTTTGGGAACTGTGAACGTGACAAGGATCAGAGGGAATCTGAAAATTGCCTCTCTTCAAGTAGCCTTTAAATCAAAACAAGACTAGAGCACCGTTGTGATTTCAGCAGAAGTTAATTTTAAAACTGCTTTTAAAAAGCAAACAATATACTTAGCCACTTGTTTTCTTTCACACTTCTGTGTCATCCACACATCCACAATTTCAGGCTTTTGTCAGTGATCATAGGGGGTTAATTAAAATAGTAACACTGAAACCAGCAAAAATGTCAAACATCATCAAACTTTCAAAACAAAAAAAAAGGTACTTGGCAAATGACAGACACAGGAATTAATTTCACCAGTTGTTAAAAGCCACTGTCTCTAATGCAGAAGGTAATAGTTGCAAAAGTTTAAGGCAGGAAGTGAAGAAAATGTTTTGAAACTACTTAGATGATTTCTAGGCAGGCAAAATCTTGTCTCTGCCTTGGCTGGAAAGCAGCCAGAGCCCTCTGGTTAGCAAGTGCACTCTTGCAAGAACTGTGGTAAAATCTCCAGTGCCCACAGGTGTTTCTGCCTTCTCCAGCACAGCAAAGATACACAGTCCTGGTGCTGGGTGAAGGAGGAAGTTGATATGACTGTTGTTCAATTAGAGGCCAAAATATCCCAGTGATGAATGTCCTTTGTTCTGTACTGAGTGTGCTTATTTGTTTCTTCACATGCTGTTGGTTGTGGGGGAAAAAAAAAAAAGTTAAACATAAGTGGGTTTGACTAAACGTGGGTCCTAAGGTAGCTCTTTGCATGCAGCTGTTTACAGAGCCAGGTGGCAAAGTCAGCCTCCTCTCTGCTGACATTTTGGTTTTGTTGTAGGCAAATTTGTTTTGTTTTTAAGCAGGCTCACTGGGTAGCTTTCTAGTGAGTAAAAGGAACTTCAAGGTAGCAGAAGAAAGGTCTGTACAAGGATCAGGACCAAGTTGTACCAGATGCCATGGGCACATGAGGCATCACACTCACTTTGAACTATCAGTTTAACATTTGTAGCAGTTAAACGTCTTTCAAGTGTATATCTTCAGAAAAACGAAGTCGGTGAAAGTATTTCAGACTTCTACAAAAATTTAGAAACTTCCCCCAGGACCACTAATAAAAGGTAATGCCCCTTGACAGCAAATATGGGTTTGAGATGTTTGGAGACACATTTATGCATTTTGGAACAAAGAGGGCTGAAAAGCTTTTTAATCAAATGTAAGATTCTTCAATTTTTTTTTTTCCCCGTGGTTTGCTGATTAAAAGCTTGTGCTCTATCAATTCTTCCCTGATGTCCAGAATTCAGTGAGAGTATGTTTAGGCCAACATCCAACACATGCAAATTCTGTTCTCCTCCCACAGCCTCCCATTTGCTAATCATGAAAGCACTACTGCCAGCACGTATTCAATTACTTCTTCAGATGGAGGCATTAATCTTTGAGGGGACAGAGTAGAGAGCTCAATTTACTAATGCAAAACATCAGTAGGGGAAGATCTACTGCTGAGATTTACAATGGGTGGAGAATAGTATAAGCATACAATACACCCACTGTGGGAAGCCTTGGAATATTGTCTTGAAATTCTCTTTTTAATTTAATGCAACTTTATTCTTTTTTCTAATTTAAATGTAAAGAAAAATGATGGTCAAATGATATCCTGATATCCTCAAGTAATACTCGTTTCCAATACCATGTTTTAATCAGGAGTCATAAATATGGCTGTTTCTACCTCCTGTAATCCAAGAGAGCCATCCTTAGCTCTTGGCTGCAGAGGCACAATGTAATTGTCTCTAAGCTGGGGAATTGGTTAAAGCTACAGAAGTGTGAGGGAATTACATAAGCAAACTCAGAGTATCAATTTATAACAAAGACAGAATAAAGATTTCCAGTAGGAAATTTCCATCTTTTTATGATGCCTC
Organism: Coloeus monedula; assembly: GCF_965178545.1. NCBI lineage: Eukaryota > Metazoa > Chordata > Aves > Passeriformes > Corvidae > Coloeus > Coloeus monedula. The sequence continues at coordinate 6,028,329 of NC_138798.1, read as the reverse complement.
TGTAGACAGTTCCAGCTTCTTAATATAAGCATCTGCTGTGGACCAGACAGCTTTTCCCAAGATGCTGTCTTTGCTTTTCTAGTTCAGCAGCTCCAGCCAGGTGTTCCCCACACTGCCCAGTGAGAGATCGGAAGCCTTCCAGCAGCCACCCATTGAACCACTGTGTCTGAAAGGCGTGGGGGAATCCTGCCCAGATACAATCACAAAGAACAAGTTCTTTCCCTTGCTGTGTGTCTCTGTTTTGAGATCAAAGTTCTGCTCAATGCAGAGGGAATCTCCAAGGCCTTCCTGTGTAATCTCTTCATTACAGCGACTGCCCGAGGGACACAAGCACTAAGGGCCAGGACAGCAAATCAATATTTCTGGAGGAAGTGCTGGACTATGAAGCCTGGGTGCATGAGCAAGATGTGACTGAACATGTTACTGCACATGGGCTGAGCCTTATAATTGGTCCCACATCTCCTCTTCGTGTGAAATGAGCACTGAAGCCTGAAGATGAGCTTTAACGTGCTGTAGCTCAGTTGTAGGTAGTGCTGCTGCTCGGTAATTATTTTCTTCACAGAAATGTGTGCTTGAAACTTATTCTGGATACTTCACAGCCAAAGAAGATGGACAGAGTAGCACAGAAGAAAAGATCAGAGTTTGAGTTTCAGAGTACATCTGGATGAAAAGCAGACACTGTATTCATGTGGATTCAAAATCTTATGCAAATTCAGGCATGTTAAGGCAGTTACACATCCGCTTTCCACAAACATCCTAATAGCTGAGCACAATCGCCAGTATCTGGGCAGAGCCAACACTAACCTGAAAGCTGGAATTTTTGCCAGATTCATCAGGAAGGAGTGAAGGTACAGAATATTCAGTGCTTGGCTGAAGATCAGTTTGGTGGAAGAAATATGTGGAAGGTCTACAAATATCTGTAAATCGTAAAAGTAAATATTAGCCTGGCATTAATGAATAGAAGGGAAGCTACAGGCTGAGTTTAATGGAAAATTAAAATCATGTTGTTTAATCATACAGGTTTCTGATGTCTGCTAGTAGGCTGGATTCTGGCTCAGTTACAGTAAGGATAAGACAGAGATTACAGTACAATTGCCCCAAATCCACCAGGATAAGCGAGTTTTGAACACTGCTTTGTTGTGCTGCATTCCTGCAGAGGCTGAAGGAGTAGATTAATTTGGAGCCCGGAAAACACCTGCAGATTTACAGCAGCAGTAGAAGTTGTGTCAAGAGTATTTGTTCCTACCTCACCAGGGATCTGCAGAAAGAGCAGTCCAGCTCTGGTAAAATGCTTTTGTCTTAGGAAAGGAGTGGTCCTCCACTCAAAACATCAGCTCTTGATCAGTGAAACGAGACACTCAATTAAGTGATGAAGTCTGCAGTCTGCTCCCTAACTTTCACAGCCAGCTCCCTGCATCCCACACAGAGCAGAGTTTAAAACATTTAGGTGACATTCAAACATGAGATAACACAGATGGAAGGTCTGAATATTTGAAGTATTAGAGCATTGAGGTTATTCAAATAACTGCTGGAGCAGTATGGCACTTAGCACCACACACAGGAGAGGAAGAGTCGCTTTCCATGGGCTTCCACAGCCCTGTCATATTACATGCTGGATTCATTTATGCTGTGAGCCACTTTATTGATTAATAGTGCTGAAAGATTTAACTAGCCACTGAATTATCCTGGCAGGCCAGGTCTGAGATGTTTTATTACCCCCCTCCCCGCACATACACACCGGCTTACTGAGCAGACATTATGAATTATTGAAGGTGGCATTTTAATGTACTCAGCAAGGTGCTCTGGCAAGGGGCTTCCTGGGTTCCCATGGCATTTTAATATCAAATGCATTTCAGGTACTGGCAGAGGGCTCTGGGCACTAAAGGCTGTGCTCAGTGTTCAAATCTGTTAGTGCTCACATCAAGGATCATTACCTAACCTGCCTGTCAAGCGGCTGATTATATTAAAATGAAGTTTGCCAATAAATAAGAGTCTGCAAATCTACCCAGAGCAGTCTGTTTTCAGGCTAATTGGAAGCTATTTTTTGCCAGAACAAGTACTGCTTGTCCATAAATCAGCAGGTTTCATCGTGCAGTTCTTTACAAGATGTTGTCTCTGTCCTGCTTGGGAACAGACCCACTCTCACCACCCTCAGCTTCCCTCCACAGCTACCCACACACTTTGGTGTGTGCCATCCATAGGGTCCCTCGTGTCAGTCCTGGTGAAGGCAAGGTTTGTTCAGGGAGGGACATGGGCCTCACTTTAGCCTGTGCTCTGGGATCCCCTCCAATGTCCATTCAAGTCAACAGGATCCTCTGGAACAGCTCCAACACGTTCCAGCACTAGCCCTTGCTTTGGTGGCCTCTGCATGATTAATACAGGGGAAGCCTCCAGGTTTAAGGACCATCTCCTTCTCCAGAAGAGAGCTGAAATTCATGGTCAGAAAGAACCTTTCAGCCCAATAAAGTCTTTCCAAAGCAATTCAGGTGGACAGTGAATTCAGGACTTGTCACCTCAGGTGCCTCTGACCTTCTCAAAAGCAGCCTTGAGACAAAAATCACCAATGAAATCTAAAATATTACAAGTCTGCAGTGACTTCCCAGAGAAACCTGTATCTGTCCTGTTATGAATCAGAGGCCTTGTTGTTTTTCCTTCTCTAAGAGGTGCCCATTTAAGAGCAGGTTTAACCCCATTTCACTGCTGGATTATGGCAAAGAGCCACAGAAGAATGCAGGCTTATAGAAGCCGCTTATTTCTTCCTCTCTGTCATGAACCTGGGAGGTCCAGGACATGCACCAGTTTAAAAGTAGGATTCTCAGGCACTTTATTTGCAGCTGGGCTCTTTCTGGGGTTTGGTGCATCAGCACTGCTGCCCCAGGAGAAGGGAGGCATGGCCAGGAGCACCTCACTCCTGGGACCAGCTCATTTGGGATTCCTAACTGCTTCCAGCAAGCTTCCAGCTTTGCCTTGGGAAGGGACTGTTAATAAACTTTCCTCTTTATGACTAACTGGCTCGGAGGTGTCTCTGTTTTCAAGCAGACCAGTAGCACGTACAATTTTAGGTAGGCATTGTTCCAGCCAAGGCCTTACTCATCCAGTGTAAAGCCTGGGCAGAAATGATAGCTTCCTTTATTTACAGACGTGTAAATAACAGCGAGGAATGGCCACAGGAGATAGGACGAGGCATAAGAACCTTCGCTAGTCATGAAGGAGATCTCTCGCCCTGCTGATGGGCTCAGGAGGGGAGTGGGCTGCCCAGATCACTGCTAGAGCCTTCCTGGGACAGGTTGGGCAAACATCTGGCAGGAATGACACAGTTGAGGACAAACTGTGTCCTTGGATAAGCAAATTGTGTCATGCCCAGCTCTCGCCCCCGTTCTGTGGTTTGTTTTCAGTGTTTTGGTTTCGGGCAGAGGCTGAAAGTTTCCCTAAAAGCCCGAGATGAGGAGTTACTCCAAAAACAGGCCTTGAAAGTTATCATCCTAGTACCACTCCTATGGATACAAAGAAAAATCACTTGAAAAAAGAAAAATGCAGGCTCTTCCTCTGGACCTGTTACCAGTTTTCTCAACTGACAAGGACAGGCTGCTCACAGGAACATGAAAGGCAGCACAGAAGCTCCCTGTAGTGAGCCTGGAGACTGCTGGGTGCAGCAGCTGGGATCTGACCCCGTGTTGCAAACGCTCCAAAGCAATGATTCCTTGTCTTTGTGTATTTCTAGAAAACTGGAGAGACAATTCTCCCACATGAAAGCCTGCAGCAATTAGTGGCATGCAAGAAAAGTTCTCAGTCGAGCATCAGAAAGGTTTCTTGGGTGTTTAGTGCTTTCAAAATCATTAAAAAAAAATATAAAAAACTGCTCTGCTAAGACATCAGACCCACCCACCCATATCTATACTCCAGCACTTATAACCCCAAAGCAAAGAGGAAGACCTAAGGGTAAGGTGATAATAAAAAACTCGGTTTTATTTTAATTTTTTTGGCACACCTGAGCTCTTGTCGTCTCCACAAATTCACAGAGCAATTTCCCAGAAATGCACTTTAGGTGAAGCACTTGCCTGGGACTGAAGATCTCTAGCTGTTGAGTTCTTGCCTGACAAATCAGAGATGCATTTCTGAGAAGCATTTTGGTATTTCAGTCCCCTAGACTGCTATCTCTCCCTTTCCCTTATCTGTGTAAATGACAAGGCCTTTGAAGACCTAATTTCTCATCATTATTTCTGTACTACTTTGATTTTGGTAGCAACTAATTCAGTGATGGCTATGCCTAATTAAAGATCAGAAATGTACACGGCTCAGCATTTTTCATTTGTCCCTTGTCAAATGCAACAAGATACTATCACTTATAAAAGCAAAGATCTGAATAAAAGCAAGAGAAAAAAGGCTGACCCTGGTTCTTTGAATTCTCTGCCCATCACCAATGCTCTCCCCAGGGCTGGGTACAGGCCACAAGAATTGTTCTGCTAATAGGCCAGGTTAACACTAGTATTTCCCAGTAGAGGATTTGGGGTTTATTGATACTCTGAAATGTTTCAGGATGCATTTGTGATGTACATCCAAGCATTGGGAAGACACTTGACTTGGCAGTACTGGGCAGCAAGATCATCCAGGACTGTGATGGCTGTGGTGCTTTCCCATGAGTCACAAATTCATCGTCAAATATTCCATGACTCATGGATTAACCTAACAAAACCCAGAGGGAAGAAAAGTTATTGGGTTATTGGTTGACAAGAGCTTTTAAAATTAACATGGCATAATAAGCAGGATACCAACATCCTCTGACTTGTGAGAAACTCGTCAGGAAGAGTTTTATGCACTCACGTATTACCAAGGGACCTCAGCTGGGGTTATGTAATTAGGATGGGACACTTTTTGCAGCTTCAAGGCTTGAATAGCAACATTAGTATAATTCAGTTACAGAAAGCAGAACCACATGCAACAAGCTATTAATACCACTTGTATTTAATTGCAGTTCCCTTCCATTCTAGTGCAGATAAACAAAATCAGACAAATACATGGAAACCAGAATGGAGCCACAAATGAACCATGAGATAAAATACAGTAAACAAGGTTATCTGTCTCCCCTTCTGCCAAAAGGTTATGAAATTGCTTAACACTATAAAAAGAATAGTCTGACCCCATGGACAGGGCATGGAAGGGGAGTTTGAACACACATTTCCAAAGTCCTGGGTGCATTTGTTCTCCCTGCTTTGCAATTAATTTCCTGAGAAACTATGGGCACCTCTTCATCAGCAACAACATAATCAAAATTAAGTCAAGCACAGACTTCTCTAACCCCTCCATACCTCTGTCCCTCTGTAAAATAGGGTGAGTGGAATTGCAGAGTAGAGACGATGAAGTACATTAAATATTGTGGGGCCAGTGATCAACTGCATTAACAGAGACCATAGGAAAGCCTGGGACTGTGCTAGTTAAACATTTAAATTCCTGAGGAACACAAAGGAATTGATCTTGGAAAGCTTGTCCACTGTGGGACTTACAGGAGATAGATAATGCCCCATAATTTTAATTTGGCATTCAGTCTCAGCCTGACCCTTCCCATATCCAGGACCCTAAAGGCCTGCTTGAGTTCTCTTGTGCAGACATAATACTACAGACCTAAGCCTGGGGAGCAATACAGTACATTTTGCATTCAAAACATCACAGTCTCTTTGGTTTAAATAACATATTGTATCATTTCAGCAACACTGATTGTATGTTTAAGATTTTCTCCTTCAGAAGCTATATATGATGGACAAAGAGGGGAAATCAAAAGGCAAAAGAATAGAGTTTAAATGGAAGCTAGGGGAAAGAGAGGAACACTGGAACTACTTGTTTTAAGAAAACGTGTTTATTTTTATTGACATTATCCTGTGGTTTGCAAGACTAGGATTTGTGCTTGGCACAGCTTGCTTTAGATTTCAGATTTTACATTGAGAATCAGATTTTTCTGTCAACAGTCTTAATCTTTTAAATTAATATAATATCTTTCATGAAAAACTCCAAGTGCTTCATCATCCTCAGGCTGTATGTTTCCAGACCTTACTCAACCATTCTCAATTCACTGTAGCACCCATTTAGGAGCTTGGGGCCTCCCTCAGCCAGATGAAACAATTCTAATTACACTGACTTGACAGCAGAGGAGCTGGCTAATGCCAGCCAACATGCTTAGGAGGAGAATCAACTTGAAAGACATGTGTAAGCATTGTGACATCAATTTAATGTGTCACAGGACATGAAATTGAGGCCATGATAAGGAAGAAATCTGCTGATACCTGGGTGAGCACAGCCTGTGTGTAAGGCACAGAAGAGCTGTCCCCTGTGACTCTGACACAGAGAAAAGCCAATGGACATGGGTAGGAACAGCCATAGCAAGGTGCACACTCATTCCCTGTCATACCTGCTTGTTCATTCTGATCCTCCCAGGTGAGGGAGAGCAGGGAGGAACAGGCCTTTGGTGATGGGAGGTTTCGTTTTTTCTGACAGTGATCTTCAGAGGAAGGTCTCCCACATTTAAACAGGATGCCCCAAGAGCACTTAAAGAAATATATATATTAAAAGAGAAAATACAGCAGAAACAATGGAAACACAAACATTGCCAGGCACTGCAAGTCAGCTCTGTCACTGAGGATGAGAACTGCCACCCACAGACCCACCTACATCGAGCCAACCTGCCTAATTTAATCAGAGAAATTCTTGTGGTTGGATTCCTGTAGAAAGACTATGCACAAATAGGTCCTGGAGCAAATTGTATCATTTTAACAGCATAAGTGTGCTCTTATCTGAATCACAGAGGGTCTGCTGTTACATGGCAAATCAAGTGTCCCCCATGTCATCGTTTGGCCAGTTCCCCATGACCCAGGAGGCACAGCTGTCTGCATCACACAGGAAATGTCCTGCCTGGCCCTGGCCAGCAGCTTGGCACGGGCCATGTGAGGGCATCACTGCATCACAGCATGAGTTACTGAGCATCCCAGCTGACAGCTCCTGAGCAGCACCCCACATCCCAGATTTCGGCTTGTCACCCATTGCTTTTCTGTAGCAAAGCTCCCTCAGCCGTTCAGAACAGACCTGTCAGTGTTAGGCTGTTTCCATACAAATGCCTCCTCACTGGAGTGCCACGGGTTGCAAGTGGGAATGAAGAACCGCTGGGCTGGTGGACAAGGATGCCAGAATCCCTGCCTGATTGCTTATAGCAGGGGAGGAGAGATGAAAAGTTTCAGGAGAAGATAAGTAATGAGAACAGGTTTCACATTCACAATGAGGAATGATTTAAGGCAGTATTAAACCTATTCTGTAACTACATAATGTGACCATCTTATACATTGCTGGCTTGCACTCCATATGCTTTTTTTTTCCCCTGTTACCCCCCCCCCCCAAAAAAAAAAAGTCAAGGCCTCTTTGCTGTTTACCCTCTAATTTCATTAAAGAGTAATACCTCTTATCATGCACTTGGCTGTAACAGGTTTGCTCTGTACATGTATTTTCCAGAAAATTTCCAACAGAATTCCTTGTGCTGATTTCAAGAACTGTTATCAATCAACAGTTTTTAAACAGTGATGCACACATAGCCTTGGCAAAGGGTTTGAGACCTATATTTCATTTATCTAAAAAAATAAATATGTTTAACAAAGGTCTCTCCTTGTACCCTTGAACTCTCCCAGCTGCCAGTGATGAAGACTCAAGGGCAGCAAAGGATTTATCTCTTTGCTACCCACTCCTCAAAGGTGTCAGTCAGTGAAGGTTAGGGTCAGGCTGTGGTAATAAATTGAATTGAGGCAGATCTATGTGGACAATATAGATTCTATCCACCTTCTACTCTCTGCCTGGAACATCTACAGTTTAATACATTATTACAGTCCAGGCAGGCATAACTGTCAAGTGCCAGCCTGAGTCCAGAAGCAAAACAGGACAGAGCACTTAGAGAAACAGGCTACTAGGAGGTTCCTTGGATCTTACATGATCTCAGAAGTGAACTAAGTAAGAAGGAAGGAGCTTAAAGAGTCTGCCAAAATGGATCCTTCCTGGAAACAGCAGCTGAAGCAGACTCAAACAGTGCTTCTTGTCTCTGCTGTGTGTAACAAATAGGATAAAAAATGAAGCCAGAAAGATTTCTGACATTAGTTTTTTTCTGACATTAGGGTTTTTTTCTGAAGCTCCTGTCACTTTTGATAGCTTTTCAGTTGCCCAAAGTAGATGAGATTTAACTTGATGTTATAATATTAGTACTGTCTGCTGTGTAAAATGAAACACTAAAGATATCATCCAAAGTACAGCACCAAGAGAAGGTAATTATAGGGAGTATTTATGTTTGAAGAGTCAATCCTTAAAGTTGCAGGGCTAATGAATTCCTGGTAAGAAACTTCTGAGTGAGAAAACTCATGGTGGCACTAGCAGAGAACACCAAATTTGCTTGAGAAGGCAAACAGAATTCGTCTGGCATGTTGGTATGTGAAATCCCACAAGGCTGGACTATGCCTTTCCTTCCTTCATCCTGAGTTTTTAACAGCCCAGTGACACCAGACCAGCTTGTGTCCTGAGCTAGCTCACACCTGGAGCTGTCTCACCATTCTCTTCCTGGGTTTACCAAGCACTGAAGCCCAGCAGCTTCCCAGAAGCAGAGGTCTGAAGGTCAGGATTTGTTAGCAAACATCTTCATCCCTTTGGTCAGCTCAGCCGAAAAGAGGTTCAGTCCCAAGGAAATTCAGGGCTCCACATGGCTTTAAGCTTGGAACTTTGCAGAGGAAGGCAGCTCTGAAATATTTGCGTGCAGACTGACAGCTTGTGTCCCAGGCACTGGGACAGAAATCACCAACCAAGCTTCAGAGTTCAGAGTGAAAATGCTGTTCTGCAAGAATCTGCACATAGAGACCAGGCACTTCTCATCTGACACAGGGAAGCTCTGATGATTTTTCTCAGGTTTTTTTGTGGTTGGTTTGTTTGTGGGTTTTTTGTTTGGGGTTTTGGTGGGGTTTTTTTTAAAGGCCATATTTCAATCACACTCAGTCATTTTCCTTCAAGTTAAAACCCAGCTGTTGATTGTAGGTGTTTCATCTTGGTGAGGTTGTGAAGCTGGAGCCAGTACAGTGGAAATCCCACAGAGCACAAAAAGACTCTGCTGCAGTCTGTCATTTATCACCTGAATGGAAAGAGTAACAGCCCAACACAAATATTTGGACTTCTCTTTGTTCCTGGCAAGGCTCTTGAAGCACACACACGAGCAGATTGCGTTTGGTTTTGTGAGGATGGCAGAAGCAAAAGAGAGACGGAGCTGGGTGTGAGCCAAATCCAGCACACAAGAGAGGCAGAGCATGCTCCCAGGGCTGTGCCCAGGTGTGCAGGGCTGGAGCACCAGCACAGGTAGTTTTATCACAGCAGAGTGAGTGGATTCCTGGAGCCTTATCAGGGTGTACATCAAGGATGGTTGTTGATTATGAAGAACAGCACAGGGAAGAATCTCCCACGGGTAAATCCTCTATAGGGCTATGAGCAGAACTAAACCAACCATCAAAAGATACAGATCTTTTGCTCCAGATCTGAGCAAAAATCCACACCTGGACCTTCTTCAAAACTGCTCCAGCCTTGTTACATCCCACTTGACCAGAGCAAAACTTTAACCAGATAGACAGCACCTTCAAAACAACAGCATTTTCCTGTCCTTATTTCGGAGCAAGGCCAGAACCACTGGAAAGCTCAGCAGTTCTGGCTACACCACCACAAAGTTATTACGTCCCACCACTTTCACAAGTCCAAATACACAGCTGTGGTAGGGCCAGCTTGTCTTTGGAAGCAGTCACAGAGTGCTCACCTTGTGTTTGGTGCTCTGGAAGCTTGTGCAAGGCATTCCCCCACCCTCAAAAAGCTCAGGAGCAGGACATCAGAGCCCTCCACTGCCTGCAGAGCAGGAGGCCATGAGTAGACCTGGTTTCACTGATAACACCAGCACAATTTACACAGCCGGTGGAAAAACAAACGCTCTGTCAGTTGATTTGCCCGATTCCTTGGCTCATGGCCAAGGAGGGAAGCTTGGGAGCACTGAGGAAAGGTTTCAGAAGACAGGCCTTGAGTCAAACGCCCACCACAGAGGTTTGTGACCAGGGACCTATACTTGCACCAGGACTGAGCTGAGGAGCTCCTGTGAAGGCACTGTCTCCCCCGCTGACTGCTGCTCCATTCTCCCTCCTGGTGCTGGATTTCACCAGCAATCACAAGGGGCTGCTTGTCTCCAGTTTGGAATATGAGTCCGTAGTGACAGAACTTGTAATCCATATAAAAGGCAAGATTAGAATTCACTTCTAATATTTCTCCTACTGTTCACCCTGCCCTAATCCAGCATGGTTTGCCAAATACTAAACAGTACTAACTAGTGCCTTTAGGCCTTTCTTCTGACATTAAAAAAAAATTGAATGTGTTCTGCAATCATGGCTTCAAGAAGTAAGAAGTGAAGGAAGAAGTCCAATAGCAACACTCTCTTTGCTGCTCTGCCCACAGCAATGGGCTCAACCAGACACAGCAGCTACGCAAACTGCTCTTCTGCAGTGCTGGGAACAGCAAGCCAAAATATCCATCTTCAGAAGTTCAGTGCTATGTTGGACATTCCCTGATACATGTTAGAATTACTCCTTAACATTTACCATAGCTCTTCACATCTCCCTCTGCCAGCTTCAGAGCCGGGTTCAGGCAAGGTGACTCCAGGCAGAGAACAATGCAGCACTTTCTCTCTGCAATCTGCCACTCGGGTACAGCCCCAGAGCTCCCCTGGGCACACCTACCTGGCCCAGCCCAAACAAACCTGAGATAGCGTGGGCAGGAATGCAGACAGCTCTGCCTGTCAGTGCAGTCTGCTGGCAGCTCTTTGCTTGCTCACCCATAGAGACATGGACCAGCAAGTAGGGAGCAGAGTGGAAGTAAAACTCAACACCTGTGTTTGCAAGGCTCAGGATAGCATTAGAGTCCTTCCCATGCTTTGGGAGCACAGCAGGGGGGATACTTCTTCAGAGCTGGTAAAGCAGCCCCTTCAGGTGTTGGTCAAGCCCATTTCTCTTGGCAGCCTCCTGTTGGGACCAAAGAAAACAGGAATTGCTGAAGGATCAGCATCTCTTGGCAAGCACTTCCCAAGTCAGCCTGTAGCAGTCTTCATGGAAGAAGAGACATTGCCCGAATGGCTTTGCTCAGGATCTGCAGAGGTGCCAGCTCACACAGCTGCAGCCACCACGTCCTGCCCATGCCAAAGGCACTGGTAGGAGAGGGCAAAGCACAAAGCTCTGCTTACAGTAACGTGGAGGGACAGACACCTGCACCGGCTCCCAGCAGGGTGGACAACAACAAATAAATAGACAGATGGCCTTTGGCAGTGTGGAAAAAAGCATTTCAGTTTCCTAATGAGAAACAGCTCCTGCTGTGGGCAGTGGAGCAGCACTGGGATCATCCCCCTCTGCACCAAACAGAATGACACCAGCTCTGCTGCAGGTCTCAGCGGGGCAGTGACAGATGAGCTGCTGTGACAGAGCCCAAGTTCTTCCATCATGTCACTGCTACCTTGTGTGACCCAGGGGGTAGGAATAACAGCCAGGCTCCACTACGTCATCCTGCCAGAATGAAACTATTTAGAGTCAGGTTCCAAGGGCAGCCATGAGCTTGCTTCCCTGGCAGGCTCACTGGGCAAAGAGCTTTGAGAGGTAGGGCCCATCTATACCCCTGAAGGAGGTGGAGGCCAGTAGGGACATGACTTCCCTCATTCCTATAAATGCAGGAGGTGCCAAATGTTTGGAATGTGCTTTGTAGAGCAGGATTAGCATGGGTTCTGCAAAGCTCTACTCGCCCGAGCATGGATTTTGCTTAGAGGGTTTCTAGTCTCACTTGTTTATCCTGGTTGTGCATGATAATGAAAGCCTTCCAGAGCCAAGAGAGATGAAGGAAGGGCATTCCTGATGAGCTTCTCCCTCTCTTCCAGTAGAGGACTCACCAGCCTACACAAGGCATTATTTTTTGTGAGGATTAGGGCTAGGCTGAGGCTTGAGAGACTCAAAGAGCCTAGAGCTCCAGGAACACTGGTGCTGGAAAAGGCGTGCCAAGGCCACCCCGGCAGGGGCCCAACATTGCTGCTTCTACATCTTTCTGAGCTGGAAAACCCATGGTATGGGGTTTGGGTTAAGGGCAGGCTAGGTTCGGGTTATGTTAGGGTTAGAGTTGAGAGAGTCAAAGAGCCTGGAGCTCCAGGGACACCGGGGCTGGAAAAGCCATGCCAAGGCAATTCCAGCAGGGCCCCAACATTGCAGCTTCTACTCCTTTCTGATCCGGACCACCACCACTGGTGATGGCTTGGTCTGAGGACAGTCTCTGGGCTGAGGTGAGACTGCTGTGAGTGTTTGGATGAGCAACCTAGGAAAGAGGGAGAGCTGGGGATTCCAGGTGATGATCGAACCAGTGCCTTAGGTCTGTTTAGTTTGTGTCTGTGAGAACTGGGATCTGGGCTGGAAAGGTGTTGTTAGGAACAAAGGATGGAGTAAATCTGCTCTCTGTGCAGTGAAGGACTGAGGAGCAGGGAAGGTGATTATTTATGAAGTACATGAATATTTCACCCAAATTATGGGGGGGCAGTGATGTCCATGTTGTCCTACAGAACTGCTTTGGTTATGGGTCAGAGAGAGAGGGGAAATTACTTTTTATTTTCCTCCAGTTTTTCCAGACAGAGGTGGGACACCGTCTTTCCCCTCCCTAAAGCACTCCAGGCACATGAGACTAGCTCAGAGCTGGCCCAGTTCTCTGAGAGATAACAACATTTGACAGTTTTAACAACAACTCTTAGTGACTCTTGATTGCAAAGAGTCAGTCTCACGGACCCAGACTGACGAGACAAAAAATGGAATTTCTACACACGGCTTTATCCAAAGGAACAGTTTCAGCTTCCTTGCTTTCAGAGCCCAGCTCCAGCCTCCAGTTTCTTGTTCCACCGTGCTGGTTTGTGTTTCTGAGCTCGCGTGTCCCCTGCGAGCGCCGCACACGGGCTCATTTCTGCTTGGCAGTAGCGCTGCCGGTCACCAGGGGACGCTAGCGAGCCACTGCAGTCACTGCTCCTGTGCCCGCGCTCGGATCCCACCCACAAAATCCGACACATCCAAACATCGCTGCCGGACTAAAGCTGCCAGGACAGAGAGGAGCTGCGGGCCTCCACCTCCCCAGGACAGCCTGTCACCTGCACCTGAAGCACTGGGGCTGCGTGTTTTCCTTCCTGTGGAAAAGAGCTGTCGTTCTCTTTCTGGATCCCACCGCCGGAATTTCGACTCCACCTCCAAAATTGCATGTATCCAAGGGTTACTCCCACACAAGAGAGGTGGTGCTGGGGCACAGGTAGAAGTACCCTGAAATGGAGGGGAATCACCTGATTTAAGCACTTAAAATGATAAAAAAGGGTGAATTTCTTTCAGTTTAACCCCTTAAAATGAGGGAAAAGGAGGGGTCTACCTTCACTTAAATCAACCCTCATGCTGTCACATACTGTGCAGTAAACATGCTTCCTCAATATCTCACTATTTTCTGAACAAAACTGTACTGTCAGCATGTATTCTTTATCATTCTTCTAAGTGATAACAGGGTTTAGTTCCTCCAGAAAAATTAAACCATAGAACTTGTGCCAGTGATCCTGTGATCTTGAACTTTGAAGCAGAAATGCTTGTAAAACAATAAACATCTACCCCTCTTTCAGAAAAACTTGACTATTAATGTGAAGGAGTTGCAGTGACTATCTCCCTTTCTATCTTTTCCTGGATTGGAGATGACCTCTGGAATGGAATGGAGCATTTAGTTCAATTTGTTTTGCTTCAGTAATTTACAACAAACCTTTGAACAGTGAGAATCTTGTTTATTTCTGGACACCTGTTTCCATTAAAGGCTTTTCCCAGACTAGCACGAAGACTACCACAATCAGCCATCCCAAATCATCTGGACAAAATATGAAACTCATTGGCTTAGATTTTTCCTTCTTCATTCTCACCACCCTCACTGCTCTTCAGAATGCAGGTAAGTGATTTTCAAACATTTTGCTGCTTTTAACTGCAAACTTTTTTGGCTTCTCTGCTTCAGAATACACACCTTGGTAAGAAATTGCTGATACCATCGGTACAAGCTAAAGCATAGCCACTCAGGCCAGCTTTTACCTGCACGGTGTCATTTTCAATCCCTTCCCCTATAATTTCCATCAGGTCAGTGGATCTGTTCTGTAAGTAAACAGACAATCTGGAGAATGTAGTAAATATACTTAAAGACAGAGAAAAACTTTCTAGCTTCCCATATTGAACAAGCATTTTTACTTCTCTTCTTTGCATTTCCCCATGCTTGTTCTTCACCAGCCACCTTGATGCCTGCCTTTTTTTTGCTTGTGTCCTCACAAATAATCAATCCTCCCTCAGTCAGTTTTTCGTAATTGGTTCCAATTTTGCAAGACCCATGTCCAAATTTAGAATTTCTGATACTTACCGAGGTCATTTCAGCATTGCATAGTACTATTGATACAGTTCCCAAACAGTGTTGCACTTGCAAGTTTCCACTTCCCAAGAGGTCCTCAGTGCTCCCAGCGTCTGTGCAGCACATCCATCTCACTTAACTCCCCCTTAACTGTTTGTGAAACCCACCTATTCTTGACAGTGTTACTGTAATGTCTGTCTTCTTCCCCCTGTTTCATTTGCTGAGTAGTTTTCCTTGTGATGTCCAGTAATTACTCATTCTGTTCAGCCAGACTTCAGCCAGACCTAAGCCAAGAGCCTACTCGCCTGTGTACCCAGGACTCATAACACCTACCTTTTTAAGGCCAGACTCAAATGAAATGCACAGAACAAAGACATTTCAGGAGCTCTTAATAAACTTGTGTTGGAGCCCACTTCATTGCTGATGTTAACTTTCCAAGAGCACTGGCTGCCTGTTCTTACTGATTTCCATGTAGGGTTGATGGTGGGGGACCCCCATTCCGGTATGTTTAAGACCTACTCTCAAAAATAAATGTAATTAGTGACACTCACTGAGGGGCTGCTCTGGAGATATATCTGTCTATCACATGCAGAAATACCCATGGAATTGATGAAATGAGGTAGTGGCTGGGAGGTAAATAAGTGTATTTTGCTACTCAAAATGGAGCAACCTTCATACCTAGGTGATTACAACCTTCGCCTAAATACATTCCTAAACTAACATAACCAGCCTATTTTATTTACTTGCTGTAGTCCTTTGGGTGATCAACTTCTGCCTCAGAGAACATCTCAAAGAGTTCAATAACATTCCTGACTGTTTTTTTCTTCCTTTAACAAGGAGCTCAAGACTCTTGTGCAAACCGATGTGGGGAGCTGCTTGGTAACTGTTCTTGCCAGGTGACATGCCAGTCTTTGGGGATATGCTGTCCTGATTATAAAGAATTTTGTCTTCAGATTTCTCCATACTCGGGATCTCTCATGGGAGGCAAAGACTTTTTGATTAACAACACAGCTTTTAATGCCTCTTCTGTGGTAAAATGCAGGTGGGCCACGATTTTATATTCCTCTGCCAAAGGGAGGTGAAACTTTATAATCTCACTCTCCAACAACAGGCAATTACCACAAAACAAGACCAGTCTATATGGGAGTGAAGACTTTGTAAAGTTCTTTGAATCCTGAAATGTCGAAAAGTTCTGCTGACCCTCACCCTCAAGGATACCTGTTGACTGTATTTCTACACAGGGTCGTTTCTTTTAGGTCAAGTTATTGTGTGGTACAGTCATTACTCTGCTCGTTCTTCCCTTAACATGTTAAAACTGTGACTTTTCTAAAAGAATTTCCTTTCAGAGCACTTGGTTGTCAATATTTCTTTAGCATTTTCCTTTGTGGGAAAGAATCATTTATTTCTTAATCCGGATGAGAAAACAGCAAGAAAGAAATGTAGGTAGGACACCTCATGTTTATCCTGGAAGAGAAAACTGTGGATCCTAAATGTGTCAGCCTGTATCGCACTCAGGTGCACGTGCACGTGCAATACATACAGTACACTGAATTTTGATGACCCTGATGTCCTGCTACTATTTCCACAGAAGGTTCTGTGTGAGATTTTGGAGTCCTTCCCATATGGATAGCAGTACCTGAAAAGATTCTCAATTCTTTATTTGGAAAACCTTTGACCAAGGCATTCGTTCTGTAGGACACAACTGTGTACTTTGAATTACCTCCATAGTTAAATTATTACAGCCAAGGAAAATTTCAGTGCAGACGAGAAAAGGTACCAGTTTCTGGCAAGCCCCAGCTCCCTCTGATACTTGGAGTAGATATGCAGTGCCCACGTATCAGTCTTGAAGAGTCACAGGTGGAGTTATACCCTAGGACACTGGGCAAGAGCCCTAACTGGAACCAAATGGTTAAATAACAAGCAATGAGTTCTGAGTTAACCTTTGCAACAGAAATTCTAGAACAGCATGAAATTACTTTCGTTGCCTTCATAGGACTTACCAGGAAAAAAAAAAAAATCAGAAATTTGCAATAACTGTGCATCATGGTCAGTGTTAGCCACCCTGTAATCCTACTAATGCTGTAACATTATCTTCCTCTTCCTGCTGTCCCTGTTGCTAATTTATCATGTCTCCCTCCCCCAGTAATTAAATAGTAAATTGAAGGTTTGTGGATTGCTGTATATTTGTGCAGTTCACAGCAGAATCCACATTGATGTAATAAGCACAGATTTTTCCAGTTTATATTCCCTGCTGCAAGCAAAACAGCCCCAGACTTGAAATGATCCACTCATGACACAAGGTTGTTTGATGAAACACATTCAGAATTTTCCTTCTCTCTATGGTGTCACTGAAAAGTGTTTTCAACATCTACAGGTTCAAGCAGCAAATCATAACCAGTGGCTATGTTGCCAAGGATGGAAAAGCCCACTGCATCTCCCCGTTGCTTTATGAGACTGGTTTCATCCCTTTTGAAGTTTCTACAGATAATGGGTTGACATTTCCCTACTCTGGAACTTGGTTATCAGGTTATTTACTTATATCTACAGCACCCCTCTTCTTCCTATATTCTTCCTCCATGGATGCAGGATTGTATAAGCCTTTCCCTTTTGATCAGTTTTCTTCTTCCTTAACAGGCCTCAGAAAATTAAGTCTTGCTGGCCTTGTGCTAATTCATCTTTTGAGAGATGAACTTTCACAGCAATTGAGCAGCAGCAGCAGCAGCATTAAATGAAAAATCCTGCTTAAAAATGAGGTTGACCAAAACAATTCCCACTTTGTCTGTACTTCTGTCACTTTTTGTCCCCTCTTCAAGTAACTGCATTGTGGTGTTGCAATCTAAGGACTGCCGACATTAGTAAGGGTTGCATTCTCTCAGCTTCAGCTTATTCTTTTCATGTCATGCATGCTGTGCTGTGTAAAACATACCCAGGGGAAATACTGCTGAATCTTAAGTAATATAGTAGCACTTTTCCAGGACTATGCAAAGCAAAAATGTCATTAGCCCTCTTTTTCTCCTCTGCAATGCAGTGCATCACAGCAAAGTTTCAGATGGAGAAAAATGCACATTGGTAAATGAGACAAAATGGCAATACTATGGCACCCCCAACACTGGTGGAAACTTAACTCTTACCTGGACACACCAGACACTTGCAGCAACCCATGTCAACATAGAAGTCTGGGGATACCAGGAAACAGGTAAAGTGACCTTCTTCCTACCTGTGCACAAGCATTTATCACACATGTACCTTATGTGCTGAGCTCTGCACAGCTTGTGATCACTTTCACTGAGGCCTCGAGAAGAAACCTACAAGTATAAAGAACTCATGGCAAAAATGTCAGCTTTTCCTCTTCATTTACATATGGGTGAAGACATCCAATTTCAATCTTGTGGCAATTGTTCTTTCCAGCATCCAAAACCATTTTCTTCCTCTGTCTGACAGGTGACAGTTACTCGGAAAACTGGATGGCTGAATGGAAATATCTTTATACTTTGGAAAGAGAAATCCCCAATACAGGGCAATTTTCTTTCATTCCTGTACCTGCTACAGGAAATTACAATACATGGGACTTTGGACTTTTGAGGATTATACCCAGCAACTATTCTGATGGGCAGAGGCAAGTGCATCACAACATTCATTCTTCATAATAATAATAATAATAATAATAGCTACCTTATAAGCTATTGTCTCCTTTGGCATTTAAAACTGAGACTCAGGCTCCATTTCATGTAAAAAAACGGGGAGAAAACTGGAAGGTCAAAAGTGAGAAAAATTAATGGGTTGACATAAAGACAGTTCAGTCTGTAAAGGACTGAACTTACTCTCTAAAGAGGAGCATGGAGGAAGAATCACAGTCTGCCACAAGCAGTCTGATGCACAGTTATTCACCCAGTTATTCACCCAGGGCTACTTTGGAAAAACACCCAGTTTTATTAATGGAATGATGGTCTAGGGCATGGAATATCCCTTTGGTCAGTTTGGGTTGGCTGTCATGGCTGTGTCCTTCTCCCTGGGGGCCAGCATGAGAAACAGAGAAGACCTTGGCACCATACCAGCACTGCTCAGCAGTTGCTAAAACACTGGTGTGTTATCAGCACTGCTTTGGTCACAGATCTAAAACTTGGCACCAAACAGGCTGCTATGAAGAAAATTACCCCAGCCAAACCCAGTACTCTCACCAGACTAGGATCTGCTGATTCTTTTGTTTTGTCACAGCTGTGGAGGAGCCTCTAACTGCAGAACTTCTGTCACTGCAGCCACAGGCCTTCCCCTGTATTTAATTGTTTTTCTATTTTTCGTAGGTATGTAAGTTTTGCATTACTAGAAGTTTTATGTCCATTTCCTTTTATTTCATTGCATATTTCCCCATGATTTTTGGTGAACTACCTAAGTGCTCCATAGATATTCCTTTATAACTCTTCCACAAGTGCACTTTTTGATGTAGATGGTGTAGACTCTCTGAACATATAAATGACACCTCTTCAGTGTTACAACATATTGCTAATATGTCAGAACCCTTTTTAGCATTTAGGAGTTGCTACCCAGAGAAGGGTAACCTTTTCTCCTTCTAGAGGGTTTTTTATTGCACTTTGTATGTGATATTTCTTCATGAGGGAAAACCAGAGTGGCTTTGGAACATTTCAAGGATTCTGAATGGTTTGTCCCCATCTTTTGCCATTAGCCCTGATAGTACTGGGATGCAGTGTTATGTTTTGTTTAAGAATCCAGATATTCTTCATTCTGGCCTAAAGGAAACTCCAAATTCAAAAGGTGTGAACAGAAAACCTTCCTCTAAAATGATCCATGTAAGCCAGGATCATAATTACTAAAATGTATTTGGATTATTGCATACTTGCTGCATGTTGTCCTATCACCTCCTGAATTTGGAAAATTTTGATTTGCTGTAACTTTCTGAGGGAAAAAGAAAGCAGTGGGCTTTGCAATGAAATAACTTGCAAGTCAGAAAGTGTTTCTTAGTTATAATCAGCAATTAAGTCAGTGTTACTGTCAAAATAGTGTTTGTTCAGCTACCAGATCTATTTTTTGTTTCTTTTTTTTTTTCCAGCAACATTGCATCAATCTGGAGCTCAGAGCATGCACTGGCTTGGCACCTTGAGAAAGACTTCAGAAATGACTCAAATGCATGGGCAACTGCAAAATGTATAGAATGGGACAAAAAGGAAGAGTTGCTTCCAAACTTCATGAAAGAAATTATAGACTGCCCTTGCACTTTGGCACAGGCAAGAGCTGACACTGGCAGGTTCCATGTAAGTTATTAATTGATCCCTCTGGCTTATTACAATTCCAAGTAGAAGCTTAAGCAGTGCCAAACTCCACAAACACGTGTTCCCTCTCTAAACATTATTACAAGGACATTAAGTTATATTTAGATTTGCACAAGTAGCATACCAAATGGCAGAGGTAAATACAGCTTATCCAGGTAGTATAAGTTCCTATAGCATAGGAGATGGAAATTACATTCAAACAGGGAATTAAGACAGTAGTTCCAAAGGTAGACTGAAAACACTCAGAGAGGACAGTGAGCTCTGTGGAGCTGGGAGCAGGGATGACTTCTTTGAGATCCTACAAGAAAACAGACTGTGTTTATAGGTGATATCCCATGCTGTAACAAACAGGCCACATTTCTGCCTAGTAAATCGTACTTTGCTGCAAACCCTTCCGCTTTGTACTTCAGACCTCAAGTCCATAGCTGTAATCCATTATTTCCTTTATTCTGCTTCCTTCCTCCTTAGCTTCACTGTTATCAAGGAACTGACAAAAGCTAAAAAATCAATGGCCATTTAGTCTACACTTTCACTTACACTGCTAATCTGAGGACCATATGAGAGTGACTTCATCTCCTATTTATGATGCCAAATGGTGTCAGCGTGTTTATGCATATTTTATTTTAAAAGAAAAAAAAAAAAGTTAAGTAAACCTTGTTACTATTCTGGTTATGAAGCTCCAAACATGATGTGTACAGTTAAAAGCTTGTGAAGAAAAAAAGTAGATCTACTCACTCTGTCTAAGAACATAGGACAAACATTTACTCTGTTGTGTCTGTGTTTGTTGTACACTTGTAGTTGAATCCCCATCTAGCTGCATTTGTTGTTCAAGGTCTGGTGTAACAGACTGCAAAATGCTCAGGTTAGACATGTTGCTCCAGACACTTTGGTATTAAATTCAACACAGAAACTCAACCAGTTCCTGTCAACTTTACACATGTCAGATACAAAGGATGGGGACAGAACGTAAGAATAGAAAGGACAATGATGAAAAGAATCCCATTAAGTGTGAACATTGATCTTTTTCAGACAGATTATGGCTGTGACATTGAAAAGGGGAGTGTGTGTACTTATCATCCTGGTGCTGTGCATTGCGTAAGAGCCATTCAAGCCAGGTAAAGAAAATTTTTAAAACTGCATTTTTTGATTAATCCTTTCACCTCAGAGACAGCAGCATCACAGAAGTCAGGGGTGAAGTCTAACTGGACATCAGATAAGACTCGGTAACCAAAATATTTAGCTGTATTCATGAAAAGGCAATAAGTAATCCCTAAATAGAGGGATTTAGAGGGAGCTAAATGATGACTTTCTTGCTGCTTTTCTCAATCAGTCCCCAGTACGGGGCTGGACAGCAGTGCTGCTACGACTCCACGGGAACCCAAATCCTCACGCACGACTCCACCGGAGGCAGCACACCTGATCGAGGACATGACTGGGGTTCACCACCATTCCTGAAGCCTCCCCGGATACCTGGCTTTTCCCATTGGCTTTATGATGTTATCAGCTTCTATTACTGCTGCCTGTGGTCTGATAATTGTGACTTCTATATGAAAAGGCGGCCCTCTAGTGACTGCAGGACGTACCGCCCGCCCCGAGCTGGTAAGGGCTTCAGAATTTCCTTACGGAGAGTAGATTTTTGATACAGTGTTGGCTTTTAGAATATTTGTATATGTACACGTATGTGTTGGCAATGGGGAGGGTACAACGTCCGGAGGAAAAATTCCGTGGAAGGTTTCTATTGATCTATCACTTACAAAATCCGTATAGGTTTTTTAGTTGTGCTGCAAGACTTTCTGCTGTTGAGCATCTCATTCACCCTAGAAGCTAAACAGCCAAAGCATAGTAATCAACCTCCACGACTTTGTATCATCAGTGTGCATTTTTTCAGAAAAAAAGGTGGTTAGAGGTGGTTAATGACAGCTAGGAAGTAGCTAGAAAAAGCTACCATGATGAGAGATACTAATATCATACAAGAAGGATTTACAGTTTACAGTGTGTCTGTTTTTCTCCCGCTTGCTTTTAACTCAGTCTTCAAGTCTTGCCATATCTCTGTTGCTACCACATGTTTTGCCTTCTATGCTGCTGAGGTGCTGAGGTGTCCAGCAGGACTTGGCTTCCCATAAAGGAGTGCAAAGAGGCAGCAGTTTGCATCAGGAAAAAAAGGAGAAAACTGTAGAGGTCATTGCATTAGGTAGTTGGGGGTCATAAATGAGTGGCTTGGCTGCTTAAAGAAACCTCATCAAAAGTATTGGCAGAAGCAGAGTTTAATATGAATTTGTGAAAATACAGCTTCACGGAGTTGGATGGCAAGGTGCATTGTATTCGTTACTATACAGATTAAAGCACACAAAAGAAGATAAATTAGAAGCAATTTGGAGTGATTTACATGGAAGTTGGAAATGCAAAAGGGGATAAGGGTGCAAGGATATGGATGCAAAGATAAGGCAATAGGCCTGTATTTATGTCTAAATCTCCACATATATTGCATGTGGTACAGTCTTCTAGCCTCTTTCCTGTCTCATGAACTTGAGGAGTAATAGGTTGTGATTTTTGCTTGTTCTTAATTCTCTTTTTGCTTTTAAAAATAGCATCTGCTTTTGGGGATCCTCATTTCCTCACATTTGATGGTCTGAACTTCACCTTCAACGGCCTAGGAGAATACACATTGGTAGAATCTAATCTCACATCCCTTAGAGTGCAGGGGAGGACACAGCAGGCACACTTTCCCAATGGTAAGTCGGTAAGAGAGGAAGAGTGATAACAAAAAATAGCTTCTGAGCTTGCTTGATTTGCATTTTGCAGCAATCTTCCTATCATCTGTAGTCTTCATTTTTGGCCATTTGTGAACAGTCACCATTCTGAAGATAATCAGAAAGCAGACAACATCTTCAGGAAAACTTCCCAATCAAAGTTTAATTGCTAGTTTTATTGGGTGTGAGCAACAGAAGTGTAAGGTTTTCTGCTGTGTTTAAGGGCTCAAAAAAAAAATCTTATTTCTCTCCATGCCCATTCTCATCAATAAGGAAACATAAGGCCAGTTCTAGAAATCAGTCAGTAGGCACAGCTGCCAGCTAGTGCATTTTGATAGCATTGTTGGTTTTTTCTTTGGAAGGAACTGGGGCTCAGGGGACCGGCTTGTCTGCAGTGGCCATGCAGGAGAACAGCTCTGATGTGATTGAAGTACGCTACTCTGAGGATTTGAATCTGGAGGTCCTCTTGAACCAGAGGGTTCTCAGCTTCTCTGAACAAAGTTGGATGGACTTGAAAGGTTAGTTACACATATCAGCCTTGTAAGCAATTATATTCTGATGGAGCCCATGTATAGTTAAAAATATCTCTAGATGCATGCATTTCAGCTCTCTTCTCAGCATCCCTTTGTGAAGTGTTTTAACAGGTGGCTTCAGTGTCCATGTCTTCTACGTCCTCTCTCACTGGTTTGTAGAGCAATGGTTTTCCTTCTCACCCTGTGGACAATGAATGGAATTAAAAACTCTGTACTCTACATTCTGCTTTGAGCTTACTGCCTCTAATGAATGAAGCCTAGCAAATAAAATGAAATACAGTGAAATACAACCATACCATATACTAAAATATAACTGAATTTCACGTTTACCTATTGGGAGCTCTCTCAGTAGGTCAGATATTTTTCCTCTATTATTCTGCTGAAAAAACTATTAAAAGTTGGCTTTTTGTCCAACAGGGCTGTGATCACTTGATTAGTCTTTATGATAATTTGACAAATAATCATCATATATCACTTGAATTTTAACAATAATCCCCCTATTCAGAAGAGGAAGATTTCTGTGGCTAGTAATTAGTATTCCTCAAATGGCTGAAGAGCAGGTGGAGGGCTACATTGACAAGGAGCTGCAGAAGCAGAGAGATGCAGGGAGGAAAAAAAATGGAAGGGACATTGATGGGGCCTGGAGAAGAAGCCATATTAGGGAGGTGTTGACAAGACAAGGGAGAAGGAGAGGAAAACTGTGACCACTGAGAGCGGTGCTTCCAGTGTGGCCTCCCTTGAAATGCTTCTCAGAGTGCAGTTCAGAGTGGAAGGGAGGAAAAGTTTATGAAAAGTTGTTAAAACTGATGATTATTTTACCTGATGCTAAAACACAATGAATGTTTCACTATGGATAATTAGCTATTTTGTCCTCTTCCTCTCATTGCTATAGGTCTCTTTCTCTATTCTACACCTGATCAGAACATCACTGTGATGTTCTCTTCTGGGTCTGGAGTGGAAATAAGGGGAAGTGGAGGATTTCTGACCCTGACAGTTCTGCTCCCAGAGAAGTTTATGAATCACACTCAGGGTCTCTTTGGGGTAATGAATGGCAATCCAGAGGATGACTACACCTTCAAGAATAAAACCACCATGTCAGTTCATGCAAGTCCCCAGCAGGTGTTTGAGTTTGGAGCTAACTGTAAGTCATTTCTCTGGTCTATTATTATATTTTCTTTACAAATTCAAAACAGTTTGTGATTTAAAGACTAGGAAATGAAGTCTGTGCCAAGCAACCAGTACTGGGGGGAAGAGAAAGGGAGTAAGAGAAATATGCCCTCCTCTATCCAAGTGGGGAGTGAAAACAGAACCATGATGGAGTGTTCAGCACTTTGCTCCATCAGGAGTCAGACCTTGTATTTCCCAGGCTACCCTTTCAGAATGCCATCTACTATGGTCAGCTGAACACAGCATCAGCAGACTACAGTGTTACAGAAATACAGCAAAAGCCAGGGCCAGCTATCTTTTCCCAGAATATTAGCTATGCTTTCATCATGTACCATGCTGACAATTTAAAAAATCATTTATGAAATCACAATTTCGTAATTGTCCCTTTATAGTAGGGGGTGGGGGGGGTGTGTGTAAAAGAATGTCTCCTATCGTTTAACGTGTGATTGGGCTGCTCTATCTTATCTGCAGCATTAGATTGGTCAGCATTCCTTCTGGCACCAGGTTAGGAGATGGGCCAGAAACATAATGCAAAATACCCTCTGGCTACCAGATGATCTCTGTATTGAGCACAGTGTAACCATACTCCAGGGTTCAGATCATCAGAAAAGTCTCACTGCTTCAGCCTCAAGAAGTTTCTGATATAACAGAATGAAAACAAAGAGCAGGACCATGGTAGATATGATGAATTTAGGGACACTTAGTCTCAGGATCTGTGTTGTTTGAAATGGATGCTTCAGGTAGCTCTGTCTGTTGTCACCATTTTGCTAGGAGGCATATAAAACCATGTTTATGGAAAATCATAGCTACACAATTATTTGGATCTAATTTTAAGAAAATGGTCAAACAGCAGGTTAAATGAACACCAACTTTGGTGCTAAGTTAAGATGTTGCATATGAAAAGGAAAATAGTCTTGAGCTGGAAGGATGCTGTAGGGCTTCCTATATCTCTTCCAGCTCTGGCTACATTTCTGTAAATAAACACTTGGATTAGTAGCAGAAGGTGGTATATGTTGGCAATGTTACACATGAATCTCTCTTTCTTTCTCTGTCTCCCAAGGGGCTATTGAAAATGGAACTTCTCTCTTTACTTATGACACAGAGTTCTTACTGAACAGTTTCTTTTATGGGGAAAAGCACAATGCTTCCTTTCTGCCCGTGTTTTCCCCTTATGAAGACCCTGCTGATCCCCTGGTAGAAGAGATGGTCTCACTCTGTGACTCTGACCCATTCTGCAGATTCGATGTCCTGACAACAAGAAGCCTTCAAGTGGGAAGTTCCACAAGACTTTCCCATCAGAATCACAAGCTGCTGGTAGAACATCTAGAGCCAGGTGACACAACATTCCAGGAAATATCATTACAGGCTCACAGGATATTCTGAGTTGGAAGGGAACCACTGGGATCATCAAGTGCAACTCTTAAGTGAACGGCACATAAGGAGCATCACTATAATTATTTCTACAGGGCATCTAAAGAGTTAACACTGTTTGAGGAGGCTTTGCTTAACTGTAGGTTCATGCACCTATAAATACTCTAATAGTGGGGAATCATCCTTGTACCAGGAAAACTCTGTACTGACGGAATACTTAGGCAAACTCAAATTTCTTTCCACTTCTTCCACTACAACACCACAGCATAGAACTTTATCTTCATTTTATATGCTTAATCTGTTTTCCTTGGACTTAAAAATAATTTTTAAAAGTAGCAGGAAGTATTGTCTTTCAGATAGCCTAAAAATCTTTGGTTTTCCATGAGTTGCCACTAAAATACCATTTGAATCATTGTAATGGAGATTTGCTGGTCCAAATCCTAAATACTCTAACCAGATATGTCTCTTTTATTAGTGATTTCTTGTGGCTGGCTGGATCATCCAACCAATGGAAGCAAGAATGGAACTAACTACCTGCTGGGCTCAACCATCCATTTCACCTGCAATCCGGGCTATGAACTCACTGGGTCACAGCAAAGAACTTGCCAAGTGTCAGGAGCCTGGTCAGGAGATACACCCCACTGCAGGCCAGAAACAGGTCTGTTGCCTTTTAGACAGTATGACATATTGTCACTAAAAAGTCATTATCAAGGACAAGGCAATCTCAGTATACCATAATGGCCCTTGACAAAAGCAGCTTCTCTTACTCAGGAGAACATCGGACATGAGATGTCTGAATTTCTAGAAAGACTATTATTCAAATCTAAATAACAGGTGACTCATGGTGTTTGTGTGCATTTTGGTGGGGGTTTAAAAGTTTTTGTTTTATCAATGGGTACAGCTACCTGAAGGGTGGGTTAAAAGAGGATGGAACCAGGGCTTTTTTCAGTGGTGCCCAGGGACAAGAGCAGAGTGGCCTCTGCATGCTCTGAGACACAGAAGCTTCCCTCTGAACATCAGAAAACCCTTTTTTACTGTGATTATGATTGAGCACTGGCACAGCTTTCCCAGAGAAGTTACAGAGTCTCCCTTCCTGGAGATGTTCAAAAGTTGTCAGGTCATGGTCCTGGGCAACTGACTCTGGGTGGTCCTGCTTGAACAGGAGAGTTGGACAAAATGACCTCCAGAGGGCCCATCCCACCTCAGCTGTTCCACGATTCTGTGATTCAAGAGCAGACACAGTCCACACTTTTACTCTTTTTTTCTAAAAGATTTTGTTATCTCAAAACATAATTCTATTATTCTATAGCAGTAAATGTATTGTGAATGATGCAATAGTATTTAGTATAAATTTAGTATAAATAATATAAATTTATTACCCCTCTTGTGTTACTACTAATAGATTATCAATTAGCCTGGGATTGATGGATTTAGTAGCAGTTAGGCTGTCTCTATGATTTACAGAAAATGGCCCCAAATTTTCTTTTTATTCATTCACCACATACACTCCAAATGTCCTCAAGATGGCAATATTTCAAAGCACCAGGGTGATGCAAGGCCAGATGGCATGTTGAAGCACTTTTAATGCTGAGTTAATAGTTCCCAAAAGCACTCATGAAATAATTCATACTAACAGATTCTCCATTATAAGACCCTTCCAAAGAAATGTGGAAAGTGCACATCAGCAATGAATTCCTGTCATGCTGACACATTTCATCAGCCTCTGCTGGCCTGTACCAATTGCTTGTACACTTCCAACACAGTTCTGAACATTTAGTGATATTTGTAAGATGAACTGCAGTGAGTTTGGGCAGCAGACAAATTTGCAAAGGCCAGATCTTTAAAAGGCAGTGGCAAAACATTGTGCCAAGCTGAAAGCTAAGAATATTTTTCCATTGCTGCCATCAACCACATACATACTGGATAAGAGCCAGTCAGTCTCAAAAAGCAAAACAGATGCTGACATTTACACTAGCAAAAGGGGGACAGAAAGGCAGCCCTGTGAGACCAGAGGAAAGGAGCTGGAAGATATGCAGTGATTGATTGCATTCAGAATGATGGAGACATGACACAGCTTTGTGGATAAGCAAACAAAGCCCACAATGTTTCCCAATGCTTTCCTGAAAGATGACAAAGAAAAACAAGGTGGGAAAGAATTTTTTTTTTTATCTAACAAAGACCTTCCCCTCCTTACTATTTGATATTTGGGGTTCTAGTTAATTTGAAATGTGAACCAAAAATGATGGTTTTTATTAGCCTCAGGAAGTTGAAGTATGGCAGTGCTGTCCATAGCAGCAGGATACTGACAATACCAACAACTGATCGACATAATATAAAATACAAGTTTCTCCATTCTTTTTTTCTTACTGCTATGCCCCAATAATGGCATTTATATCTATCCTTGTCTCTCCTTCTTCCATAAGGTATTCTGCTAGATATCAGTGTTTGTGTAAGAAGACTGTTTTATTGACAGGCCCAGGTCTCTACAGAGAAGAGAGGCAATACCGTTCAAAGTTTCTTTCACTTATATCTAAACTTCTCATATTTTTATAGCATGGACAGCTAGTACTTGCTTCCCACTAAATACATTTCTGCCTCTGGTCCAAGATATAGTTGAATTCCAGTGCCAGTTTTCTGTTATTTCTCTATTTGGCTGTTTTCTCTGTTCTCCAACCCCCAAACCTTCTCTTCTCCAGTACAGAAAAGGTCCTTGTGTTGTCAAAATCTGTTGTTCCTGAGGTCAGTTTTCTTTATTGTTTT